>NC_046295.1:65644651-65999649 GCF_004115265.2 Rhinolophus ferrumequinum | reverse complement strand
CTTGCCGTGAAAATAGTGAGTGGCCAATTCTGACAGTGAGTAAAACCCAGGATTGGGGTCCAGAGCTGGGACTCTGACGGTGTACTTCTCAAGTTCAAATCCAAGCCTTGCTATGTGTTAACTGCATAATCTAGGACAAGTTGTTTAACTGCTCTGCCTCAGTTTTCTCATCTTGAAAATGGGCTTGAGAATAAAACTGATAATGAACTATTGAGAGGAATAAATGGAGTTAATATATGAAAATAAGTTTTCATGGTGTCTAGCATACAATAAGCACTCAGGAGATGAGGCTAGTATTTAAAAAATTCAAAATCCTCTAATTTTCCTTGCTATAGCGGGAAAGGGTTTTTTCCTGGATCTCTTCACTTTCGCTTATCTGGCTTCCTTATTGATGAAAAAGATCAAGGGAAAGGTAGAAGAGAGGCCAGGTTAGCCCCCTTTTTGTGGACGATGCAGGAGAGCCAGTGAGAAGCTGAGGTGACAAGAGCAGAGATCCCAAGTGGCTCCAAGGGTTCCTGCTACACTCAGTCCATCTCCTTGGCCACTTCCTGGGACGCTGTCAGGGCCTGGTTCTAACAGCCAATCAGCACAGTGGTAAAATGAGGAAGGACTCATCGTAGGGCTTGGGAGGGGCCATGCTTTCAGACCACAGTACCCTCCAGGGAGGAACGCAGGGGCCTAGTGTGCACCCTCTTTGGACTCAGAATCTGATGTGGAAGAATCTTCAGCAATCAGCTGATCTGCAGCAAGTATATGAACAGGACCCAGGAGCCCGGCTGTTGGGAGTGTATTCCTGGGTTCACAATCCGGGGCACAACCCAGCTCAAATCTGGGTTTCCTGCTTCCTGGCTCAGGGTTCTTGCTGGTGTTTCAGTGTCCAGGGTCCAATGTGGAGTGACAAAAGGACATGGGCATCCCCAGGTCCAGCTTCAGGTTCTAGCTACCATGGCCAGAGAGGGGTCAGCTGCCAAACTACCCCCTCCTCAGGTCTTACCCAACTGGACAAAAGAGAATGTTCTCCAACTTACAAAGTGGATAGAGCTCCCTGGAGGACCCTGCAAAAGAAGAGTGTGGTCAGCATTTGAGCGGGACTAGATGCTAGAGTCCTGGGGGCTGCCAGGAGGTTAGAGGAGCTCTCGGGGCATGAGAGCTGCCAAGCTGGACGCTGCTCTCCTGGAGGCCTGATCCTGCTAGGGTTGGTCTATACTCTCCTAGGCGTTTGTATACTACAAGAAGCTTATGAGTCCTATAAGGTCAGGACCAAAACACGTGTCAACAGGCAAAGCCTTGGGTCTCCTTCAAAGGAACGCTGCCACCTGCACAGAGCTCAATGGGCACCAAGCACACAGTTACCTACCGGTGGGCCAGGTCGCCCTCTGGGGCCGGGAGGACCCTGGAGGAAGAGGAGAACAGTGAGGCCCTGGTCAAAGGCCTTCATCTGCCCCCACCCTAGGCCTCCTGGAGCAGACCTAAGACCCAGGGACGACGGTGACCATGGCATAGATGGGTACAGATGGGTACAGAGTGCCCGCCTCCCCACTCCCCCTCCCACCAGCCCTTGCACCCCAGCCCACTCACCCTCGGACCTTGCCAGCCCTGGAGGAAGACAGAAGCAGGGAGAGAGAGTTAGGGGAGCAGGGCTGAGCCACGCTCACCCACATGGAATTCTCCCTCCTCCACACCCTGTAGCACTGCCCCCCAACCCATCCACTTACCAAGTTCCCTTGGCTACCTTTGTCACCCTTCGGACCCTGCAATAAACCATGGCCCAGTGAGAGAGGGCTCAAAAGGAAGCCTCATTTCTCAGATGGGTAAACTGAGGCTCAGGCTAGCCCTGGGTCACAGAGACAATCTGGCGCCAGGAAGGGGAACCAGCAGTCTTTGGCCAACCTCCCACACATACCGGGCGTCCTGAAGGTCCCAGGATTCCGAGAGGCCCAATGATGCCCTCCTTTCCCTAAAGGAGAGAGAAACACTTGTGTGTCCTTGTCCCAGGGCCTGGGGAATAGTCACAGGGACAGGAGGGTAGAGGGCAGCCTGAGTGTCCCAAGGGAACAGAATGGAGACCTCCCCAGCCCCTTATGTTTCTCGGGGTGGGCTACAAGAGTGGAGGGGGGAGAGAGCAGATGAAAGAGAGGGAGGATGGCAGCCCAGCTGGCAGGAATAGCACAGGCAAAGGTGTGGAAGTGGGAGGGAAGACGATGGGCAGAGGGGGGCTCAGGACTGAAGGAGCAGGAAGAGGAGGGGGACATGCATCCCCCTGGCCGATGGCGGGCCGGCCTTGGACCTGGGCTGACTGTCCCACTGGGACAGACAGGGAGCAGACTCACCATCAGGCCAGGAGGCCCTCGCGGGCCCTGGATGCCTTTGAAGCCAACGTCTCCAGGAGGGCCCTGCAGGAGGCAGAGGAAGGCTGTCTGTGCCCAGTGGCCACGGGCAGAGGCCCCCACAGCTCCCTCACTACTGGGGTCTGGCCAACCTTTGGCCTCCCTGTCAAGAGAGGCCTTGCTGGCGAGCCCCAGGAACAGTCACACATGTCCACAGTCACATATTATTTAGCAGGTACAAGTGTGCAGGCTCTGTGCTATGTGGTGTGAGTCTCTGGTGTTACTTGTTACAACAATCCTCTACTGCTCTGATGCCTATTTTATAGATGAGGAAACTGAGGCGTGGAGAGACCAAGGGACTTGCCTGAGGCACATAGCAGGTAAATGGTGGGACTGGGCTTAGAACCCGGGTTGGCTGGAATGTGGAAAAGATGCTCGTGCTTGATTCTGGCTATGTGCCAACCCACATTGTAAGTGCTTGAGAAATATTTGTTGAATAAATAAATGAATAAATGAACAAGTAGGTGGATGGATGGGACCCCAACAGGAACAATGTGGAGTGGGAATCTGTACCTTGGGTCCAAAGAGGCCAGCCATTCCTGGGAAGCCCATCTCGCCAGAGTCACCCTGTAGGGAGAACAGGATGAGATGGGATGAGTGGGGACAGAACAAGGGTGCCTGGCCAGTCAGCCAGGACCCCTGGGCCTGACTTCTCCCAGGGACATCAGCTACTCCATCACGAGATGATGAAATGAGTATGAACAGTTCACAAACTCGATGCCAGTTCAGCCTGGGCTCTCAGAGGGCAGGAACCTGTGCCCTCTGTCAGATGAGAAAGCACAGACCAGCTCAGGGATTCTACAAGGAATACTCTAGAACACTCAGTATCTCCTGTCCCAGGTCTTCAAGGAAGAGAATGAAAGGACCCACAAACTCTGCCCGACCCATCCCAAAAGCATTATTAAGGAATGATCCCCTAGAAATAACCCCATTAGCTGAGGGCCTGCTATGTACCAGGCACTTTGCATGTACTACCCACCACACATGCATGTTCCCATATCAGCCTGGGGAAGCACAATATGCCCTGTTCACAGACGAGAAACTGAGGCTCAGAGATGGCAGGAACTTGCTCAAAGTCACACAGCCATTCTGTTGCGCAGTGTGCTAGATCCAGATGGGAACGATCCCAGAGGCCTAGATAGTATGGTAGATGTATGCTTAACTTTTAAAGAAACTGCCCAACTCTTTTCCAAAGTGGTCATACCAATTTTCATTCCTACTAGGAGAGTATGAGAGTTCCAGTTGATCCACATCTTTGCCAACAAAATTTAAAAATTTTCACCAATCTATTAGGTTGGTGCAAAGGTAATTGCGGTTTAAAAGGCTAAAAAAAAAAAAAAAAAAGCAAAAACCGCGATTACTTTTGCACCAACCTAATATTACGTTTGCAGTAGCGTCTCTTTGTGGTTTTAGTGAGCATTTACCTGATGAGTAATGTATCAATCTTCTTTTCATGTACTTATCTGCCATCTGTACATCTTTTTGGAAGTGTCTACCAAATCTTTTGCCCAATTTTTTTTAAATTGGGCTGCTTTTCTTATTATTGAGTTTTGCAAGTTCTTTATACATTCTAGATATAAGTCCTTTACCAAACATGATTTGTACTTTCTCCTAGTATGTGACTCGTCTTTTTATTCCCTTAACAGTCTCTTTTGAGGGGCAAAAGTTTTTAATTTTGATGAAGTCCAATCGATCAAATTTTCTTTTATGGGCTATGCTTTTGGTGTCACATCTAAGAAATCTTCATATAACCCAAGGTCTCAAAGATTTTCTTCTATGCTTTTCTTCTAGAAGTTTTACCATGTTAGGTTTTACATTTGGTATATGATTCATGTTAATTACTGTACATGGTGTGACGTATGCAATTGTTCCAGCACCATTTGCTAAAAAAGACTATTCTGTATTCACTGAATTGCTTTTGCGCCTTTGTCAAAAATCAGTTGTCTATATATGTGTGAATATATTTCTGGACTCTCTATTCTGTTCCTTTGATCTATTAGTATGTTTATGGCCCTACCATACCTTGCTGATTACTGTAGCCTTATAGTAAGTCTTGAAATCAACTGCTGTTAGTCTCCCAACTTAGCTTTTTTTTCCAAGTTGTTTTCGTAATTCTAGGTCATTTGCATTTCCAAATGAACTTCAGAATCTGCTTATTATTTTCTTCAAGGAAAGCCCAATGGGATTTTGATTGGGCTTGTACTGAATCCATAAACCAACTTGACGAAAATTGACATCTTAATAATATTGAGTCTTTTGACCAATGAACACAGTAAATACCTCCATTTATTTAGGTCTTCCTCAATTTATCTCAGCAACGCTTTATAGTTTTCAGTGTACATGTCTTGTATCTATTGTCAGATATCTCTAAGTACTTTATATTTTTATGCTATTGTAAACAGTATTTAGATTTTTAGATTTCAAAATTCCAATTGCTTGTTGCTAGTGTATAGAAATACATTCATTTGTGCATACTGAGCTGGTATCCTGCCATTTTGCTAAACTCATTTACTCTCGTAGCTCTACTGTAGCTTCCATTAGATTTTTCTACATAGATAATCATTTCATTGATAAATGAAAAGTTTCACTTCTTCCTTTTTGATATGAATATCTTTTATTTATTTTTCTTTCCTTACTGCATTAGCTAGAACTGCCAGTACAATGTTGACTAGAAGTGTTGAGAAGAGATATCTTTGATTTGTTTTTGCTCTTTGGGTGTGGAGGAGAGACTGTTCCACGACACGACTGCTGCCAGACCCCAAGCTGGACTGGGGTCAGAAGCGGAGGATTGCTTCCCACAAACCCCCCTTAGAGACTATCTGATAGTAATTGATGTTCATTCTGACATAAATCAGCAGCCCTACCACGCACGCTTCCCACTTCATGCTGGTTCCTGGAACAGGCTGTTGTCCTCACCTCGTCAAGCACGTACAGCAATTTCTCATACCTGGTAGCCTTCACGGACTAGTACCTGTGACTATTCCCCCGTTTATCCTATATAACACTTTGGTGGCTGCCAAATGGTACAGGTATCCATTTAGACTTGTAGCTGTCCAAAACAGGCCTCATCTTAGGTTTCCCTTAACCAACTCTATTCATCACCAGGCTGGAGTGGCTAGCTTCTTTCTTCAGTTTTTCCCTGCGCTCTGCTTACAGAGTTGGATTTTCAGTTCCGGGAATTTTCCCTGGGTCTTTGTGTGTTAACATTGGGAGAAAACATTCAGTCATTCACTATTAAGTATGATGTGAACTGTAGGTTTTTCACGGATGCCTTTTATTAAGTTGAGAAAGTTCTATACCAAATTTGTTGAGAGTTTTTTTTAATCAGAAATGGAGTTGTATTTTGTCAAATGCTTTTCCTGCATCTACTGAGATGATTCAATTGTTTTTCTTTTTTGTTTGTTAATATGGTGATTACACTGATTTATTTTCAAATGTTATACCATCCTTGCATTCCCAGGATAAACCTCACTTAATGTAGATGTATATCCTTTTTACACAGTCTTACATTTGTTTTTCTAAAATTGTTCTAATAATTTTTATATCTACTGTATTTCCTCGAAAATAAGACCTAGCTGAACAATCAGCTCTAATGCATCTTTTGGAACAAAAATTAATGTAAGACCTGGTCTTATCTTACTATAATTTTTTACTATATTATTTTACTATAAGCCCGGGTCTAATATAATATAATGTAATGTAATATAATATAATATAATATAATATAATATAATATAATATAATATAATATAATATAATAATACTGGGTCTTATATTAATTTTTGCTCCAAAAGACGCATTAGAGTTGATTGTCTGGCTAGGTCTTATTTTCGGGGAAACACGGTATATTTATGAGGTATATTGGTCTGTAGTTTTCTTTCCTTGTAATGTCTTTGACATCAGGGCAGTGCTAGCTTTATAGAATGTGTTGAGAAGTATTCCCTCCTCTTCAATTTTCTGGAAGAGTTTCTGTGAGTAGGTATTATTTCTTCCAGAAATATTTACTAAATTCACCAGGGTTTTCTTTGTGAGAAACTTTTCAACTATAGGTTCAATTTCTTTCATGGTCATAAGGCTTTTTCTCTGGTTGTGACCCAACTCTCCTCATTCTGAGGCGACCACACAGATCTCATTTCTCAGTTTCCTCCCACCCACTCCAATCAGGGGAGGCAGGATGCTATCTGGTGCCCTGAGAGAGTATTGCTCTGCCCTTGTCACAGAGCAGGCAGGTGGCTTCTGGGTCTGTGTGCACACATGTGTGAACAAGAGTATTTGTGTGTGCATATGAGCGTGTGAACATGTTTATTTCCTGGGGTTCACTCACCGGCTGGCCTTTGGATCCAGGCTCCCCCTGGTTCCCAGGAAAGCCTGTTCCGCCCTCTGTCCCTCGTTTGCCGGGGGGACCCAGCTGCCCAGGTAACCCACTTTCACCCTTAAAGAAACACACCAAAATGTCCGGTCAAAGGGGGAAATGGTTCTGGGGGAGGGGTGCCTAGGAGAGACAGACAGTGATTCCATAGGTTCAGCTGAGATCTCAGGATGCCAGGGTTCAAATACAGGACTGGTGGGACCTCAAAACTTGAGCCTCCTTAAAAAGAAAGCCTCTTTCCTTACCCTGGTATTTAAGATCCCCCTTCTTCACTCTCCCACACTGCCTCTCCTTTTAATTGTTTCTTCCCAACAGACCATGCAGTTCCCACCTCCACACCTCTACTCATACTGTTTCTCCTGCTCGAATGCCACCTCCCCTTTCCTCTTTAAATCCTCCGTGGGCCAAGGCCACCTCTCCCTCTGCCTGCTGTCCTGACAGAGGGTTCCAGCCTCTCCCCAACTAAACCTCGAGTTCAGGAATGGCAAGAGCCATGTCTGATTCATTCATCTCAATCTTCCTTCAGTATCTAGCTCTGGGCTCAGACTGACTAATGGTTGTCTCCCCCACCATGTGGCTCAAGAAAGCTTTCTAAAAAGATGCCTTGGAGGAGGGTCTCAGTGGCAAGCAACACCTACTGTTCCACAAAAGCCCACCAGAGGGCGCCCAAGGACAGCTCAACAACCAATTGCGGGATGAGGGCCTGGTAAGGGGCGGTATTTATAGCACCTGGACAAACTATCCTTTAAGTCAGGTTCAAGTTTGGAACAAGAACCCCTGAGGAAGGTCAACAATATGGACGCCATTTTCACACAGGCCCTGAGACATGGGTGCCCACGTCAGCATTGTAGTCAATACCATTATAGTTAGTCCCAAGGCAGAAAGGGTGAAGGGTGACTAGGTAGATTAATAGGTGTCTGACCTTAAATCCTGGGGGCCCCTGTGCTCCAGGTAAGCCGGCCACGCCTGGATTTCCTCTCTTCCCAGCAGGGCCCATGGGGCCAGGGTCCCCATCGTCTCCTTGCTCCCCCTGTAAAGAAAGAGAGCAAAGGACGGTCTCTCATGTTTCAGGAAATGCAGCCAAGGAGGCAGGATGGCTCAAAGCCTGGGTGGACTCTAGATGGAGCTGGAGACCGGGAGGTCCAGCTCCAGGATGGAGGTCATACCGCCTGTGTTATGAGGATGGCTGACCAGCGGGTAAGAACAGCCGAGGACTCGCAAATAGGGAAGGGGAGGGATCTCAACAACCAGAAGCTCATCCACTGGGCAGGCGACAACTTTCTGGGTGCTGGGATGGACGAGGGACAGTCAGGAGGGCCACACTCCCAGGTCCCAGGGATGAGGCGACGGCTCACACAGGCCACTTCCGGGAATGTTGGTTCTGCCCCATTCAAGTTTCCAAAGCTGCTCCCTCTGGCCTTTGGCCCAGGGCAGCACACCCCTGCCCCCATCTCAAATGGAGGTGCCATCTGTTAACCCCGAGTCCTGCTCACCTGCTGGCCTGCTTGACCGTCCCTGCCAGGAAGCCCATCTGGTCCAGCGACACCCTCAGGGCCCTGTCTCCCCACCACGCCCCGGGGCCCTGGCAGCCCCTGCAGGCCCTGGGGATACACAAGAAGCTGGTAAGGACTCCTTGGGAGGGCAGGGTAGTGGGAGGGAGAGGAGCAGCTGCGGGTTACTTACCTGGATCCCCCTCCGTCCTGGCGCCCCAGCCTTGCCTTGCTTTCCCTTTGGTCCCTGAAAAATCAAGGGGCACATTAGAGAGGCTGCCTGGAGAAGGAGCCCTAGGAGCTCTAGAATTGAGGGGTATTGAGCTCATGGGCCCCTCTGCAGCTGGGCCCTGCTCCTCCACCTTTAGGACCTCAGCATCTGAATCTGCCAATGGGCCCAAGCGCCTTGGCCTGGACGCCCAGGGGCAGAGCTGGCCTTGCAACCTAGCAGTGTCACTGACCCTGCTCTGGGCTGGTCCCTCACCGGCTCCCCTGCTGCAGAGCCTCTCGGCATTAGCAGTTTCCCTGTGGGAGCTGGAGCCCACGGCTGGCTGGTCCATTTGATCCTCCCTGTGGTTCCTTCTCTTTCTCACCCCCCTCCCACCCTACCTCCCCTTGCTGTGTGCTTGGGCCAGTCTTTCCCCTTTCAGGCCCTCAGTCTCCCATGTGGACACCTGGCCCTCTTACCTCTTCCCCTTTCGATCCTTTGGGTCCCGGCCGCCCCCGGGGTCCCGGATGCCCCTGCAAACCAAGGTGAGATGACGCAAGGCAGCCCCAGGATTCTCTCCCGGGGAGGGTGGCCAGTCTCCGCCTGGAGGGGGAGGGGTGGGGAGGGGTTTGGGGGTGCAGGCTCTGGGGGTGCCCCCAGGGTCAGGGCAGGAGAAACCAGAATGGGCTGCCCCAGGCCCTCCTGCAGGGAGGGTCTCTTTAAACTCTAAAAGGCCCAGTTCTTTAATTCCCCCACAGCTGCTCCACCCTCTTCAGGGCAAGAGGGGGACAGGACAGGAAGTAGCACTCACGGGTCCGCCCTGCTGGCCTGGATTTCCACGGAGGCCTTGTATACCCTCCTGTCCCTAGAAGCCAAGAACAGACAGGTGAGGGGGCCCACCTTGCAGGGGGCTGGGGGCCAGAGCAACTTCCACCCTGGAAGAGCCCTGGGGAGCCCTTGCTCTTTCTAGCCATGTGTCATTGTTCCCGAGCCTCAGCTTCCTCATCTGCAAAATGGGTGAAATAATGACCCCACCCACGAGGATAGAGGGGCGGTAAAGAGCCTGGTGAGGGCCTGGTTCCCATTCAGTGGCTTGTGTCCTGCTTCTGTCCACTGCTTCTGCCAGGAGAGCCATTCCCAGCCACATGTAGGGAGACAGAAGGCCTCAGAAGGGAGGGACCTCTCTTTCTCCCAACCTCATCCTCTCCCTCTGTCAGGAAAGGTCACAGATCCTTCCCCTTTCAGCATGAATTACACCCTGAGCCCTATTTTACGGGACTGTGCTTCAAGCCTGGATACTAATGGTGGAAGGAAGGACTTGTCTCCTGGTGAAGGCTGTTCTGATTCCAGGCTGCAGGGGCTTGGAGCTGGGGAATGCCCTCTTAGAACACTCCCCCGGCTGCCAGCAGGGAGGAGCTCTGATACTTACAGGGTATCCTGGGTCCCCTGGTTCCCCACGGTCTCCTCGATCACCCACAGGGCCCTGAGTAACAAGGACAAGAACAAATATGGGCCACCAGGTCCAGGGGCTCTCTGACCTGGGCCTCGCTGGCCATACCTCTGCAGCACTCACAGCAACCTCACCCCTGCTCAGCCTCCCCCTCCCCACACAGCAGGAGTCTGGGCTCCACCTTGGCCTGGTCTAGGGGATGGAATTTGGGGGAGCCTTACCCAATCTCCAGGTGGCCCGGGGGGCCCCTCAGCCTTGCCATCCTCACCCTGCTCCCCCTGTGGATACAGAAGCAGCTTTAGAACAAACCTCGTGTTCCTGGTTAATTTGGAAAATTCCAGACACTCCACACTGAGGCCAAAAGGGCTTTCATCAGAGACGAAGTCCAGCCTCCTTAGGGACAGACAGGGCACACATAGGGTCCGAGCCAGACCTGGGTGTGGGACCAGGATTGTGGAACACAGAACAGTGTGATTTACCCTGCCCCAACTGGGTACCCACAGGCTGTGAGACCCATGTCACTCCAATAGAGACCCTGGTCACACCCGGCTTTGCACAGGACCAGGTGCTCAAACCTTCAGTAGGTGACTTCCTGTCTCGGAGCTCTTCTTCTCAGCTGAGGGATGGGGGTGAAGTGGGGTGAAGGGGACAATGGTGAGACCCGTGAGGGAGTGGTGGGGATTCCATGAAACGATGCAGAAGTCCCTGCGTGGCGCTCAGCATGGAGTGACAATAATTCTAACCGCTGGCATACAGAGGTACTGCCACGGGCTGGACGTAGGGACTCACTGAGCCCGCCCAACCACCTATGAAGCAGGCACACTATTATTATCCCCATTCTACAGATGAGGACACTGTGGCAGAGAGCTGATGTGAGCCGCTCTGTTATTCAGAGTCCCTTTCTCTGACCCTTCTGGGAGAACGTGGGCCAAGGATCAGCCTGAGGCTGAACCTCCTACTCTTGATTGTAGCCCCTGAGAAGGCCCTGGGCGGCCCCAGGTTACATTCAGCAGGGGGCCACCGCGGGGATCTTGTCCATTAGAGAGTTTCCCGCCTGCAAATGGGATTGTAACGCCTCATAGCGCTGCTCTGAGGACCCGGGGAGGAAGGACACATTCAGCTCTCAGCCCGCTACTGCACAGAGTAGGGGCTCAGTAGACGGCCATGAAAATCGCGGTTGTTGGGAATAACAACAGCAGGGAAGAAGTATGGCATGGAAGTAGTCAGAGTTTAGAGCAGATGTCCTTGGGCCATGGCAGGCCACCCTGGGCCCTGGTCCACCTGTGGGACAGGTGGCTGGACGTCATGTGCCAGCTGCAAGGAAGATACATGCGGAACTGCAAGTGGCAGAACTTCGGGGCCCAGAATGTTCCAGCCCCAGACAATTGGTGTCACCTCCCATGGGCGTACATTCTGGGCAGGGGGCTTAAGCCAGGCTACCCCTGAGCTACCTCACTGTCTGCAGGTAATGAAGGGGAGGCCTGAGAGACAGAAGAAAGGGGAGCCGTGCCTGGGGCTGGAGCCTGTCCCAGGCCCGAATCAGTCCCCAGGGCTGGCGGCTGCAGCACCTTGGCCCAGGGCCTCTGTGGCTCCTGTAGGCAGAGGCTGAAGATGGGAGGGACTTGGCCCCAGGCCTAGAACTAGTTGTATTGAGGAGGGTAGCCCAGGGAGTGGGGATTCCCTCCCTGCTCTGTCTACTTTCTGTGGCTCTTTGTCCCGCCGTGGAGGAAGGTAACTGGACTGGAGGCTTTGGGGAAGGGGGCCGTGTTTACCTAGTATTTTCAATGTGCCAGGCACTTCATGAGATATGCTTCATACATTGTTTCCCAGAATCCATACAGTACCCTTATGCCACTACGACTATTGGCCCCATTTTACAGATGGAGAAATTGAGGCCCAGAGAAGGAAGGGTCTTAGCCAAGCCCACACAGGAATCAAGGAGCAGTCTGGGCCAAAAGCCGACTATAGAGATTCCCCCCTCTTTCCCCACATTGTGGCTGTGGTTTGAGGATGTATTTTTAGCATCAGAAAGCTGGTGGAGACCCCCCCGTCACCCTTCTCCTTGTTCCCAGAGTCTCATCCCATCTCCTCAATCCCTCTGGTCACCACTTTTGTAGACACACGCCCCACAAGGGATTTTCAAGCTGAAGAGTGTATTCGTTCATCTAAGCATCTGTTTCCAGCTAGAGAAGCAGGGCCTGCATCAGACCGAGTCTGAATCCTGGTCCTGCCACCCTCCCACTATTCCTGAGCTAGTTCCTGAGCATCATGGAGACTCAGCTTCCCCACCTGTCATGTGGGACACTGATACTTCTGTTGGGGTCATGGCGAGGATTAGGGAGAAATCCTAGGGAAAGAGCTTGCACATGATAGCCCTTGTGCTTTGAGGGGTCTCCCTGGGAGCCTACTCTCTCCTCTGCCAGTACCACCCAGCTTGTGGTTGGTTATTCATTTGTGTGACTATTTTTATTTTTGTGCTCTTTAGGGCATTATTCCACAGCCTCCCGCTCAGGGCCAAGAACACACTAAATAAATCATTACAAATCCATAAATACCTTTTGCATAGCTGGATGCGTGAGCAAACTAATAATACCATGTAAGTCAGAAAATGCATCTGGCTGACATATAGGTAATGTCATGCTTAGCCTTCCCAAGGTACCCACCCACTTAACAGATGAGGCAATCAAGGCTCAGGGAATCCTGGGGCCCCACCTGAGGCCCCGGCAGACTTAGGGCAGATTTGGGGTTTGGGTCCCATTCTCAGCAGACTATTTCTGGGGTTGCCGATGGCCCAGAAAGGAGGCTCCCCCTTTTTTACAGTCTGTGTTAACCCCTCCTGCATCAGTCCTGGCAGACTACAAAGGCTGAGAAGGGACCCTGCATACTGAAGAGCACTTTCTGCAGCTTCCTGTGGGATGTCAGAGCCTGTGGCTCGCTCTGACGGCAGATCTGTTCTTCTCTAAGAAGGAGAGATGGGCCAGCTGAACAGCAAGCCAGGCTAGGGTGATTCATTCACAGCGGGATGTAGTTAGTGGAGAGCTGACTCCGCAAAGGAAAGAAGGGTTGGGGAGGCCGGGGGCAAGGAGACAGGAGCAGCCGCCTGCCGGGAGAATTTCCAGCTGAGCCATCAGGAGAGGAGGGAGGAAAGGAAGGAGGGACTCCGAACCTCTAGTGTAGGACTGAGAGATAAGCCCCGGGGCCAGCTGAGCCCTGCCTTGGGATGTGACTCAGGCCTGATGCCTTGGACCTCTGGCCCCCTCCGTCCCCACCTGCGCAGTGGGGCAGAGCGCAGCAATCAGCAAGTGTCCTTCTAACAGCTCCTTTCCTCTACCAAATCTGGAGCGAAGGGGTGGGGAATGGACATGCCTGCCCTCTGCCTCGGTCGCTGCTTCCTGGCCGTGAAATGCTGGTTCTCCTCACGCACCTCCCTAAGGCCTCCCCTGGCTCTGGCTGGGGCATTTCCTTCCCCAGCAAGGCTTCCATTCCCACGTTCATGGAGATGATGGAATTATACAGTGTTAGTCATTAGAAGACTGAAGTCCATTTCCCCTGCTGAACTAGAAGCCCCAGGAGAGCAGGAACTGTGTCCGTTTTGGTTTTGGTGCCGGGCACAGAGACGATACCCAATACATCCATGTTGAATGGAGGTCTAATGGCTCCTGCGCCCTTGCTGGCCGTGCTATGAGCAGGGGTGAGCCTGCCATGACCTTTCCACACTGTCCCAGCCACAGTGCCCCAGGGGCTTGCTCCTGCCAGCCTGGATACCAGAGAGCAGCTGCTTCCCACAGCCAAACACCCACCTTTTCACCCTTTGGTCCAGGAGGTCCAAGGGGTCCCACGATGCCTTTGTGTCCCTGCAGGAAACAAGAAGACAAGGCAGGAGGTGAGAGCATGGGGGTGCGAGGACTTGGCAGGGCCAAGTGATGAAGCATGGGAAACTTAGAGATGGAGACACTGGGCTGTGTAACTGGGTCCTCGCTCTGCCCCAACTCGCTGTGTGACTCTGAGCAGGCCCCGTGCCTCTCTGGGCCCTGCCCGCCCAGCCGTGTCATGTGGGTCCCAGATATACTTCTAAGGGGAGGGCCCACTTGGATGGTTGGGGACTCTACCTGCCCCGCCCTGGGACAAGATCTCAAGAGAGCCAGCTGTGTCCCCCGGAGCAGGGGCAGGGGCGGAATGCTTGCCTCAGCGGACTTTCCCAGGCTGTGGACTGAACTGCACATGTGGATTCCTCTGTGCGTTCCAGGCACCCACCCCCTTCCAGTTTCCATCTCTTTAGCCTTCTCTCTCTTCTGTTCTCTCCTCCTCCCCCCTGCCTACTGTATCTCTTTTAGTCATTGGATCCCACTGTTAACTTAACAAGCTGTCAGGCCATGCACACACGTTCTTTAACCTCCCCAAACCTCAGTTTCCCTTTCTGAGCAAGCCCCATGCCTCTCTGAGGCCTGGTCTCCCAGATGTGTAATGTGCGTTTGGTTCGGCTGCCTCTAATGGGGTGTTAACGTGGATGCAAAATGGGCGAAGGCCCTTCCCTTGCACGGAGGCGAGGACATAGGGCACCCCCCACTGGAGGAAGGACTCATCAAGGACACAGAGAGGGAGGACCTCTCTCTGCCCACCCCACGCCCACCTGGCCACCAGTGGTCCTTTACCCCTAGCCTTTGTGGGACTAGGGCTCCCTGGGACAGGTGAGACCATGAATCTACAATGGCTCACGGGCTGCCCCGCAGGCTGAGAGGTAGTGGGGGCAGAGGACGTAGGCCTGCAGGATAGAGTTTCAGAGAGATGGAGTGGTGAGATCTCCTTACATCGTAACCAGGCAGTCCCGGTTCTCCCTGGGTTCCCATCCGTCCTGGAGCACCCTACGAGAGGAGGAGACGGGCGTTGGTATGCAGTGTGGTTCTCGCAGCACGGACTCAAGCTCGGTCTCACCGCCAGGCTTCAGCCCAGTTCAGCCCAGCCGCCTGGCACGTCCACTCCGCCCGGAACCCAGGCCAAAGGGAGAGATGGAGAGCAAGTGGCATCAGCCCCTGTCCCCTGGAGCTCCCCTCCTCCCCCAGCCCTTCCTTCTCCCGGCTCCAGTGGTTCGTGAGAGCCCACGAGAGCCAGTTGTTAAACAGAACAGCTATGAAAAATTAAATTATATGAACTGATAGTTAAAACAATTTTATCAAAAACAAAGATGACAAATATTTAAAACTCACCCCTTCCTAATTATTTTACATTTTCTATGTATTACCTATGCTCAGGAGGTTATCAAGTCTATTCAATCTGTGTAGTAGAAATACGAGATAACGGAATGCTACTGTGTGTCTCCTCCCAACCTCGCATTCAGTGACGTCATGTTGGTAGCTTGAAATCAACCCTGGTGACAGCATTTCCACCACAGAAATGGGCAAGTGCCACAGACCAGCACAGCTGTTTACCAGCACACTCTGGTAGCTCGGAGGTGCCGCGTCATCCTCGTCTGCCCTCTCCCTCGCTTCCCCCTGCAGCTGTCACATCCCTCAGAGGCCCTTCCTTCAGGGCAGGCCAGCAATGGCCTGGGATCCCCTCTGAGTCACCCAGCGAGCTGCGGCAGCTTCACCCTGATCCTCACGAATCCACTTCCAGTGGGAAAACTTGTTCAATTAAACATATGCCCAAGGGTCTGGTTCCCTTTCCTCACCCCAACAGCAGGGCTTGTTGACCTGGGTCTGCACGAGACCCACAGACCCCTTCAAATTGCAAGCAATACTCTGTGTTGTGTGTGCTTTTCCAGGAGAGGGGCTGCAGCTTCTGCAGGTTCCCAAAGGGATCCGTGATTCAAAAGAAGTGGAGGGACAATGCACACCCAGGTGTTCAGCCCAAAGTGGGAAAGGCAATACCTCCCTTTCTGCCTTTGGGCCCCTCTGCTTCAGGCCTGACCCCACCCCACCCCACCCAGAGAGTTCTCACCGTTGGTCCCAGGCTGCCCCGGGACCCTTTAGGGCCTGGGGTGCCAGGGGGTCCGGGGTCTCCAGGGGTGCCCATCTCACCCAGCTGTCCTTGGTAGCCCTTGGCACCCTGCAGTACGAGGAAAGACAGGCTGTTACCAGGCCCCTGGAGGGCGGTGGGGAGAGGGAGGAGGACACGGTTGATCATGGCAGGAGGATCCTACCTTGGCCCCGGTCCGGCCCTTCTCGCCTTGCTTCCCTGGTTTTCCTTCAGGACCCTGACGGGAGAAGAAGGGAAAGAGAAAGATGAGAAATGAGGGACAATGGAGGCAGGTCCATGCAGCATGAGAGCCCTAGCTCTGGAAGCTGACGGCCTGGGTTCAAAACTGATTCTGCACCATTACCGGTGTGCCCTTGAGCAGGACCTAACTTCCTGTGATGGGCGTCTTTGTCTGCAAAGTGGGGACAGTGGTCATATTTGCCTCACAGCGCTGAGGGTTCAACTTGGTGATACAGTAGCATGCTTACAGGTGCCTGGCCCATAGGAAGTGCTGGATAAATGGTGGTTGTCATGGTTACTGCTAGGTACTCAGACTGTCCCCATGGGAGTAGCTCTTCACTGAGCTCTCTCCATGTGCCTGCTGTGCGTCGTTCCACCCTCCCAGTGACCCTGAGCCTTAGGCCCGATTCAGACCCCCTCCTATAGATGGTGTCAGTAGAAGTGCCCAAAGGTGAAACGACTTGCCCAGGGCCCCTTCTGGTCCATGGCAAGGCCCTGATTCCATTGCAGATCTGTCTGAGTCCCTGTCCAGGGCCCAGGGTGCCTGTTGGTCATGTGAGGCAGGCAGGATAGGTGCTCTAGGTCATCTCTCATCTCTGACATGCCGGGTGTCACTTCTGACAAGCCCTGAGCTCACATCCCACTGACAGGGTCCCCCTCTCTCAGGGGAAGGGGTTGGAGGGGCTCCTCAGAGTGCTCCTCCCAGGGGCATTGTCCTGGGAAGGTCAGCTTCCCACCCCCACTGTCCCATTGGGGTACCCAGGATACTCCTTCCTGCCTAAAAGGCATCCCCAAACACCCGCTCTCCCCTGCCCTGCTCCAAGGGGTGCCAATCTGGCTTTGTCTCCACAGTAGTCAGGGAAATTCAGGTCAGTGGGGGTGAGTGACTGCAAGTGTGCATGTGTGTGTGTAAGAGATGAGAGAGCAAGAGAGGGAGAGAAGAGAGTCCCGACTCTGAGCCCCTCTGGGTAGGGATGTGGTAGGTAGGGCAGGCAGCATTTCTGGCTTGGAAAGAACATCCGAACTGCCCCCCAGAGGACAGTCCCTTCAAGGCCCAAACGTCAAAGGAATCTGGGAAGAACATCTATATTCTTGGCACTAAAGAGTTGGTTTGACTCAATCCCTCTGGCTGCATTAACAGAGGCACATGCTGGAGGATGAAGGAGGTGACGCTTCCATTTTGGAATAGGCGTTGTATTCGAAGAGGAGGCACTGACTAATTATGATGGAAGGGCAGGAAGGGCTAACCCAGATGGACTTGATTCCTGTCTGCAGATTTCAGCAACTTCCCTGAGGATGGCCAGAGGATGGAACTTATAGGGAGGCCGACCTTGATTCGGCACAAGGGAGAAAGTCTGCTCAAAAGACAAAACATGGCAAAAGTGTATTGGAGATGAGTGTCCCAAAGGGAACTGCTGGTCAGAGCACCCTGAGACCCTCAGGAAGGAAGAGCAGTGGCCCTGGTAGGACGAAGCATAGACTGCCCTATATCCCGGTGCTGAAGTCCTCATGTGACCCTGGGACAAGTCTCTTACCTTCTCTGTGCCTCAGTTTCCCCACCTCTAACACAAAGTCTTGAACTAACTTTGCACTGTCCGATACAGTGGCCCCTAGCCACATATGGCTGCTGAGCATTTGAAATGTGGCTACTGTGATGGAGGAACTGAATTCTTAATCCGATGAAATTTTAATTCACTTAAAATGAAATTTTAAAATGAACAATTCAGTTATTGCAACTCTTAAGTATGTTTAGAACAACTTGGGGTATGAATCTACATTTGCAACTGCCTATTTTATGAAATCTAAATACAGACCAAGTTTTTCTAATGAAAATATAGTATCTGAATTGAGATGTGCTAGAAGTATAAACTACACACTGGATTTCAAAGACTTAGTACAAAAACGCAAAATATCATATTAATGATTTTTATGTTGATTACATGTTGAAATGTTAGTATTTTGGACATATTGGGCTAAATAAAATGTTACTAAAATGAATTTAACCTGTATCTATTTACCTATTTAAAATGTGACTATTAGAAAATTTTAAATGATATGCATAGCTCATATTCTGTTTCTATTGGACATAGAAAATTTTAAATTATACACATAGCTCACATTCTGTTTCTATTGGACAGCAATGGACTTGACAATTGGTCTCTCAAGTTCTCTTGCTCCTCCAGTAATAAAACACTAACAATCATCACAGCCTCAACATATGGTTAGCAACACATGGCCAGGCACTATGTCTATACTCTACCTCGTGTCTCATTCAATTCTCACCATAGGGCTGGGGAGGAAGGGATTATTTATCCCATTTTAGAACTAAAGAAACTGAGGTTCAGCAGAGATGAAGGCACTGTCTACGGGCCACCCAGCCAGGTTAGACATGAGACATGGATCCTCAGTTTCTGGGTACCCATGGCCTAGGCTGGTCCTGGTTGGGGAATTGTGAAATCAGGATACAGGGCTGGTAGAATTTGCTGGTGGACTGAGGTGACTGCAATGGCCGATTCCTTGTCAGAAGGAGAAATGAGTCAGTGTCAAAGTATTCAGTACAGAACCAGAGAGACGGAGTCTCCCTCCAGACAGGGCCGGCAGCCGGCCTCTTGTTCTGATAGGCCCTCTGCAGCTCCCATGGTGTGGGAAATCCTGAGTAAGGGCTGGCACATCCAGTGGGGTGAGGCTATGGGGCCAGAATGAAGACTTTCGCTGGGCCCCCATCCATATAGATGTAATTCTGGAAAGTCCCTGATGGCTCATAAAATTCTATTTTTAAATACGCAACTGTTTCCAGGCCACAGAGTGGGAGATACTAGTTCTGCAGTCCTGATGCCAAAGAGACTCAAATACAGGGTTCTCACCACCTCTGTCACCCGACACACTCAGTCTGGCCCCCGTGAACCTCTTTCTAGTTCCAGTATATGAGAATTGGGAGTGACAGCAAAATATGGACATAACAATGTCCATAACACCACCACCACTGAAACCACCCACATCACCACGTCCATTGTCACCACCATTGTCACTGCAATTACCACTATCAACACTACCAGCATCATCACCACCATGGTCATCACTATCACTAACCATCATCACCATCACCATCACCACCACCACCACCACCACCATCACCACCATTATCACCACCACAATCACCACCACCATTATCACCATCACCACCACCACCATCACCACCACCACCATCACCACCACCATTATCACCATCACCACCACCACCACCACTACCATTATCACCATCACCACTACCATCACCATCACCACCACCATCACCACCACCATCACCACCACCACCATCACCACCACTACCACCACCATCACCATCACCATCACCACCACCACCACCACCACCACCACCATTATCACCATCACCATCACCACCACCACCACCACCACCACCATCACCACCATTATCACCATCACCACTACCATCACCATCACCACCACCATCACCACCACCATCACCACCACTACCACCACCATCACCATCACCACCACCATCACCACCACTACCACCACCATCACCATCACCATCACCACCACCACCACCACCACCACCACCACCATTATCACCATCACCACCACCACCACCACCATTATCACCATCACCATCACCACCACCACCACCACCACCACCATCACCACCATTATCACCATCACCACTACCATCACCACCACCACCACCATCACCACCACCATCACCACCACTACCACCACCATCACCATCACCACCACCATCACCACCACTACCACCACCATCACCATCACCACCACCACCACCACCACCACCACCATTATCACCATCACCACCACCACCACCACCATTATCACCATCACCACCACCGTTACCACTACCATCACCATCACCACCACCATCACCACCACCATCACCACCACTACCACCACCATCACCATCACCATCACCACCACCATCACCACCACCACCACCATCACCATCATCACCACCATCATCATGACCACCAATCATCATGACCACCAATACCACTACCATCATAATCACTACGACCACCATCACCACCATCATCACCATCACCATTAGCTTCTAGTCATTTCCTCCTCCAAATCCATAAAGACAATCTGTTATATTTCTGGTATATTTTATAAAGTGCTTTTTTATCCAAAGTTTCATTGACTCTTCATAGATGAGAAAACCAAGGCTCAGAGAGAGACAGTGATTTTCTCAAGGTCATACAGAAAGTGGGTGCTTGAGCTGACCTCAACCTTTGAACTCTGGGTCCAGGGTTATTTCTGCCATATGTTGTTGCCCATTCCATAGTCAGGATACTCAAAAGCTCACTAAGAAAGGGTCCCTGGAACGTTGGAACTCAAAGTGATCTCAGCACACATTCCTTCCAAATCCTTCATCACACCAAGGGCAGGGGGACCCAGAGAGGGCAAAGGCAAGTGAAAGGTCACACAGCAAGTTACTGATGGAGAATCAGGACCAGTGCCCCTCTTGCTGAATTCTCCCTACTAAATTCAGTGTGGCTGAATGTCGGGATTGGGCAGGATGAGGTCAGAAGGGGCCAGGTTTGTAGCGGGCACAGCAGCCAGGCTAAGGAGAGGAATGCTACTCAAGAGCCATGGGAGGGTTAGGCAGGGGAGGAAGGACCATAGCACAAGACCCGTTGGTGGCAGCTACCAGAACTCCTCCCACCCAACTGTCTGAACAGACACAAGTGTTATTCGCCCCCCAGGAACCTCAAGTGCTGGCATGCCCACTCACCCGGACACCAGTGACGCCAGGAGGGCCGGCGGGCCCATCCTCGCCCATCAGTCCCTCCTGGCCCTTCTCGCCACGCTCACCGTCAGGCCCTGGGTCACCCCTGTCTCCCTGGGTGGGAAGGGCATGGGGAGAAGAGAGAGAGAAAGAATAAGTTAGTCACCAAGGCTAGCCGAGGGCCAGAATCTCAGGGCTCCATTCAGATGTTCACAGCTGACCAATTCCTGGATTCCTTGACAGCTCTCCCAGCTGCCAAAAGGGTCGGGCTGGCATGGGCCCGCTGGCACAGGGAACAGCCTTGACATGGCGGTTTCTAGTGTCTGAACCTGGGCAGGAAGGGGATGGCTCAGGGAAGAGAGGACCCTGACCACACCCATCTCACAAGTTCACAGGAAGGGAGTACGTTTGGGAGACTAGGGCTGTTTCTCGCCAACGTAGACATATGGACAGGACAAGAATCATAACAGGTTGAAATAAAGGAGGTTGAAAAAACTTCACCCAATTCTGCCTCTCAGAACTAACTTTTTCCATTTTTCTGGGTGGCATTTTCAACCTTTGCTCACACGAAAACAGTTTACATTAATAACAAGTAAGAAGTAACAGTTTCGATGGCTATGTACCAGGCTCAGAGCCGTGGAACAACTATTCCAAGGCGAGGAAGCCGGTTAGCAGTAAACAAAGCTTCAGAGGCATAATCCAACCAGACTGCATGCTTCCATCGTTTTTTGTTAATGTCTTACACTACTGAGCACGTTCTCCCATTGCTCTGTGTGCTTCTCATTCTCACTGGCTGCAGAACACCCCCTCTGTCAAGTGGATGGCAGCTAGCACTTATATAGCACTTGCCACATCCCTGGGGGTGCATGGACTGCTGCCCTTGGGCCCTGTGGGCAGAACAAGTTCAAGGGGCATAGGGCAGCATATGCTGTGGCCGCAGAGGGACAGGGCAGTGCCCTCTTAGATGGCCGCGTCCATCAGGGCTGCCCCGGTGGGACCTGTGGCCGAGCTGCAGGTGGCTCCGCTGTGACTGTTCACAGAGGCCCTTGGGAGAGAGTGTGAAGTCCTGGGTACGAGGCAGGGGTGGGTTGGGGAGTAGGCTTGGAGAAGCAGAGTCTCTGCCAGTTTTGTTTCCCGGCGCCACACTTTACGAGAGGCACTGATGAACTGGTGCGTGTCCAGGAGAAAGAGTGGGTTCAGAGGGCATGAAGCCAGAACATGGGAACAGGACCCCTGAGAGCACGCACTGCAGGCCAGTCATTCTGGGGCCTGGGCTTGGGGGCTCAGGGGGCTGGTGTGGCAGGTTACTGGGGCAGTTTCTAGCTCAGCCAGGGAGGACTTCCTAATAGGGGGGTCCAGAGATGACACAGATGAAAAAGGGAGACTCCAAGCTGAGGTGTGGGCCAGTGCAGCGCACATCTGGGCACCAGGAAAGGACTGGGCAGGTTGACTTCTGAGGTCCCTTCCCAGTGAGACTTTCCAATTCTAAGCATGGCCTGGCATGGAGACAAGGGGCTGGCCCTGATGGCCGTCTCACAGATCCCCCTGGCTCCAGGATTCCCCTTCTGGCCTGTCATTCCTGGCCACCTGGAGAATCCTGACATCCTAGGACATCTGCCAACGCTCGGAAGAGCCTTACAAGTTGTCTAGATCCACAGTCTCAATTCACAGATGGGGAAACTGAGGCCCAGAGAGAGGCAGAGACTTCCCAACACCACACGTAAGTCAGTGGCAGAGCACGGGGTTCTGGTTCCTTCTAATTTAAAGGTTTTGTGGTCAGGGGCCAATACCTTCCTCACCCCCAGGGTTAGGCTGCCTAACTTCCAATCTTGCAGATACTTCTCAGTACATGTGCGACCCTGGTCAAACCCCCTCATTTGTAAAATAAGCAGCAAGGTGTTACTGTGAGAATCGAAAGAGATACTCTGTGTAAACAGCTTAGCCCAACATCCAGCTCCCTGCTGGATAAAGGTTAGCTGTGACTAAGAGTTACTGCCACCTGTCGTCACCATCAGCTAGGTGTCAGCAAACTCAGAGGAGAAAATCAGCATAAAAGCACTGTATAAACAAACTATAAAGTGTTGTGTGCCTCCCAGAGGTTGTTTTCACCATGAAGGTGATTCTCCACCAACACCATAAAGAAAACAGGCGTTCAGGTACCACCCGTCGCTAAGAGACACTGCAGTTTTGAGGAGAAGGGAAGCAGGGAGAAATGGAGGGTGGGGATTGTCCCCAAAGCTGCCTGAGCAGGGTGGAGAACCACGGGCAGGGTGGGGGACGGGAGCTGGCCAGGGCTCACCCTCACCCATCCTGCTCTTAATGGGAATCAGCTGGACATCAGCTCTCAGCGCTTTACGGGAACACGGTGCCTCCGGAAGAAAACTTAGGTCTCGGATGAGAGGGCAGTGGGGGCACAGGTAGAAGCAGTTCCCAAACACCCCTTCCTCCCCAGTGCCTGCACCAGAAGAGACTGCACGCTTACCTTCAGCCCATCGGGCCCTGCAGGGCCACTGTCACCTTCAAGGCCTGGCTCTCCCTGGAAAGGATAGTGGGAAAAGAAGAGGAGACGTTACTGGGGAGCAGGCCCCACGTGCTTTGACTTCCTCCCGCTCCCTGGAGCAGGACCCCCAACCTCTGCTCTCCAGGCAGTGGGGTCCTGGAGCATCTGGCACACACACAGTGGGTGGCTGAATTAGTGCATGAGCAGGAGAGTTGAGGCACCCACTCGGCTCCCAGAAAGGAGGGGCAGAACCCCAAGCAAAGCCTGCCGTCTGCAGGGCAGGCTGGGGTGGGGGCTGCAGGAGGTCTCGAGTTAGAAAGTGTTGGTCATGGAGCCGTTCTGGACACACGTGGTTGGACTAGGCAGTGCAGCCTAGTGGTTGAGAAAGGTTTTGACGTCAGGCAGAACTCATGCCCGCGCTGGGCTTCCCATTCACTGGTGGTTTGACCGCAAGCAAACTACCCAGCCCCCATGGGCATCTGTTTTCTCATCTGAAAATGGGGCTCATCCCACTTCCTCTAAGGGTTCCTCCAAAGCACAGGGTAAGCACCACAAATGGTAGTCATTGGAGATATTATTTCTGGAATTGGAGTGAGCCCTCACTGAACTCCTTGGTGGAATCCCATTTTTCAGATGAGGAAAATGAGGCCAGCCTTCAGACTTTCTTACCAGCAAGTCTGGGAAAGATACCCAGACCCTGAGCCCCCTCCTGACCCTCAGCTAGTCTCCCTGCTTGCCCTTCTAGCTTCAGAGATGCCTCTGGACTCCTCAGTTCTCTAAATGGCTGTCAAATTAAGTTTGGGTCATTCTCTGCTTTTAGAATTCAAAATCATTCAGCATCTGAGCTGGAAGGGGCCTAAGAAGTCATCAGATGCAGGGATGGCAAAGACCTGACAGGTGTGTAGATTCCACCCATCTTGTGCCCATGGCAGACATCACTAATCGATCCACTAGAATGTGGCTCCATAAGGACAAGGCCTTCTGTTACTGTTGTGTCCCCAGTGTCTTGAGAAAAGTGCCTGGCACTTTTCGTTATCTTTCCTACTGTGCCTAGATGGCTCCTCTTAACATGGTATTCCTAGAAGACTGTACTGACCAATCGTCATTGACACACAAGATTTGCCATCTCAAGGCTTCAAGCTCCATACTCATCCTCTCTTGCCCTGTGGCCTCCCCTCTCATTCTGTGTCTTAACTCAATTTGGGGAGTCCCTGTCAACTCTGCGGAAGAGGTAGTATGTGGCATTGGGAAAAAGGAAAGATGAGAAGTAAGGAGACTTTGTTTGGGGGTTTGGTGCCCCCATGAACTGAGGACCACACTAACTCCCCCTCATGCTTGGGCCTCACCTGCTCATCTGTAAGGTGTTAGAGGGTGCCTGCTCTGTATCCCTCACAGCTCCCCAGTGGTCCACATGCAGGCAGGGACCTTATCACTGGGCACAGAGCATAGAGGGGTGGACACAGAGGCATGCCAAGGCTTCTTAGAGAAAGACAAGCTTTGTAGATTTCTTTTGGAGAAAGGGATTGTAACCTTCTATGGAACAGTTTTCAGGGGTAATAATAGGTATTTTTCAAAAAAAGCACTTAGATGTCAAATAAGTTTGGAGACCCTGGATTAATCCCAACGAAACCAACTTCTTGGTGGAAGGCTTTCCCAGAGCCTTGGAAATGTTACTGTCAATGGTGCAACAGAGAGCACTGAGCATTTACTGAGTCCCAAACATTTTGAAACACTAAATGCTCTCCTTTAAAGAGCACCTCTACATTGTGGAAATTGCTGGCTCACCAAGAGAGACTGGATGAGTCTGTAGAGATCCATGATCTATTTCTGCAGGTGAGGAAACTGAGGTGCAGGGAGATTGAGTAAAGCCCTTCCCCCCAGCCAAACACCCTGGGGGTGGCTTTCCAGGGAGAATAAATTTGCTTTGACTTACCCGCTGCCCAATGAGGCCCTGTTCCCCAGAGGTGCCCAGAGGCCCAAGATCACCCTAGAAGAAACCAAACACAAGTCCTTGGGGGTGGGTAGGGCCAGCCCCAGCCCTCGCCACCAGCTCTGATTTCGCGGCGGGAGCTAGTGAGCTGGGGCAGCTCCTTCCCAAGAACCAAAGAGAAATTATAAAATGCCAACTAGAGCCCCTTTTCCAAGTCAGCCCTGGCCATGTCGGGATCACGACCACCATCATCACAGCTCACACTTACATGGAGCTGTCCTGAAGGCAGCTGATCCTTGAACAATGCAGGGGGGGAGGGGCACAGTCAAAATCGGCATATAACGACAATCACCGGGCATTCGCGGATTCTCAACCCCGGAGCTGACCCTTGAACAACGCCGGTTAGAACTGCACTGGTCAATTGAAAAAAATCCGCATGTGCGAATGTGCATAGTTCTAACCCGTGTTGTTCAAGGGTCAACTGTGCCTTTTTATTGCACACATTTAATTGTCACCACCCAACAGAAAAGGTATTTTCTTTTACAAATGAAGAAACCAAGGGGCTGTGGGGTTAAGTAACTAGCCCGAGCTCATGGCTACTAAGTGACAGGTTCGGGATCTAAACCCGGGTAGTTTGGCTCCAGAGCGTTTCAGATGCAGAGATGGCAACTCTGACTGGCCACTTCCTTTACTCTCCTTGAAAGTTTTAGCGAGAAACGCAACAAGGAAGAGGCCCTAAATGAGCCAGAATCACTATCACCCACGTTCCCAAGAGACCCCAAAAGGGTCTTTCTCCTGCAGGGATTTCCAAGCCACACTCCCTCCCTGCTGGTGTCTGGGGCACAAGGAGGAGGCAGAACTCTGAGGCCCCAGCTCTGCACTGATCCGCAGCCCCACTTCTGTCTGTTTTATAGATGGGGTGGGTTGCTGCATTGTTTCAGCAAAGGATTCTGGAACTAAGCCAAGACTGATCGTCCCGGGTCTGGGCCAACTCCCTCGGAATGGCTGCGAGACGCCAAAGGGGGATGATCTGCGTCAAGTCCCACAGCCCCTCCAGGGTTCCCCTAGGCCCTGCCTCAACAATGCCCCAGGCCACCAGCATCGCTTCTCAGCTCCAGGGCCTATATAGGGAGCAGCATCCTATTCCAACAGTGGCGAGGAGAGGGGGGTCTCCCCAGAGCCCAGGTATCAATGGGCGCCTGTTTCCCAGCAGGTAATGAGGGGCACCACGGGTGCTGAAATGCAGATGGTATCGCGGGAGGCCAGGAGGTACTGCTGACCTAGCATGGGCAGGCGCAGGTGCCAGAGAAAACATTACTGGGCAGGGGCGGGGTGAGGAATCTGGGCTGGCCGGGCCCTCTGCTGTGGCCATCACCAGGACCCACCCGCTCCCCAGCCAGGTGCACAGAGAACCTATTATCCTGGACACAAGAAAGGCCCATTTCCCTTCTGTGGGGAGGACGTGGCCACCAGCTGGGAGCTGGTTTCAGTAAGGCATTTTGCTCTTCTTTCATCCCACCTCACCTTCATCCCGGCTTCCCCAGGAAGGCCCGATTCTCCCACTGCACCCGGCGGCCCCTGAAAGAAAATGCTATTGGTTTCCCCTAGACCAAGGACTGGCCCCTGGTTGTAAGGGAGGAGATAACTGAGGCAGGCTCAGAGAGGGCAAGGGACATGCTGAGATCACACAGCATGAGAGACAGAGCTGTCTCAGAGCTTGGAGCTGGGACTGGGGGAGGGGGGCTGACTGGGCCCAGACTGCTGAACCTCAGGGCTACCCAGAGGCTGCTGCAGCCTTCTCCCTCCCCGAGAGTGTGGTTTACCACATTAGGAGCCCCTTGGCAAGCACAAGAAGGAAAATATCATGATTTGTATAAGGCCAGGAGAGGAAGCCAGCAGATGCTGTGTCCAGGGCTGAGTGATTCCAGCCCTTCTGTCTGAGCCAGGCCAGGAAGACAAGGGCAGGAAGGGGTCCTACTTATAACCATTGGAATAGCTGCAGCCTTTGCATCAACTCTGCAGTTCAGTTTTCTCCTCTGGATAAAACAGGGGTGTCTGAAGCCCCTTCCAAGCTCCTTGCTACATGACCTTAAGAGGGCTGGTTCTACAGTCAAACCTGGGCTGGGGTGAAGTCCCAGCAGTGTGGGGGTAGGGGCATTGCTGCTTTCCTTGGTGCCAAAAAAAGGCACTGTCAACTCCCCATGAAGTTCCTGGGACCCCTGCATCCCACCTACTGCCCCTGGGCCTGGAAGCCCAGCTCCTCCCCATATGCCATTAGGGTACATCTACCTTCTCTGCCTTCAGTCTCTGCAGCATACAGGACATGGCCACCTGCCCAGGCCAGGCCAGGGTCCCCTAAGGAAGTAGTCTCGGAGTTGCTGATACCTCCCCAGCAGCACCATGGAACAAATAACAGTCCCTCAGCACTCACCTTGGGTCCCATCTCTCCTGGAGGGCCAATTGGTCCCTGGGGTCCCTGAGGGCCCTGCAAGACAGACAGTTGGGAGAAGCTAGCCTGGGCCCTATCTGGGGTCTCAGGCTTGATAATGCAGTCTGGAGGGGTGGGTGAGAGTGAGCAGCCACAGACCCTAGGCCTCCATCCTGGGCCATGCTGTCCCCTAGGATCCCCCCCAGTCCATCTGTACACTCTCCTACTCATCGACCTAAAATTCAGTGAGGCCCTCTCCTGCTCAGGAATCTTGCAGCTCTGGAGCCCTGCTCACTCTGTTCCCTCTGCCTGGACACCCTTCCACCTCGGATCCACCTCTGGAAACCCCCACCCTCACCCTGGTCAACCCACTGTTCAAAAGAGCATCTCTACTTGGGCCTCAACGTGTGGGACTGAAGCGTGGCCCAAGGGGCAGGAGCCTCCTGTTGGGGACGTTTCCTCCTGAGCCCCCGGAGAGTCCATCCTCTCCTCTCCATCTCCAGCAGCACCACTCCACAGCCTCCTCATGGGGCTCCCCGACACTTAGACTGTCCCCGCCAAACCCAAGCTTCCGGTGAGCTCTTCTGAAGGGCCTCCCTGTTTCAAACCCCTCAATGGCTCCCGTTGCCCTTAGGGTAACATCTCTCTCCGTGGCGGGACCTCCTCCTGCCTGGCCCATGTCCGGCTCTCTCCCCTCCAGCCACCATGGGCTCTGCAGTTCCCATTCAGTTTGTTAGTTTATTCTCTTTCTCTCTCCCACCAAAACATCTCCCTCCACTTTTCACTGTGATAAGCACACTAGACATATTTTCTCATTTCATCTTCAGGACCGGATGGCAAGGGAGGGACCATTATTCCCATTTTACTGGCAAGAAAACTTAGGCTGGAGGGCAAGAACTCTTAGCCTCGACCCAGAGTTCCAGAGCCCCCCGGCCAGCGTTCCCTCCACCATCCAAGGCCTGTCCCATCAGCCCCAGCATGGTCACTCGCCAACCTCTCTCCTTGTGTGAATACTGGCCCACACCCGCAGGTGCACTAAGATGCAAAAAGAGGGCAGTTACCGGTTCTCCTGGAAGGCCCTTGGTGCCTGGCGGGCCCGAAGGACCCGGAATGCCCTGCAGAGTTAAACAAAGGGGAGCTTAGTCCCTCTGTGGCCTTCTCCCCGACCTGTGCCCTTGGCCTCAGTCAAGCCGTCACAGCACTGAGTGACGGGTGGGGAGACTGAGTTCCAGGGGCAGAGACCTGCCGAAGGGTCTTCAGTAAAGGGAGTAGGCAACTAGAGCCTTTGGGATTTCCAGAGCAAGAGGGGACTTGGCTAGAAGGGCTATTGTCTCCCCACACAGCCCCATGGCATTTTAAGAACCAGTGCTACTTACGGGAAAGCCTCGAGCACCCAAGTGCCCTCGCTCGCCAGCCGCACCCTAGAAGCACATTTGGGTTCATTAATGGCACATGTCACAAAGCAGGAAGTGGGAAGGGGGACTGGCAGCCATGGTGTGACATACCTGCTGCCCAGGCTGGCCCAGTCTGCCCTGCGGTCCTGGAGGTCCCTACAGGAAGCAAAGCCCTTGAAGGTGGGAAGGGTACTTGGGAGGCCCCTTCACAGAGAAGGGACCCACACTCCCACGGGAGATATAAGGAACCATGGATCATGCAACCCAGGATGCAGGTCGGAAAACTACGACCCAGCAAGGGAGTGGCTCGCCATAGTCACCAGGTACTTTGGCAAGGACCAAGGACCCCATGCTCCTGAGGGCAATAGAAGCAGCCTCAGCTCTCAGAGACCCTGGAGGGCTTTGGCGGTCCCGGGAAGGGGCCAGAGGTCACGAGTGATTCCTCCTCACTCTCACACTTCCACGCTGTTTCATTCACATGCTTTCTCTCACTTTCACTCTCAGTCTCAAAGCTCCTTCTCCCTCCCCTGCGCCCATGCTCAGGGCTGGTGGGGTGGAGGCAGGCAGAGGGCAAGAGGAGTGGCTAGATGAGCTCTCAGACACTACCCTACAGCCTCTCAGGGACTCCTGGCTGTCCGCCAGGGGCCTATTGCTGACGGGGTTGTGAGGCCTGGTTCCTGGATTCCTGACCCAGCATGGAAGGAGAGAAGCAAGGTAGGCCATGGGGGTCTTACCTTCAGACCCCGGGACCCTTGCTCCCCAGCTGGTCCGTCTGGTCCTCGGGGGCCCTGGAATAGGAAAAAGGGACTAGCACAGTGGACAGCAGGGGTCTCCCTTGGGTTGGGAACCAGGAGGCAGGGCTGCCCAGAACCTTGGGCTTTTCTCTGCACAAGCTGGGGGCTCCCTCTTGCTCCCACTTACCTGGGAAGGGGCTCCCTCCTCCTCCCACTGTCACCCTAAGAAGGGTCACCCCTGTGCAACGTGCCTGCTGAAATGGCTCTGCAGAGGGCTCACATGGGTGGTCTCAGCTATAGGCCCTACTATTCTGGAATGGGGCCGGTGGTACATCTAAACCCTTTTTAAAGAGACCTTGGGGAATGGGGGTCAGCCAGCTAACCCATTTCACAGACATGGAGACTGAGGCCAGAATACAGAGACACATGGGCAAGTCCCTATAGCCAGGTCTTCAGACTCTCCTCTCACATGCTCTTCTCACTTGGGCAGAAATAGTTGTATGGACCACAGCCCTTGGGAAAACTGACAGAGAAGGACCCAGGGAGGATCTGCACATAGCCAGATGTGTGGAACAGTCCCCTCTCCAGCCAGATGTGCAAGCTTATCTGGTCCAGCTCACATGAGGAGGGGGCAGGAACAGGGCAGGAGTCAGGCAGCTGTTCCCCGGAATTCTTGGATCAGGTCTGAGCCCTGAGACAGAATTCTTGATCTTTTGAGAGCTGGGAGGCCCCCAGGGCAGATGGAATCCCATCTCCCCCCAAAGATGAGAACACTGAGGCCAAGACAAGGAAAGTGACTTGTCTAGGCCTCTTAGCACATTAGCGGCTGGTATCCCCTCCAGGGTTCCACCCAGTGTCTATGTGTCCCCTCCATAGGATGGGACACAGATGGGATAGAGTCCCCTGGAAGAGGCCCTCATGAACAGTGTGGTGTCTGATCTGGCGGGGGTCAGGGGGCTGTGTTGGGAAGACAACGAGGATCCCGTGAAGGAGGCTGGCCCACCCAGCCTGGCAGCAAGGGGACTAGCCACAAAAGGGGTCGGGGCACTGTCTGCATGGAGGGAGGATGAGGGATGAGAAAACAACAAGGAGAGATCACTTTAAAACTGAAAAAGGAAACTTTTAATTAATAATTGAGCCAGAAAAAGCAACAATTCCTCTTATCAGCTGCCTGGGGCTCTGGATACTTCAGCTCCACAATACAGCCTCAAACGGAGCCTCGCTGATTAAATAAACCAGGGCTGGAAACCAGTGGGCTGCAGCCAGGGCTTCCGCTGGGAGTCTTTGTTCCCAAGTGTCTCCTCGCCCGGAGCCCAGTGGGGATCCAACAGTGTGCACAGTGGTGCTCAGGAAATGCTGTGTCTCAGGGACAAGCGACTGTTCCTCGCTGAGCCTCAGTCATCTCATCTCAGAAATTCTGCCTCAAGGCAGGAAATCATACCCACAGGAGGCTCAGCACCCGGCCTATATAGCAAGTGCTCGATCAAACCTAGCTCTGCCAGAAGAGGTTGCAGGCTCCCCGGGGGCAGGGACACAGGGATGGCTCCATGAATCTGGATTCCGTTCCTTCCTCAGCACAGGCAGCTCCTACTGTGCTGCGTACAACCAGCTGAGAGTTTTCACGGGTTCAAGATGAGGTTTGATTAGACGGGGTGGGTGCAACTTCTGGTTTTGCTGCCAGCTTGCTGTGTGACCCCAGGAAAGTCCCTGTCCCTCTCTGGGCTTCAGTTGTAGGTGGATACTGTCAGACCACCGGTTAGACTTACCCCCTCCTCACCCCGATTCATGGACAGGGACCCAGCGGAGAGGGGCCAGGCTGGGGTAGAGGCATCCCAGGTCCTGGGAGTCAGGACAGAGGCTGAGCTGATGGGTGGGCTTCTGGGCCTTTCTGAGAGATCGCTTCTGGCCCCTGGTCTCTATCTCTAGCTGAGGCATAAACCTCCCTGGAAAGGGAGAGCTTTGGGAGTGGAGCAGAGGCCCAGGGATGTCGAGGGCTTGGTGTGAATCACACAGCATCCTTTTTATCCTGGGAATCACAGCTTTTCTTGGAGAAAGGTGATGAGCTCTATAATAGTAACAGCAGCAGCAGCAGCAGAGGCAGCAATAATAGTGAACACCAGTCCCCTCGTTTTACACGTAAGCAAACTGCACATGGTCACATTGCTCGTAAGTGGAGGAGCCAGAATTTGAACCCGAGTCAGCCAGATGTTCATTTTTCCCCACCACTCCCTGCCACAGTTTATCAGTGTGAGAGTGAGCTCACTGCCACAGCAGTTGTACAGGTCAGGGCCTAGAAAAGCTTGCCAAGAAGGTTCTGCTCTGGGCAGGGTGCTGGAGAAGACAACGTCTAAAATCCCTGTTACTTGGGGGACTCTGCTGTCCCCTGAAAGCACCAGAGAGTTCAGGAAGCTGGGGCTGACTTAGGAGGGACAGTACCAACCTTTCCTGTGTGGAGGGAGGAGGACGCAGCGGGGCCCTAGCCACCCTCCTGCCCCAGCTCCACTGTGCAGGGAGATAAGCGAGAGCAGCCACACCCGCACCCTTGCTCTGGGCCACTCTGCAGCTTGTCCTGTGTCCTGCAGGACCCCCAGTCCTGCCCCTTGCTTCCTCAGATGAACGCGGACTGACCCACCCCGCTGGAAGCAGGCCACTCCCCCTGGAAGTTGTTTGCAGTCATAGCAGGGGCTTGGTGGGGAGGAGACCCTGCCTGGGACAGAAAATCTGGCCAATCACAGCTCTTGTGAAAAATGGATGGATGATTGAGAAAGCACATCCTACGCATGGCTGCCTATCAGGAACGGACCATATGTGAGGAGCCACTGAAGGGTTTTCATCCCCACGGCCATCCGAGGAGGCCGATTCTGTTGTGGGCCCATTTTACAGAGGAAAACGAGGGGAGGCCAGGATTCGAGGTCATGCTGAGCTCTTAGCCCCACTCACTGGAGCAGAGTTCCACATCAGGCACTTGAATCTCAGAATCCTCCCAACTCCCTCGAAGTGGACAGTGGAGGGAGAGTGGAATGTCCCATGACCTTCGCCAACACCCTGCCCCAGCGAGCAGCCTTCCTGGCAGGCTCCTGGAGGCCCTGACCTGCACACCACCCGTCATGGGGAGCTCACTCCCACACTGAGGAACAGTGACTCGTAGGAGTGAAAAGACTGGGCATCCAGCTGACTTGGCTTCAAATCCTGGCTCCTTACAACTTCCTCCTAAGGTCACTCACAAAACCTTAGAGAGGTTAAGAAACTGGACTGAGGTCCTAGAACTGGTAACTGGGAAGGTGGAGACTTGCTCCTATAACTGTCTGACCCCAGAGCCCTCAGTCTTTCAATTGGAGCCCGTGGACCCAGACCCTGTCAATAGCTCTACCAAGAGCAGAGGGCCTGGGGCCCCCTCCGACCTCTGGTCTCAACAGCTTAGTGCTCATGCTTCCCAGCGCAGGGAGGTGGAGGAGGTGGGGTGGGGGGATAGCAGGGCCCATCTGGACATGGGCAGAGAAGCAGGCAGGGCCTTGTAGACCTCCAAGCCCATCCCCCATGGCACATACGGGGAAACTGAAGCCCAGAGAGCAGCGAGGCCTTGCTAAGGTCATAGAGCAAACCAGGAAGTACAGAGGGTGGGCTGCCCAGAACCGAGCTCTTGAGCAGCACAGTGGATGCCTCTCTAGGTCCCCCACCACCCTCAGTTACCCCTTCTGTGAAGTGGCCTTTGGTGGCCTATTAGGCAGGGGACCCAGAGGGCAGATCCCAAAGGTTTTACATTCCTGCCAAACCCAGCGTGGGGAGGGGCTCATGTTCCTGAAGCTTCCCTCCCAGCTCCAGAGACTTTGATGTGGTTGGGAGCCTGGGTTTCCTCAAGCAGGAGATACATTCTTCCAGCCACTGCTGGGAAGGGGTGGTGGAGACAGCTGGGGGGAGCTCAGTGAGTTAAGGGGTTCTTAAGCCTCATATCTGGAGGGGAAAGCAGGGCCCGGGCCAACAGAGCTCACCCTCCAGCTAATCTGGCTTCCTGGGGCAGGAGGAAAAGTGCACAGGGTCAAGGTGGAACCTGGCTGTCAACAGGCCTTGGTCCACGTGCAGAGGCCCAGGGCACGGTGCTGGGAGGGGCCCTCCCCAGCCAGAGGAATGCCTCTTAATCTTCCCTTTCCCAGGCCGACTGTGCAGGCCATCTGGTTCAGGGGAAAATTTTAAACCACTTGAAATCCAGCCAAGAGGAGCATAATCATAACAGATCCCTGTATGGTGCTTGGATATCAGGCCTGAGCTGTCTGCACTACCTGTGCCTTCTCGTTTCCTTTTCACAAGGCTGCATGGCCTGGCACCTGTATACCAGCTGGGGGCAGGAAACCATTCCATCAGCCCTCCCTAGCTGTGCAACCTGAAGCAAGTGACTTAACTTCTCTGTGCCTTAGTCTCCTTATCTGTAAAATAGAAATAAGAATAGCACCTACTTTATAGGGTAGCGTTAAAGATTAAATTAATTCATGTATGTGATAAGACAGTGCCTGGCACATAATAAGTACTAGCGATTACCTCTGGCTACTGTGCTCAGGCCCGCCCCTGCTTAGAGCTCTGTGTGGGTGCCCACTGCCCTTGGAGCATAGCCCACAGGCCTGGCTGTGGTGTTTGAAGTCCTGCTTGGCTTAACACCTGCTAATTCTTGGACTCATCCTTCTCACCTCATCCCGCTGTTGAACCAATGGAATCCCCGAACACGCCACACCTTCTCTCACCTTAAGGCTTTCCCTCTGCCTGGAACCTAGCATCAGGTCAAGCACTGCCCTCTCCCTGAAGCCTTCCCCGGTAACCTGTCCAGGAGGTGCCTCCTCCAGGCTCCCAAGCTGCCTGCCTTCCACCATTAACAGGCTGATGACCTTGTACCGTCTATTTGACCAACTTAATTGAGCCAGAAGGGCAGGCAGGGGTCATGCCTGTCCTATTCTCTGTGATATATCTACAGAGCCTCCAACAGTAGCTGGCATATCGTAGGTGCTAAATAAAAGCTGACTGAATGAATGAGCAAACACACGAATGGACAAAGCACTAGTACCACAGAGCCTGTCTGTACCCACTGGATGGCAAGGACTGGTACTCAGAAATGTACTGGAAAAGATGGGTGGGGGTCCCATGGTGAGCCTGGAACCCTGCCTGGTGAAAGCCAAAGATCTCAGAGCTGGGCAGGGGGCAAGGTATAGGACGTGGCCTCTCTAGGAGGTGACCCCCGCAAGTGTCAGCCCCCAGGGGCTGGGCCCCACTTACCCGGCGTCCCTTTGCTCCCCTCATCCCTGGTGGGCCTCGAGATCCGGGAGGACCCTGTGGGGAGGAGAAAGTTTGGAGAAGCCCCCTTTTAGGGAGTCAGTGCAACACCGAGGGCTAGGAGCAGGGGGCAAAGCTTCCTGCCTGGGCCCCGCAGCCTTCATATTGAAGAAATTGGCCCAGTGGGAAAATCCATCCCATTAGGTGAAGCAGAGGATAAGCTGCAGACTTGAGCAGGAGTCTGCCCTGGGTTCCATGCAGATGGGCCTCAAGCCTTCCGAGGAATCAGTAGTGGGGGAGAGGCCTCCCCGGATGAACCACTTCCTTCTTTATCTCAAATCAACAATCAGAAGCTACATGACATTCCTGACAAAAGGTTTCCGCAAATTTCCTCTTTTCTCCTCCCATCAGCAAGGAGAAAGTGGACACTCAAGTCCTGTCCTCCATTCTGACCCCAAATATCACCTGAAAGCTACCTGAAAGCCATCTAGAAACAGCCTGGGGATAAGGAGGGAGAACCAGCCCTAAGGTGAGGGAAGGGGAGGGGAAGCTTGCATGGGGATGGGAGGCTCTCAGGTTGGGGGAGAGAGGCTGGGCAGAGAAGTGGGGGGAGGGGAGGCAAAGAGAAGGGAATAGGCCCGGCCCAGGGAAGAAGCCCAGTTTTCTCTGTTTACCGGAGGAATGACAGGAGGGATGACACGAGGCGCAAGGGAGTGACAGGAAGGGAGGGACAGAAAACACAGGGCTGGCTTTGTGCCTTGAATTCTCAGCACCTGGTCCAAGCACAGGCCTAGGACATGGATTCAGAGACCTGTTGAAGGAATGATGACTACACGAGCAATTGAAGAGGACAGAAGCTCAGAAAGGAGGGAGAGAGGTGAAGAAAGTAAGCGAGCCGTCTCCCTGCCTAATTCCTCTCCCCGGCTCCAGCCCCAGTTCTACACACCAAGCTGTGCCTGCACCCCCTTTGGCCAGCCAGGACCCCTCTGACAGCTGCAGGAGCCTCCCAGCTCAGTGGCCAGTCTCAGACCAGGCGTGCTCCTTTTACAAGAGGCGGCCTCAGCCCCCTCGGAATACCAGGGAGCGGCCTCAGGAAAAACTCCTGCTGCTCCCACTTCTCTCTCTCTCTCTATGGCCTTGAGGGGTGCAACCCTCAGACTGCTGCTGCTCAAGGCTGATGTGAGGGGCTGGGTCCCAACCTGACCCCGTGTCAGCAGAGCAAGTGGGGTGTGGACCTGGGCTTGGCCCAATAAAAAGGCAGATCCAACTCCTGGATGGTGGAGAACAGGAGGACGGGGTGAGAAAGGGCCATTTTATGGAGGGATCTCAGACTGCAGAAGGCATGCAAGGCGTCACTGGGAAATTTCAGGAGCCAAGTCTCAACTTAGAGGCAGTAGAAGGGCGTGCTTAAACGAGCCAACAGTTTCACCGGAGACCTAGGTTCAAATCCCAGTCCTGCCACTTACTAATCCCGTGATCTTTGGCCTCTCTGGGCCTCAGTTTCATCATCTATAAAATGCAGACACGAACAGTCCCTGCCTCCTAGAGTTGCTGAGAAGACGAAATAACCTGGAAGGTCCTCAGTAAACGACAGCTATGAGCTCTCTCAAAGAAGAAGGAGGTCAGCAACCGAGGGTCTCAAGACCTGACTGTCCCCTTCCCCCAAGGCATGGAGACAATAATCTTGGCTGACCTCAGTGGACTGTAGGAGAACATGGATGCAAACACGACTGGAAAAGTGGGAAAATGCGTCAGATGTGAACAGTATCATTAGAAATATAGTTTTAGAGTAATTGTCTGACTAATGACAGTGGTAATTAGGGTATCTCACACACAGTAATAGTAATTTAGCAATTGTTATTACTATTACCATTCATTAAGCACTCTGCTTGAGCCAACCCACTGAACAGAGAGAAGCACTGAGGAAATGAGGTGGAGGAGGTCTGGAGGCAGGGAATTCAGAGGAGGCCTGCACTTTCCTTCGGTGTGCTGCCCGGGATGTCCCCACTGTCTTTCCGTCTCCCATCGGCCTTCCATTTTGTCCCAGCAACTCCTTTCCAGGCTTTCCTCTTCCCATTGGACAGATGGGGAGACTGAGGCCCAAGGAGGACAAGGTCCTGGGGTGCAGGAGCTAGAATTTGATGATGGACCCTAGCATCCTCGTACTTGGGCTTCAGCCCTACCCTGGGCACCTCCCATGCTGACGGGCTCCGATCACTCCACTTCTAGGAGCATCTGCTGGGCTCTCCGATACTCAGGTCCTGAGAACATGGGGGGGGGGAGGCGGGACAGGAGCCTTTGGGTTGGGTGGCTAGGACCTTGGAATCCAAGCTGGGTGCCTCAGCCCTCCAAACAGCCCCTCCAGCCCCAGGCCAGATGTGGCTTTTCCTCCTAATGAATCAGGAGGAAAAAATGCCATTGGGCGCCCACAGTGCTGGCTTCTGATCTCAGCTCCATACTGTGAGTATTTTCTACCTCCTCGAAAGGATTATTTGTGTATGTGTGTGTGTGTGACGGGGGGCGGGGAGATGGACAGAGCCCTCTGGTGCCTGACACCTCTGTGTTTGGATGATGGTTACCTGTATCCCCCCTGAGCTAGTCTCTCCGTATCTCTCCTCAGCACCTAGCACTGCCCGATACATAGTAGGTGCTCAATAAAGTCTGTTAATGAGTGAGAGAATGTTTATACTTGATACTCCCACTAGACAGTGAGAATTTTAAGAGCAGATCTATTTCTTACCATTTTTGCACCTCCAGGACTGAACCTAGGCCCAGCATGCAGTAGGTACATGGAAAAGTTTTGAAACTGAGTTGGCCTTGCCTCCCTGATTGGCACAGAACTGGAATGTGTGCACTTTCCTTAGGTTCAAACCATCAAAGGCTTCCATGCCCTCCTTCACCAGACCCCAGGGAGCCCCTCAGTCTGGCCTTTGGAGGGACCTGGGCAGCCTGAACTCATCATCACCCCCCAGCCCTGACCTGGGATCCTGCCTAGGCTGGTTCCCCTCCCCCAACGCCCATTCCACCTGCCTGTAGCCCACCCCTCCACCTTCCAGAGTGGGCCCCCAGCCCTGAGCCCCGGCCTTGGCTGAAGTGACTGACTGCCCATTCCTGTGTCCATGTCCTCCATCAGCTGACGCAGAGGGGCCAGCTCTGGATGAGAGCCACCCCTCTCACCCCCCACAACACCCTTGGGGTAGTAGAAGGGGCCCCTGAAATTGGGTGCTCCTGGCCACACCCCCCTCAAGCCCTCCTTCCTCTCGTGCCCCTCCCTGCCTTGGGATCCTCTGGAATATCCTAGGTTCCTCAGTCATTCCGAGAAGCCCAGCACCCGTGCCCTCAGCTCTGACCCTCAGCCATGTGTCCCCGGTATTTCCCATCTTCTTCCCTCTTTTCTCCAGAGCAGGTGTTACTTATACATTGGGGACTCTCTCTCCCCCACGTCAGAATATGAACTCCTAAAGGGAGGGCCAGCTTTCTGCTTGTGATGACTGCATCCCCAGTTCCTGGAGCGGCCCAGGTACGTGTCATACAGGATCTCCGGAATGAATGAGCAAAGCCACAGTGGTGCTAATGAGACCGAGAGATTCCCATGTAGTGACATCTCTACGCAATAAACATTTAACCCCAAGCAATCACATTATCACGACCACGATTATTTTCTCTATTTTTTCAGATGAGCAAAATTTAGGCTCAGAGAGTGCCTTGAGATGGAGCCGGAATGGTGGAGCTGGGATTCACAACCAGATCTGTCTGACTCTGATGTCTGGGCTCCTCACCCTTACTTGACAGTGAGTTTGAGCTCAGGGAATATGAGGGCTTTGCTTACCTGGGGTCCAGGCTCTCCAGAGGTCCCAACACTACCTGGCGTTCCGGGATGACCCTACTCAGAGAGAAGAAAAAGAAGGAATTGGCGTTGGAAGGTGCTTCTTCCTCCTTCAGTCCCACCTTGGCTCGCTCAGCCCCAGCCCAGGGACACAGGACAGCAGGCAGGCCTCTGGAGGGAGAAGGAGCAGAGTGTCCTGAACACCTGGGGTAGGCAGAAGCAGGCAGAGGAGAGCAGAGTTGTCACCATGGCTGTGACAGGAGAGGGCTCCTTACCATTGACCCCTTGGGTCCAGGTGCGCCTGGGGGTCCCATCATGCCCCGGTCACCCTGTAATGGAGACAGCACTTTAGGGAGGTCACTCTGTGGGGTGGCTCTGTGGGAAGCAGGCGCAGAGGGCCTTCCAGAGGCCAAAGAGGGGCAGGGACTTGCCTGAGGTCTATAGAGAGTCCCTGCCCTGCTCATGACCACATCACCCAGGGCGGTGACAGGGGAGGGGTAGGGGTCTGGGACTTCACTCAGCAGAAGCCAAGACCCCTGGCAAGTCCTGGGAGGACTGAGCTCCACTGCAGCATGCCACACAGTGAGCTTCCCTCAGGCAACGACGGTCCTCATCCAGGATGCGCTAATTACATGTGCCCTTTGATCCGGGAGCACATCATGTGGTCCTCATTAGGCCTGGTATCCCCTGGCTGAGCATGCTGAGGCAGAGAGCAATGGAAGGAATTTCTTTCACTTTCCCCACCCGCCTAAACCAGGATGAGATACTGGGGAATCAGAGATGTAACTCATTCTACTCGACCCCTCCAGACAGACCGGGCAGAGACAGTGGGTGTAGCAGACAGAGCCAGAAGGCAGGGGCTATGGGTGTGAATCCTGGTTCTGTTTTTGTGAGGCCCTGTTTCTTGTATCAACCCAGCCAGCAAATATTTATTGAGCATCTACTATGTGCCTTGCACGACACGCTAGACCTGGAAAATACATTGGTGAGGAGAAACAGACAGACCCTGTTCGTATGATGTGAGACACACAGAGTGTTGCGAGGAGATGGACACAAATCAGCAAAAACAGATGCAAACTGGATAAGTGCAGCAAGGGAGTGGGTCTCGGTGCTAAGGCATTTCAACAGGGGATATGCCCCACCTGGGTGTAGGGGTGTGGTGGGAAAGGCATCCCTAAGGAAGTCTAGCTTGACCTTAGAACTGAAGGATAATTAAGAGTCACCTAGGCAAAGAGGGTGCAAAGGGCAGGAGTGGGAAAAGCATACCTGGCCGAAGGAAGGGCGTGGGCAATTGTTTGTAGGGGAGGAGGGACATGGAACATTTGAGCCATAAGGAAAGGCAGAATCAGCTTTGATGTTGCACTACAGTTATGCAAGATGTTACTACTGGACGCAACAGGGTAAAGGGCACGCTGGACCTTTCTGTACCGTTTTTTTGCAATTTCTTATGAATCTATAAATATTTCAAAATAAAAGTTAAATAAAAAAAATTTGAAAAAAGAGGGAGAGGAGGAGGAGGGGAAAGTGGGGGAGAAGGAGAAGGTGGTGGCCAGAGGGTTTGGGACACGGTGATGAGGAGGGTGGCACAGGATGAGCCTGGAAAGGCAGGGGGGGTCAGATGAGGGTGAGTGCTCCCTCTCTGTGGTCCTCAGTTTCCCCATCTATCCAATGGGAATAACATCAGCTCCCCCTGAGGGGCTGCCTGGGGATGAGATAAGCCCACACAGAGGAAACCAAGTACGCTCCAGGGCCTACGGTGGGAAACAGGAAGCCACAGGCTGTTGGTGAGCTGGGGGCCAGCACCAGGCAGAGTGGCTTAGCAGGCGAAGTGTGGCCTTGGGTAAGGAACCTGGTTTAAATCCCAGCTCTGCCACTTTCTCTCTGGGTAACTTGAGTAAGTCGCCTCCCCTCTTGGAGCCTCGGTTGATTATCTGGTCTATAAAACAGAGCTGCCGGGGGTTAACAAGGCGACCTAGAGAAATGTGCTCCTTTTTAAGAAACATGAATCTTTCCCTCCCTTCTGTTGCCCACCCCTGTGTAGTCGTGAGGGGCCCAGACTACATGTGTCAGCTGGTCATCACACTGAAATCTAACTGCACTTGAGGGTACTGACAGGAGGGCAGAGCAGAAGTCCCAAGGCATTCTGGGAACGGGGGGGGACAAGGGCTCTTCGAAGTTCTGGATGCTAGGGCAGTGAGGAGAGGCCAGGAAAAAGAGGTCTGACACCCTCAGGATAACTGGCCCCTTCATGTTTTTAAACTTGGAAAACATAAGTTCTATTTGCTTATATATTCCCCTCAACACCACTTACCTTTTCTCCCACGATTCCTGGCTCCCCGACAAGACCAATGAATCCCAGAAGTCCCTGTAAGGAACATTTAGAAAAGCAAGAGAAAGAAGGAAGCAACATGAATTCAGGGATGTGCTGCGTTTCAAAGGCAACTTCCCTGCAGCTTCCTTCCTCTGGAGCTCGTCTCTTGTGTCCCCTGCACATGTCTGATAACGCAGCCGGCACAGGGCTGCCACTGAGGGCTGCCTCTCTCCCGGCACTGTCCTGACTTCCCTCACTCCACCAGATGGTTCTGATTTTGAAGCCAAGTGGTGGGGCCGCTGCCAGCATCCCTGGGAGCGCCACACATTCTTCCCGTGCCAGAAGCAGGCTGGGAGGCGGCCACGTTTGGAGAGTGGTGGTTGAGGGGAGGCCCGGAAGCTGTGCTGGGAAGAGGCCTGCCTGTGAGAACTCTGTCCCCATCTTTCGTGGCTCTGGGGCTACTTCAAAGATAGAAACAAACTTGCTGGCCAGGATAGCAATATCGTAACAGCCTTTGCCAAAAGACCCGATCGAAATCTGGGAAGTGGAGGAGGCCTTTTTACTGTCTTGTGAAAGCCTTCCCCTCCTTTCTGAAAGGGTGGAGACACACACACACACACACACACACACACACACACACACACACACGGTGGTTCCTGTTGCTCATTGGGTGATAACTAGCCTCTGTGTTCCAGGGGTTCTTTTAGGTGGCTGCAGGCCTTGTTGTTGCCCTGAATAGGAAAACACACACACAGGGAGGGTAAAGACGCTAGAGGAGTCACCCAGGAAGGCAGACAATTCCTTGTCCAGACTCCACCTCTTCTCTGCCAAGGAAAATTTGAGTAGAGGGGCATCTTGTGTGGGTCAGGGGTGCCAAAATGCCTTCGGAAGACTCTGGGTTTGCAGCCAAGAGTTTCTGGGAGAATTAGGGAAGACTGAGAGACGAGTAGGTTTGTCCCATAAAGTTTGCTCCCTGTCCCAAACTGTATCCAGAAAGGAGTGAGACCTTGAACCTGATCAAAAAACAGATCAGAAGTTGTGCGCTCAGGTAGTGATGCGCCAACCAGTCAATCATCTAAGGTGACAGAATGGCACCCAGTTCCAAAGCGTTAACTCTGTGGGTCTCAGAGTCAATTCTAAAGTAGCAGCTTGGGCCAAGGCCAGGCTACTGCAGCCTGGGGTTTCAACTCTGGTCTGTGTGGCTCCAAAGCCCATGCACCTGTCCGTCCGCCCATGGCCTCCAAAGCACGTGGCTGTGAGTAGAGGACAGATCTCCCTGGAACTTGCCCCCACCACTGCACACGGAGGCTCCTGGCTTCCTGGCCTCAGAGACCCTTCAAGGTTGAAGTATGAGGTCCAAAGTATGAGGTCATGGCTAATAAGTCATAATAACCGAGTATTTGACTTTTGCAACAATTTACTTTAAAAAAAAATTAAAGCATTTTTCAGGTGATAGCAGTATGGATTAACAATGGCTGCCACTTACTATGTGCCAAGCACTTTATCTACGTCATTGTCAGTCTTTTGGTTTGTGGATCTAAACTCAGAGCCTCTATAAGCCCCATCTGCAGAATGGGGACTTTCAGCAAAGGTCCCTGCCTACCTCCCAGGGTTGTTCTGAGTACTGGGGAGAATGCACAGCGCATGTAGGCACTCCATAAATGTTAGTTCCCTCCTATCCCATTCTAATTTATTTTAAAAGGGCACGGGGTTAAGACAGAGGCCTGAGCAATACACATGGGAGCAGTCAGACATTTAGAGGATGCTGAGTAAAGGGAATAAAAGCTGCTCTGTTAAAAGGCCCTTGTCTGACTGGCCCAGGGAAACAGAAATTTCATAGCTACTTTAAATTTATGAGTTGTTGGGTCCTGGAAGGCAGGCAGGTCATAAACCTCAAACAAGAAGCCTAACAGGATCCTAATGAATAAGGGCCATACAGCAAGTGCCCCATTCCACCGCCCCCCACCCCTGGGACCCCCCTCAGGCACTGTCCTGGAACGTCCTGGCAGGCCTGTCCTGAGGGTGGAGCTGAGGCTGGCTGGGGAAGCCAGCGCCAGAGGCCCAGGGCTTCCACTTGGCAGGCTGAGTGGAGAAGCAGCTCTGACAGCCGTGCGCATGGTTGGCTCCTCTTGGGCTGGCAAGAGGTCACAGGGGAGGGGGTGAGGCAGCACTGTCACCTACAGCGGGCATTGCAGAGGCAGGATCTGTTCTGGGTCCCTGATTCTGGGGAGGAGGCTGGCCTGGTCCTCAGTGTCTACAGATAAAGGGCCGCTATCTGCTCTGGGAGTTTTTCTCCCTCCCTCCCTCCTCTCATGTGACATTCTGCTAGGCAATGGGAGGCAACTGGGAACAAGACAGTCCTGGGTCCTCTGCTGAAGTAGACATCTCAAGGTTAGGTGTTTCCATGCCTGGCTTCCTCCTGAACAGAGCTTCTTAAAGGCAAGACCCATGCCTTGCAATCGTATCTTTGTGTCCCTAGCACCTAGGACAGGGCCTGGCAAGCTGGCTGCACTCTAACTCGCTCTTAGAAAGCAAGAGGTCCAAGGGTTTTCCAGTCCCTCTGAGCGGTTCTGGGGAATCCTGCAGACCTGAGTGTCAGCCTTGGCTCTGACAGTTATGTAACTACCTGGGAGATCTTGGGCAAGTTACTTCACCTCTCAGCACCTTGGTCTCTACATTGGCTAGACGGGGTAGTACCTACCACCACAGGGCTGCAGGGGAAATTGCAGGCAATGGCGTAGGAAGTGTTTGGCACAGAGCCTGGTACCTAACAGATGCCCAATAAATGTAGCCGATACTGTGATTATAATCTTTCCTGGGGATCCTCTGATTCTACTGTGAACAGGAAATGCCTGCCCCTTCCCACATCAGGAGGCGGCCAAGGGAACAGCTGGCTTGGCCCCCCCCCGCCCCCAGTGTGCTTGGTGGCAGCCACAGGGCTCTAGCGCTGCCTCACAGCTCAGACAGATCTCTCTTTCTTGCTATGGTCCACGCCAGAGGGTCTGCTGGCTGCTCCAGGCATGGTTCCCACTCCTCCTGGCCCCAGCTCTGTCACCACCCTTCTTGGCCATCAAGCCAATTCTCCGCCATGAATCCCAGATCACCAAGTTGGACTAGGATTCAGGGGTTCTTAACCTTGGGTCCCTGTAAGTCTCTATGGATGGAATTCAGGGGTCCACGAAACTGAATGGGAAAAATTACCACTTCTATTTTCATAAACCTGCAATTGAAATCTAGCATTTCCCTCAAATATGAGTGTAGGCAACAAATTCACAACACTTGTAACTGTCATAGATATTGACATGTCACACGACAATCATTGCTGTAGAGACTTCAAAATGTGTCAAGGCTTGTCACCACTTTGAAACTGAGGTTATTATTAGACCTGCCGCTAGATCTCATTACTTAATGCATTAACCGAGAAGCTTATCTATGAGTAGATCACATGTGAACGTATTTTCATAACTATCTTTCAATATAGTTTATTGTCTTTGCAATTTTTTGTTTTGTATTTTCTGCATTTAAATGCTCTATTCTGACAAGGGGGCCCACAGGCTTCACCAGCCTGCCAAAGGGGTCCAAGGCCCCCTAACGAAAAAGGTTAGGACCCCGGAACAGAGTGATTTCCAAGGACCCTCTGTATCCTGACATCCTAGGCTTCCAAGTATCTAGTTCCCAAGGGCCCTACCATCTGCCTAACTATGAAATTAAATTTGCTGATCATACTGCCTTTTTTTTTTTCCAATCAGGAAATATATCCAGGCCGCAGCAGTCCTTCCAAACTCCTGGGCTTCCCACAGAATGCGCTCGAATGACACTGGAAAGTTTTCAAACATCCAGCCCTCCCCCTGCTTTAATTCCTTTCTTCCCCCCAACAGATGTTGCAGGCTGGTGAGGAAGCCCATCATGCACGACTCTCACGCCATTGATGGCGGGTCTCGACGGAGACAAATTCTTCTGTGTCCCCAGCATCATTCCCCGTTCGAGCCTGAGGCAGCCCTTCGCGGGGTTCGGGGGGTAGGGTCCTTCTATAATGCAGTGGGGGACACTGATAGCTTCCCAGCTATGCACCCACCCAGCAGCACTCAACTGCTTTTCTCCAGCACTGAGGCGCGAGCCCGTGATAATGAAGGTTGTAATCCTCAAACCTCCTTTTTAACGACTACTTGCAACTTCCTCTCTTCTTCAGACCTCAGCCTGGCTTCCCAACTGGCCAGAGCCACTGGTTTGAATTTCATTTCCTTTATAATTTAGGGATGCTTGACCAAGAGCCCCTGGTCAGTGGCTATGCTTCTCTGGTCGTTGGCTTCCCCAACTGTAAATCGAGCACAGGCAGCAATTATTAGTTAAGGGTTCTTCCAGTTTTAATGTTCTGGGAGCAAAGCGACGTCACCTCTTTAAGCAAACACCCAGAAACATCCACAGAGCCAGGCAGTGGGGAATGGCCACTGTGACTATGATTCCCGGCTCTGTCATTCCGTGACTTCACCTCCCTGACAGTCAGTATGCGTGTCAATGAAAGAGGGAGATGACTGAGCCTACGTCTGGAGCTGGGATGGGAAAGAACGTAAGGTACATGTGGAGTGCTTATCAAAGGGCTTGGCACAGAGTAAAGGCAGCCATTATGCTCAGAGACTGGTGTTAACTTACCTGCTCACCTACAGGCCCCGGCCGTCCAGGATTGCCTGGCTCCCCCTGCAGAGAAACAGAGGGTGATCATTTGGGATGGTATCAGGAGTCTAGGCCTGCTGGAGAATACCCAGCTGACTGGCCTTAGTCCCCACTGGTGGGAATGGATGTGGAACCTCATCACCAGAGTCTGGCTTTAGAGACTCCCAACAAACGGCAGGGACACTGGGACAGAATCTCTGGCCCTAGAGAGGACCCAAGTCATCCATATCCTCTGAGTGGCCCTTGGCAGATTACTTGGCCCCCTGATGTCTATATCACATGTGGGCCCTTCATCAACCCATTGCATTTTGTGGAGCTCAGAGAAGTGAAGTGATCTGCTCGAGGTCACACAGCAAGCTAGAGGCGGGGCTAGAATTGGAACTTCAGTCTGACTGATTGAAATCCCCATTCTAGGCCACCTCACTGCAGGATGAGTATGGACCGGAGAGTCAGGACACGTGGGTCCTTGATCCCAACACACCGGAGATCTGCCACCGGCTCCCAGGTGCCTTTGGTGAGTCTTGCCTCTGCTCTGGGCTCAGCCTCCTCAGCTTTATACAAGAGATCAGACTCATTTGTCTTCAAGGTTACTTCCAGCTCTCAAGCTTGGTGGTCTCTCGTGGCCTTGTCTGTCAGTTTTATCCCATGATGGAGTAGCTCCTGCTCCTTGGGCAGCCACAGCTGCCCTGGTCTCCCCACAGTGTGAACTGGAGAGAGGCGAACAGAACCGTGGGATATATCTCCCCAGGCTATGTCACCACTCCCACCACGGAAACCCAACTGGTCGTATCTGAGGGAGAAAGGCTGAGACCTCAGAGGCAGGACATGGGCTCCGACTAGCCAGGACTTTGGCTCACAAATGGATGTGGCTCATTGCAACCCCAGTTCCAGCCTCAACCTCCCCCAGCTCCTCCCTCAGACCTCATGCTCATACAACCCAGAGGAGCCCGACAGACATGGGGGCCATTTTTCCAGAGGGGAAGTGATGTGGATGACCTGGGCCCCCCAGCTCTACCCTAACCCTCTGTAAACTTGCGCAGCTGTAAGCTTGGCTGAATAATCCCTGCCCAGGATGGCTGGGAAAATCCAGCCCCTCAAGGGGAGTCCCTGGAAAGCCGTGAAGCGAGGCCGGCCCTATGCTAAGCGTCCTCACTCTCCACCCAGGTCAGTTCTTTATTCATAACTTAAAAACAAACAAACAAACAAACAAAAACCTGTTAACAAATGTAACACATATTTATTGTACATAATGGGGAAGTATAGGAGCCCAGAGAAGAAAATGGAAATCTCCTAGAATCCCAGCACCCAGAGATACCCCTGTCCACTTTCCAGCCTCTGCTCTGAGACATAGGAACACGCTGCAACCAGCTTCCATACAGGCTCATACCATAAGGTTTCATTTTATAACCGCTCCCTGCCACCACCACACACGGACTGTTGGCCCTCTCGTAAAATCTCCCACCAAACCATCTTTGGTGGCTGCATTGTACCCCATTATTTGAGCCCTCTCCCACTGAGGGGCATTTAGGTTAGGTCTGTTTTTCTCTATTAACAATACTTGGTGATAAATGGGGACCATTTTTCCCCCATGTCACATCTGGCTATGGAGTTCAGGGTTCATCCTGGGTCTTCATAAGTTGGGTCTTCCTCTCTCCTCTTTTCCCTAAGTGTTCCTTCCTCCCTTTCCTCAGCCCAGTCACTCCCAGGTCTCACCTTCAAGCCATCTGGGCCGGGCCTTCCGGGAAACCCCTTCCTGCCGGGTTGACCCTGCAACAGAGAGAGGAGTGAGAGGAGCTGGCAGGGCAGCATTGTGGGGGTCCTGGGATCTGGCATGGGGGGCAGGGTAACGGGATAGGACACAGAGCTCTGATGTCACCAGGCTGTCCTGGGGATGCAGGGAAGGTCTGTAGCTGTATGACCTCAGGGGAAGTCACCCCTACCCAGCTGATCTCCTCATTTGTAAATGGGGATGATGGAACCTGCTTTCAAGGAGTGAGGAAATGGAAGGGACTGGATGGAAGATAAAGCGTACAGGGGAATGGAGCGTTTATGCCAGTGGTCCTCAAAGTGTGGTCTTGAGACCATTGCAGGTCCTGAGACCCTTTCAGGAGATTCATGCAGTCAAAACTATTCCCATAATAACACTAAGCTGTCATTTGCCTGTGCCACTCTCACTCTGATGAATGTAGGTAGAGTTTCCCAGAGGCTACTTGACATGTGGGATGGTCACCAGATTGAATGCACAAGCAGATTGGAAGATCTAACCAACTTTGATTAAGCCGGACATTAAAGAGATTTGCAAAAATGGTAAAACAATGGCACTCTTTTGCATTAGCTTATTTTGCTTTGGAAAAATATAGCTATCATTCATAAAACTATTGTTTTTGTTAACATGAAATGGGTTCATTATTCATTTTAAATGGATTAATAAATACATTTCCAATTTCTCCGTTTTAATGACTAATATTGTGAGATGGAATCCACACAAAGAAAAACATTGCGGGTCCTCAATCACTTTTAAGCATGTCAAGAAGTCCCTAGACAAAAAAATTCACGACCTGCTGGTTGATGCAATTGCTGGGATGAAGATGGAGTTGGGACCAGCACCTTCTGGAAAGCCATTTCAGGGCAGTGACGAGGACACAGGCAGAGGCTCAAGGCAGCACGTCTTGCTTCCTGGCAGTGAGATACTAAGCTAAACCCCTCACTCTTTGAGCCTCGCTGGCCTCAGGTGAAACTTAAAAAAGTGCCTCTCACAAGGGAGACTCAAATGAAAAAGTGGAAGCAAAGCACCAGCACGTTGTAGGTGGGCAGACAGAGGTCAGTGTCTTGCCTCTTGTCACTCTCCTTTGGGATCTGTCCTCGTCCCCTCTCTGGCTGGCCCGAGGCCCCCACTGATGACTTCTCTCAGAACACCACCCAGCTGTTGCTGGGCTGTGCACAGATGGCTCAGCTCCAACGAATCCCACCTCCCTCAGGCCAGCAACACTCACCTCCAAGCCAGGGGCCCCAGGTGGCCCCATGGGTCCCTCATCTCCCTAGAGTCGGGAGACATGAGAAAGAATAAAAGAAGAAAGTTAATCCAGTGGGACTCTTGGAAAACGTGCCCTGTAAGGAGGGAAAGGGTGGACAGAAGAGAGCCCTCCTGAACCCAGAGAAATGGCACATGTGGGTGCCCTGCCTGGCCCCACCCAGGGCAGAGGCGCCACCAGTCATGGTCTAGAGGCCAAGCCACACAGGGACTTCCTCATGAATGGGACCCTTGGTGTCAGCTGAATGTGATCAGCCTGGGGTCACGGCAGTGCTGGGCAGGAAAGTGAAACTCCATCATATGCTGTGGAAACAGATCCCGTCTACGGCTCAGACATATGGACTCTATTCTGAGCTCTGTCATTTACTCCCTGGCAGATCTTAGTCTCACTGTGCCTCAGTTTCCCCGTCTGTAAAATGGTGCAGGACGGAGAGAATCATCCTGAAGTATAATGACTGGCTTAAGTTGTGTTCCTGGAGGACAGCGATGATTCACGTTATTTTTGAAGCCACGCCCCAAATATCACTCAGGATGGGTCTGTGCCCAGTGTCCAGTGGATGTGTGTGAATGAAGGGAGGGAAGAGGTCACAAGAGTGGAGAAATGGAGACATGAACGAATGTAGGAGTGGATACGTGAATCAATGGAGACATGAGCAAGTGGCAGGCTTACTGAGGGTTTTCTTGAGCGGTAATGTGAGAAGCACATGGTGGGGGCCATTTTTCTCTCCTCTCCCCTTCCTTCTTACTTCTGGCTCATGGGAACTCTGCAGGCCCTCCTGCAGGCGCAGACAGCTTCCAAACTGGTCCCTGTGGCATGCCAGGCCTGACCAAGGGGCCCCCTCCAGAGCTCCAGCTTCCAGGAAAACAGCCTCACATGGCAGCTCCCATAGCCAGCATTGGGACCCCGCCAGACCCAGAATCAGCTGGATGCCGGCCTGTGGTCGTGGTAAAACTGGGTCTCTTGCACCCTTACTCAGGGCTGTGTGTCATGGGGTCCTGGAGCCAAGGTGGGTGGGAGGGCCTCAATGCACAGGCAAAATCTGGGGCCAGCCCACAGAGTGCCCCACAGGTGCTCCAATAGGCCTGTATGGCTTTGCCACTACCCTTCATCATGTGTGAGTAAATAGCAGACCGTCTCTAAGCCACTTGCTAGCTATACACATCATGTGATTCTCTGAGGATGCCACACACAGCTCCCAGGAGCACATAAGTTAATCGCATAGGTTCTATGTCATGGCCTTAGGGCTCAAGCAGACCTGGGTTCGAATCCTGACTCTGCCTGCCACTAACCATGGGACCTGACACAGTCTCTTCACCCGTGAGTCTCAGGGCCTCACCTGTAAAATGGAGCTGACAATTCCTACCCTCACATATCAACGCCTGATAAACTGTGCCACCAGGAGCAGAAGCAGTGGCAATGGGTCCAAGAAAGAAACTCCAGGGCAGTGGGGTAAAGTGGAGGGAGGGAATGACCACGTGCCAGGCCAGGGCGGAGAAGGCTGCTGGCAAGGTCATGGGGGAGGGCTGTCAGGGATAAGCTGGAGGGTGAGTTTGATGCAGCCCTGGGCTGTGTCCTGACTGAGGCCCCAACCCCCAGCCTAGGCCTCCAGGACCTAGGACAGAGCAGCTGGGAGGTGGGGGAGGATGGCCAGGGGCAGGGCCAGACGGTCTCACCTCGGACCCCAGCTGTCCACGGGGTCCCGGCAGGCCTCGAGCTCCAGGCTTACCCTGGTGAGAAGGGAACAAAAAGGGGTCACAGAAGTGGTACCTTCATCTCCGTCACAGGCTGGCATGACTCCCCTTACTTCCAAGCCAAGTAGCCAGTCCTGGAGGCCTGTGGTCTCTGCAGAGCTATCAGCTTTCTCAGCTGGAGCCTCCCAAAGCAGGCACTCACCTTCACACCTTCTGGGCCGTTGTCCCCAGGGGGGCCGATGTCTCCCGGGAATCCCTAAGGGGAGGCAGAAAACAGGGGTCACCCGTGGGGGCTGTGAAGGGAAGTGCAAAGAGCATAGGTCTTGGGTGGGGGCGAACTGGGTTTCCATCCAATCCTGTGAGGGACGGGATCCTGGGCAGGTCAGTTAACTGCACTGATCCTGACTCTAAAATAGGAACGATGGTACCGGCCCTAAGCCTCAGAATTGCTGGAAAAAATTAAATGAAACAATGCGGGAAACTTGCACACACAAGGTCGTCTAACCCAGAACTTCCCAAGTACGGGGTCCGAAGCAGCCAGGGCCCAGACCTCCTGCTCTGAGAAGTGTCATCCTTTGAGTGCAGGGAACCTGCAGGTATGTGCATGTTCTGAGTTTCCTGTGACTTTGAAAGCCATGAAAAGCACTGATCTAATTGCTCTCAAGTCTTCCTATTCAGAGCTGAAATCCCCACTCCATCCTGACCAGGTATGGACTCTGCCCCACACCCCCAGTGGGGACTCACTGCTCCCAGACCAGTCCTTCCCAGATGGATGACTGGGCAGTGGAAGCTTCTCCCTAAAATGAAGCAGAATTACCCTCCCTTCCCCATCAAGAACCTTGTGCTGTCTCTCAGAGTCCCACAAAGCACAGGGGGTCACTCTTTCCACAGTGGTCTATGAACAATTTGAAGACCAGTTACTCCTTCCTCAGAGGCCTGCCCTTCTCTGTCCCTTCACAGAGACAGAGCTTCTAGTAGTCAGGGACTAGGACCCCCTGGATTAACTGCCTCCGACTGGTCATCACCAGGAAAACTACGCTTCTCTGGGTGTGGAATGACCAGCACAGGTAAAGATGGGAACAACCCCCTTCTTTGCTTTAGGTGTAATACCTCTGTTAATTCAGCCTACACCCCCATTCACTTTTGGGGCAGCCTCACGACTCCCTTGGTTTCCTGCCAGCTGGAAACCAAAGCCTTTTTATATGAATCCCTGAGATCAAAATACCCCCTCCCATCTCGCCTTCATAAGGTGGCTTTTCTTTTTCCCTTCCTCTTTTGACCCTTTGGTAATTCCCACTAAATTCCACCTCCAACATCCTCTCACCCTCTCACTGGCAAAGGCAGGAATGGTCCTGAATTTGGAACTAACACAGGTAGCTGAAGGCCCCTGTCTTTTTTTTCAAAATGAGTGGCTTGAAATCCCATTCTGCCACCACTCACTGTGTGACCTCAGGCAAGTTCCTGAGCCTCTCTGGGCCTCAGCTTCCTCATCTGTAAAATGATGACCATTAACACCCACTATACAGGGCTGTTCTAGGGTTAAAGAGAATAGTGTGAGCAAAGCATTTGGCTCAGCGTCTGGTGCCTGGTAAGTGCTCAATAAAAGTCTGCATCCAAAATGATTTTGGGTCCCACGTCCTAGGAAAACAAGTCTGCCTGGGATGGGCCCATCTCCAGGGAGAACTTGGCAATCAGGACACTGATCAAATTCTGGTGCTCACAGGATCAGGCCCACTGATGTGTGAAAGAGATAATTTGTGCTGGGGCTGGAAAGTTGGAGCTCCCACCCATGGTCTCTGGGAACAGAGGCAAAGACCCAGGAAGGCGCTGACATGCTCATCAGCTTCTGTCTTCAGCTGAGCAGAGCCATCTTCTGAGTCAGCCAATCCAAACAGAACACAAAGCTGGGAGAGGCAGACCCCAGATGGTTCCAGGGACCCAAGAGAGAGCCAAAGTAGACCTTACTTGCTGCAAGCAGCAGTGACACCGAGGAAGTCACTTCCCTGCTCTGTGACTCACTTTCCTCATGTGTAACCTGGTGGTAGCAATACCCTCCTCACATGGTGGTGGCGAGTTAACAAGTTCTCACCCGAAGATGCTACACAGCCTCCTGGCACGAGGTGGAGCTTAATAAACTGTGAGCGATCATGCTTTCCACCCCCACTGGCCAAGCTGCTGGGAAAACCCGGACTCACAGAAAAGTCTTTTTCCACAGTGACCAGGGGAAGGGATCAGGGCCATGGATGAGAGGCCAACTCCATTTGTCTAAAGATAGGATTGTATGACGGCCAAAGTCAAAACAGCAGAAAGTCAGAACTTGTAGCTGTCAGGAAACAGTCTTTCATCTATCCGGGCATTACCAGGAGTGATCTTTGGAAGGGTCTGGAGACTGTAGCAGAGCCAGACTTTTGTCTCTGAGACCTGCAGAGGAGCAAGGTCCCAGGACAGGGTGTTGAAGGTGGATGGGAGCTCTGGCTGGGGTTAGCTGAGACCCCCAGAGGGCCTGAGGATCTTAGATAATGGCCCTGGCACTGCTCACTCTATTGTCCAGAGCCAGTGTCCAAATTAGAGAGAGGGGGGCAAAAAGAGTGCACCCAGCTAACTGCCCTGCTCCATTGTTTATGATGCTAGGTGAGGAACATTTAGCGTGTTGATGCTAATTCTCACACAGATCAGAAACTCACAGCTTCTACTCCTCAACCAGAATTATTACATTAATTGCCACAGCCAGCCTTCATGATTTCTCATTCTCCACTGAAACACCAGAATTTTACATTTGCTTATTGCTTCTCATACTTGGGAGGGCTAAGCCCTGGACTTGTGCAGAGTGGGCGTGAGTGGTTAGAAAAGCCTCAGAGCTCAGAGGGGTTAGATGTCTCAATCCTCAGAGACAGAATGTGGGGAGCTCCCATTAAGGGTCCAGGCAGTAGAGCTCAGCAGGCTCTCCTGATATTTTTTTCTGGAAACTGTAAAGGTGGCCACAAAGCTGGAGAGGGTCTCTGAGGCCAGCATCTGCCTCATTGCCACTGACAGGGGACAGAGACAGAAAAGGAAAGATCGCTGATCTCAGAATTTCTGTGCTCAGCCCCAGCTCTCATTTGCTGAGTGAACTCAGGCAAGTATCTCCCCCTCTCTGGGCCTTGGTTTCCCAAATAACACTGAGTTCCAGGTGCAGCCAGACACAGAGAAACAGGGCATCACCTACCTCGGGTCCCGGAGGCCCAGGAAACCCAAGGGATCCTTTGTCTCCAACTTTGCCCTGTGGAAGAGAAAAGATTGCGGAGAAGGTAGGGGTCAGTGCAGGCTCATCTGCCACCAACCCTTTATGTTATTCCCCCTGGCTGTGGGTGGTTGGAAGAGCTCAGGAGTATATGAATGAAAGCTGCCTAGATAACTAGAAGGAGCCACTACTGTTCAAACCCTGCCTCTTGCAATTACTAGCCATGAGATCCTGACAGTCACTTCACCTTGTAGAACCTATTTCCCCATCTGTAAAATGGGAGCAATAATAATTCTCTAACCCCTGGGGTTATTGGCAGCCTTCAAAGAGATATAGTACAAGAAGGATATGATACACAGTAATATTCAATAAATAAAGGATACCCACTGCTAGAGCCTGGGATTCTGGCCAGAGCTCTGCCAGTGACTGAGGCCTATCAATGATGCTGTGTAAGTTCCTGCCCCTCTGGGCCTCAGTGTCCTTATCTGTAAAGTGGGTGAATCTCCATTCCTGTCCTGCCCTGCTGGCCAACCCAGGGCTGCTGCAGGAGAAAGTGAGCTCCTAGATGACCGTTTGGAGAGTTTGAGGCTTGGGAGTCTCGGAACAGAAGGTACTTACCAGAGGCCCTGGCTTCCCCCGTGCACCTGGGAACCCTGGCAATCCCTGGCTCCCCTGGAAAAGACCCAATGCGGGCTGGTTTAGTGAGGAACAGACTAACCAGATGCACAGCTGCTTGGTCATCCTTGCCAGCCTGAAGCCTGGAGAACACCTGCCTTTGGGGAGGATGGGCTCCCCCTTATTTTACCTGCTTGCAGGGAAAAGCTCCAGCTCTGCACCCTGTGGGCTGGGCCCCAGGGATGCAAAGCTGAAAGAGCAGCCCCTGTCCTAACCAGATTGCCCTGGAACCCGGGACCCTGGGGTTCCAACAGGCATTGAAGCACTGTTTATGCCTGGGGAAGTCTGGAGACTGGGGTCCAGCAGGAGAAGCAGCCAGGCCTGCATGGCTGGCAACCTGGAGATACTGAGGCTGGGTCAGAACAGGCCAGCCAGGAGAGAGGGAGAGGAAGAGGGAGAGCTGGCCAACATCTGGGCCTCATTGACGGGTGGGGTGAGGTCCAGATGTGGCCACATGGTGCAGCACACAGGCAAAGAGAAGCCGGCCTCGGCAGGCTGCCTCGGTTCGTCAGTTACTAAGGCCAGTTACTCACTCACTCACTCACTCACTCACTCACTCAAACAGGCCCTAAATGTTCACTCTTCTGTGTAGGACCCTGAGCCAAGCTGGGCCAGGGCAGTCTGGGGCTGGCCGTATCCCTAGGGAACATGCTTTCTGGCAGGGGGCTGAGCACAAGTCCCCATCAACCAGGGGACAAAGGTGCTGCCACAGGTGAGGGACAGACAGGCTGCTCAGGCCACTCAGAAAAGGAAATGGCCACATCCCAAAAAGTGGCAAAACTGGCATCGAAGCAGGGTCCTGAAAGATGGGGCAGGGTTGGGCTAAACAGAGGCTGGGAAGAGGGTGTGCCAGGTGAGGCACCAGTGTGTGCAAAAAGCCTAGAGGGGCAGTGGGCAGTTCAGTGGGGCCGGGCATGAGGGACTGTAAGGATGAGGGACAGGAAAGTGTCAGAGGGGCCTACTCACTGGGGCCCTGGGGTGAGGAGCCAAGACTTCACTCTGGGAGCAATAGGGAGCCATAGAGAGTTTGTGAGCACAGAACAGAGCTGCGCCCAGGAGAAAAATTTTGTGACAGTGAGGCAGACTGGGAGAAAAGAAGCTGGGGGCCTTGGAATAATTCAGGCGGTCTTTGTAAAGTCCAGGGAAGAGATGAGAGGGTGGACCAAGGACAGAGAAGACACAAGTGTTTGAAAGGAAGCTATCTCACTGGTGGGTACTGGTCCATGATGAGCACCGGGAAAGGAAACAAGGGCCAGAGAAGAGCAGAACAGGGGGCAAGGGAGAGTCTGCCGCAATTACCTTGTCTCCTTGGAATCCGGTATCTCCTGACACACCTGGAACCCCTTGTTCACCCTAAACACACACCAGCAAAGAAGGTTACGATGGAGACCAGTGGGTTCCAGAAGCCTCCCCGACCTGCAGACCCACTGGCAAGATACAGCTTTGCTGAGACTGTTCCCAAAGTTGATCTGACAAGCAGCAGCCTTGTTAGAGAAAAGGGCAGGTCCCCCAGGGGAGCCAGGGTGGGGAAGGCAGGCTCTGGGGGAGACCCAGCCAGCCTACCTGAAGATGTGCCTGGGTTTACTCAGATGGTTGAAAACTCTATTCACAGAATCTAAACTGCCTAAGGTCACCTGGCTTCTCCAGCAGAACTGACACTTGTGGATCAAAGGAACTGCTTCTTGACCCTTCAACCTCTTCTTCATCAGCTGATGTCACACAGCGGCAAGGGCAGCCTGTAGAATGGTCCCACACTTCTGCGGTTTCTGAGTACTTGCATCTGTTGCTCGAGATTCTTCACCACCAGACTGTGAGCTGTCATTTCTTCCTTCTGTGGGAGTTTCTATGCCAGCAGTCAGCTTCCATCGACTTCTAATTAGCTGCTTTTAATCAGCTATAGCTTAAGAAACGAGAGAGCCTGGCTTGTTAAGACTATGTGTAAACAGCAAGCCGACTGGTCTTGAGCTAGGTCTGTGTGTGTCTTTTCTAACATGACATATTGCATAGGCTTGTGACATCGATTCTGGCTGTCAGAGGTTCTCTTCTGCTCCCTTTGTTTTCAGGCGCGTCCTGGTAAATGAACTGTTGCAGAATGAGATCAGGAAGTGTTTGTCCCCAGAGCCAGAACCACCGCACACAGCCCTCACCCTTTCCAGCTTTCCATCGTGGACGTTACCAACAGTACATTGGCCCCAGGATTCAGAAAACATTTATAGCTTTGGGTGCAGTTACAAGAATGGAGAGAAAAAACCAGGAAGAACGGAGACTCTTAGAGAACCCCCGTCGAGCATCTAAGGCCATGACCCTTGGTAGAACAAAAGCCAGAATTTAAAAACAAAAATTTTTTTTTTTAAACGTAATTTGGTTTTTCCAATTTGGAAAGTCCTGTATGACATTCCAGTTTTAGGAAGTCAGGAACTTTTTTTTTTTTTTAAATGTCCAAAGGAGGAGTGTGGGGGTAAAAAATGTTTTAACAGGCACCTAAGAAATCAGGACGATAGATTTGGAGAACGCTGAACCTGGAGCTGGAGTCTTGGTTTCAGAATGTGCCTCCACACAGTGAGAGGGAGCCAAGTGGTTGTAAGTGGGAATGAGGCCAGGCTGGGTTGTGGAAAATCTAATATCTAGGCAGGACGACCATGGAACATGAAGCAATGGCTCCGTCATCCCAGGGAAGGGCCAAGGGTAGGGGGAAGAGGGGCTGATCAGAACCCCTCTTCTTGCGACATTAAGACCCCTATGCAGCCAAAGGGGCAGAAAAGAGATTTCTTTTTCTTTTCTTTTCTTTTTTTTCAGCCCTAAATACTTAATTTGATTTTCCTGAAAACTAGGTGCAGGAAAATAATTTCTTTGCCTTCTTTTTCTTTTCCAGAGCTTTCACATCTCCAAATGTCCCAGGCACCACCAGTCAGCAAGCCAGACGAGTTCTATGTAGCACATTTATTTCCATGTCCCTGAAGAAACAGTGAGCTGGAGGCCAGCTCTGCATGAGAGCCTATAAAAAGATCACTGCCTAACACTCCCATTTCCCCCACTTTCTTTCTCCTTCGTCCATGACTTCAGCATTTCCAGAGTGCTGATGTCGCCAACCTCAGGGTAAACGGGTAGCTGTGGGGAAGCCCCCACCTCCAACACAAAGTCCCTCCATCTTGAGGAGGACGGGAAGTGGGGTATCAGCAGCAAGCAGCGCAGCCTCAGAGGACAGAGCTGAGGGGAGAGGCAGAGGGGACTGCAGCTGGAGGCTTAGGTGTGACAGTAGGGAATGGAAGAGGTAGAAAGGAATAGATAAAGGAGTGGGGTTAGCATCACACCCCTGGCTACCTATGAGTGAGGGGCAGGGGGCTAAGACAATCTGGGTGTGCCCATTTTAGCCCAGCAGTTCCAATTTTCTAAGAGTCCAGGAGCCCAATAGATCATCAAGTGTCCTTTGACAAATCTCTTCTCCTTGGATCTGCTTCCCCAGGGGTGAAATTCAAGCCCTGGAGGAGGTGGTCTTCAGACCTCAGTTCTGCACCTATTGAGGTGCATGGAGGTAGGTGCCTGGGTTTGAATCCTGACATTACTTACCAGCTGTGTGGCCTCAGGCAAGCTTCCTGTCTCCCAGGGGGCTGGAAGATGGACGAGTTAATCCCCACGAGGCACCCAGATGGTGCACAGCACGGGTACCTGATCCTACCTCTCAAGTGTAGGAGGAGCAGAGTTATCTGAAGACAGGTGCAGAAGGAGCCTGGCCTCTCTCATCCCTCAGGCTTATGGCAACTTGGGTGCCACTCAAAAGCCTCCCACATGCCCTTTGGGGTGCCTGGTTTATCAAGACACTAAGGTGGGAGGGCAGGAAGACTTTCATAGCGCAGAGCACAAATAGCACTGCCCCTCACCCCCATGTCCCTGTCACTCAGAAGCTACATGACCCAGGCCAGGTGCTGCCCACTCTGGGCCCTGGGGACCCACCTACCCACTCTCAGCTCTGCTTTGGTACAGGGTGGGATAGTGGCAGGGCTGTACAGAGGATATGTGGCAACAGTGGCCTCAACGTGGCAGCAGGAGGAAAGCGGGGCAGGGGCTCAGGGTCTGGTCCTGGCTTTCCTGTTGCATTTTCCGACTGTGTGCTCTCCGGGATGGTTTATATGGATTTGTTTCCTCCCGTGCCTAGAGAGGTCTCTGGACCCCCCATCATATCTGCCCTGGCGCCCATCATCTGAGCAACGTTCTGCCGTCCATCCCCCACCTCCACCCTCTTCGTTCTGTGGCTTTGGCCTCAAAGCCCAGACACCGGCCTCAGCTTTCCTCTCCGAATTCAGACACCTGCCTTACCTTACACCCTGCCTGTGCCACAACAGTCCTCCATGCTCTATATGCCAAGGTCTGCATGTACCCAGAACCACCTGTCTGAGTGCAACCCAAAGTGACAAGGAAGAAGCTGGGGAACACAGATTTAGGGGGGCCAGAGGAGAGGGAGGAGGCATGCAGGGGAGTGGACCTGGCGAGAAGTCAGCAGCAGCACCGAGGCGGAGGGGGTCGCATGCAGATAAAACACAGTGCAATAAGGGAGTATTCAGATCACCTTATCACCTTTCAGTCCGGGCTCCCCCATGTTTCCCATCAGTCCCTGCGAGACAAAAGCCGGAGTCCATCTGTGAGGGAGGCTCAAAGCCACTGGCGTCAGGAGCCCTGGCTTACACCTACTGACTGGCTATGAGCCCCCATGCTAGATGCTCAAGCCCAAGGCTCAGTTTTCTCATCTATAAAAGGGGCAATGACCCCAGCTCCTAGTGCAGTGGTGTGGACTGAAGAAGCTTGAGAATAGGCGGTTGACTCGTGAACCACAGCAAAGGACAGGTCCAGGGGGAAAGGGTTGATGAGGAGAGGTGGGATTAATGAGCCGTACCACACACTCATTGGCCAAAAGCGGGTCATCCCCGCAACGTGGTCCTAGCAGTCTGAGCTCGTCCTTCTCCTGCAAGCCCATCCCACTCAGGGAGGTACTGAGTTCACTGGTTTGCCATTCTAGTTTCTATGCCCCAGGTGATGTCCCCACTGGACTTTCAGGGCCCATAGGTTTAGAACCACATCAGACTCATGCTCAGCTTGAGGGCTGCTGTCTACCAAAGATGTCTGGCATTAATGACGTAGAGATATGACTGGCTCTCAGGCCGGAGAAGACCCGAGCTCCTGACCTGCCTGCTTTCACCCCAGCATCCCTCTGCAAGTCCCCCCATCCTCCTATCCCCCAATATTATGCCGGGGCACTCTTCTATCTGGGCTAAAATAGGTCATGGGGTGCCTGGCTGGGACGAGGCCTGGAATAGAGGACAGCCCTGTTTACCTTCATGCCCTTGGGTCCTGCGTAGCCGATCGGACCCAATGCTCCCATGTCGCCCTGGGAAGAGAAAGAGAAGAGAATGCTGTGAGAGGTGGCCTACAGGAGGCTGGCCTGGTAGGGATGGTGCCCAAGGTCCCTGGCGATGGACTTTCAAGGATGCAACCCTCCTGGATGGTTCTTGAAATTAGGAATAGTCTTCAGTCTGTTTACTCTCACTGAAGTGCTGGAATAAATATGACATCAGTCTTTTCCCAAGGTCATTGCTTGATTGCTGCCCCTCCCCCACCACTTCTTTCCAGCTCATATTAGACAGTAGATCTTTCTATCCCAGATTAGATTCTTTACATCCCATACTGGCTAAGGGACTCAGGGTGTTTCACCTGACTTCTTTGGACCTCAGTATCTATAAATATCTATTAAAATAGGGCGATCGATCCTTCTTCCTGGGCAAGCTGCTCGAAGGGTTAAATAAGCATACACAGGGGCTCTGATTCCTCTAGCTTAGTGAGGGGAGGCACTTTCTGCCTCCCAGAAGCTCAGCCATCTCCTTGGGAGGGCAGCAAGGAAGGAGGGGGCTGTTAATCACAGACACCCCAGAGTTGGGGACAGACCTAGTCCAGTAAGATGCTGGACTGCAGGCTGAAGACCTACTTTTAAATCAGCTCAGCCTGTCCCAGGTGAAAACAGCAAAGTTCCTAGAATCTGGAGAGCTGGGAAGCAGTGTAGGTCAAAGCCAAACCACCTGGTTTCATCTCTCCTCTGCTGCTCACTTATTGTGTGATTTTTTTGTGGGGGAGGGGAGGTGCTAATCTCTCCATGCCTCGGTTTCCTCATCTAACAAACGGGGGTTAACAGTACTATGTACTTCCTGGAGTTGTTTTGAAGCGTTATGGACTTACATGTGTAAAGTATTTGGAACTGTCTGGAAGTATTTTGGGTTGTCACAACTAAGGAAGTGTTACTGGCATCTAGTGGCTAGAGGTCAGGGATGCTGATAAATATTGTACAAAGGGAAGGCCAGCCTCCCACAACAAAGAATTATCCGGCTCAAAGTGTCAGTAGTGCTGAGGTGAGAAACTGTGGTTTATGGAGTGAAGTGACTGGATTTTCTCTGAACAAACCCACCCTCTTTCTCTCAAATCTCCTCACTTCCTGTCCACCCCTATCACTACTGTCTGCAGCCGCAGCCATAATATTAAGCCCACGCCCCGAGAAAGGGACCCCTGAAAATATTCTTTCTTCCCGTTTCCATTCTGTGATGGATCTAAGTGTCTGGCTGCTGTGTGAGTCGATGTGTTTGACCTCTCTGGGCCTCAGTTTCCCACGTCTCTGCATCAGGCTGCATGGAGGCCCTGGGACAGTGCTCTGAAGCGTTGGAGGAACAAAGACCTCCCCAGGTAGCCAAGCTCGAGAACGGGTTCTTGTCAGAGCTGCCTGGAGACGTCTCGGAGGGAGGGCAAGCAGAGAATGAAAAACCACATTCCTGCCTTCCTCCTGCCAAAGGGCCAAGGGGCCTGTGCAGTGGAATGCCCCAAGGAGAGAGACAGAGGGAAGGTGCAGTGTTCAAAGATGCAGCATGGGTTGGCTGAGGCAATGCCAATTCTCACCTCCCAACCCACCTTGGAATGACTTAGGCCAGCTGAGGCAGATGCTGGAGTCTGGCCGTGGCCCTGCCATGAACTAGCTGTGTGATCTTGGGCAAAACACTTTCCCTCTCTGGACCTCAGGATCTTTGTATGATTGGATCAAACCAAATCTTCTAGTGGAGACTTTGTGAAGAAAATATGCTTTCAATTCTCATCAGGTTATCTCCTCTTTGAGAAAGTGAGGTCTCAGCTTAACAGGCGCTAACAGTAATACAAACGACACTGGTTGCGAGGCTCTGTGCTAAGCACCTGACATGGCTCAACTCAATTATTCCTCACACCAGCCCTTAAAGATCCGTTCTACTACCATCCCCATTTTACAGATGAGGAAACTGAGGCCTGGAGCAGTTAGGGTTTGAACAAATCAGAGCTGGGCAGAGCTAGAATTCACACCAGGCATTCCATCTCCAGAGCTTCTAGGCAATTCTGAAGTAATTTGGGAGAAAAGGGAGTGAAAGGAGTGAAGAAGCTGGGATCCCTGGTCAGGGAGAGGCTGGAGTCAGAGTACAAGCCAGCCCTTCAGAGAGCTGCACTTCAGCAGGCCACTGGGTGACTTCTCTCTCCCTCTTTTCCTAGATGAAGGGAGTGAGGGGTGGCCCGCCCCAAGTTCCCCGTGGTACATAAATAAACAGAGCAGGCTCTGCTGGCACACTGGCTCCAACTGGGGCCTGGTGCGGGCAGAGAACCAGCAGCAGTTCCAGGAACACAGGCTCCTTCTTTCCTGCTCCAGGCTAAAGCAGCTTGTTGTGTGGGGACAGAATTCAATACAGACCTGACTAACGCCTGTGTGGGGCCACGGGGAGCTGCAGCAACTCCACACCCCGGCACACCCTCGTCACCTCTGCAGGCCTCTCCAAAGAGATCGGTGTGGGGTAGGGGGCAGGGACAAGTGTGGGCATCCAACCCCAAGGGACAAGGAATCAGGGACTCTGGCTGCAGGGGACACAGGGAGAAGGTGGTGTTCGCTTAGGGCAGGTCTTCCCCATGCTGGCAAGCCTCCCACGCTGGGCTAGCAACACATTTGGGGGAAGAATAGAGAAAACTCCAGGCCATTCCCCACCCCCCTACACATCCCAAAGAGCACCCGTCTGCTCCATGCTAGACACCCTCGTGGGCAGCTTGGCCAAGCGACATACAGAATGTTGTGCCCCCACAAGAAAGAATAATGAGCAATGCCCTTAGTTTGGATCCTGTTTCCACCTTTGCCTACGCTCCCAGACACCGCTCTCCACTTTGCCCTCCTCTCCCTGGCTCCTACCAAGAACACAACCAACCACATCTGCAACCATTTACGGAGCTCCTACTGTGTGCCAGACACCACGCTTGATACCTTGAAGTTTCATCTGATCCTTGTTAGCAAGAGCTTCCACTGTGCCAGGAGTGGTCTGGGCAGCTTGGGCACTCACCAGCTGCTCATAGTAAACCCTATGAAGCCAGCACCATTCTTAGTCCCACTCCATTTTACAGATGAGAAAATCGAGGCTTAGAAAGAGGTGAAGCAACTTGCCCAAGACTAAGTAAAGGGTAGGGGACAGTGGCAGGATCAGAACCCAGGTCTGGCTGTCTGACCCTACGGCCCGTGCTCACTGGCCCTGGAATGACTCTATTTACTCCAATAAAAGACCCAAGGATGGCTTTCTGCTTTGCTATCACTCACAAGTTCAGGGCCTCGGGACAGCCTTCAGATGCAGAAATAGACATGAGCTCTGCTCCTCCAACGAATGCTGTGGGACTTGCCAGGGACCCCTGAAAGAAAACTGAGGTGCTTCCGCTGCCCACCCTTCACAGCAGAGGTGCTGGCAGCGCCTCCCTGCCTCACATGTCTCACCTTCCTGCCCTGCTGTCTCTCTTAAGCTGTGACATCCTCGGCTACCGTTTCCTATGCCCAGAGTGTTCTGCCCGGTGTTCACGTTGTTAACACCTACTTGTCCTTCTGCCCACAGCATCAGCTTCACTTCCCTGACTCCATAGGCCAGGTCAGGCCCCTGCTGTCAGGTCTCAGAGCCTGACCGGCTTTCACTCCTAGCCCTTTCCACGCTGATGACCATTTACGTATGTGCCTATGTGGCTACCGTCTGCCCCAGGCCGCAGAGAAGCCACTGAAAGTGGCCTAATGAATGGGTGAAAAAGAAACCTGCAGACTCACATTTACAAAACCTCTAGGGAAAAATCTTGCTGCAATGTTCCTTGGAACTGCCTTTGAAGGCAACAAGTCTCTTTCCAGAAACTCTGCTAGAGGGTCCCCAGCTTGGGGATGGGGACCTGGGGGCTGTGGCCAGTCTTGGCTCCTGTGTGGTCTTACTTAGCACCATCTCTCACACAGGACACCCCCTGGCACTACCAGTCCACATTCTCATGCATCTGCTGTCTCCATTCAGCAGACGTGGTACGGAGCTGGCCATGTGTTGTAATGGTGAAGAGCATGAGCTATGCACACAGGCCCAGGTCTAGCTTATTGGCTGTGTGACCTCAGACAGGTGCTCCAGCCTCTCTGAGCCTAGGTTTCCTAAAGTGTACAATGGCAATCCCACTCCCTACCCTCAGAGGTTTGCTGTGATAATCAAGTACTTAGCACAGGGTCCTGCACGTCAGGGTTTGATGGATATCAGTTAGTGGGGTGCCTGACCTTGCTTTACAGACAAGGAAACAAAGCCAGACGATCACTTAGTGACAGGATATGGTGCACTATACCCTACTTGCTGGGTGTTGGCAAGATCACATATTCTTTGGGTCTTAGTAAATGGAGGAGCCAAAATTCCCTCTGTGCCACTCAAAATTAAAAAGACAGAAATCTTCTTTGTTGAGCAGATTCTGGAATGAGGCACACTTTTCTTGAGGGCCAGCCAAAGGGTTTCAATTACTCAAAGGGGGCTGTTTCACGGCAGTCTCGCCTCAGAGGCTGCAGGAGGCCACACAGGCCTGGGTTGCAAGTCCCTAGCTAGTGACCTTGGGCCCCAGCCCCCCCATTTTGGTGACCAGCCTGCCGCAGCCCGCCTCCTGCCTCAAATATCTCGAGACTCCCACAGCCTAATGTATGTCAAGCACACACAGAGCAGACAGACGCTCTGTAAATGTTAGTCTGTCCTCTCACGCCCTTCCTCCCGGCTGGGCTGCAAAGACCCCGGGGACCAGGGAAGTTCCGGGCTTCAGTCTGCATGCAAATTGCTTCAGCTGACTTGACAGAAGGCATTGAGTAAGTCTGAATCTCCACTGAAATGATTATCAATATATGGAATTCCCATTTGCTCAGCTAAAAAGCCACATCCTCTGGGAAACCGAAGGTGATTCACTCCATCTCTCCCCTTTAACTCCTGGTTAGAAAATTCCTTTTGTCTCCCACTCTTTGGGGAGGAGACTTTTGCCCCAGGCATAGAAGCTGCTGTTCCCAAAACCCCAGGGTGAGAATGGGTGCCTTGGATTGGAGAGGACTCTGGCTTGGGGCACGGCAGGGACTTGGTGGGTTCAGGTCCAGCCCTGTGACCCCTGAGGCACAAGGAGAAAGGTAATGTCACCTTGGCGGCAAAGGGGATTTAAAAACAGCACAAAGAGAGACACAGGGCAAGAGGGAGGCATGAGAAGGAACCATCAGCTTGTTGGAAAGGGCCACCACGAGGGGGCACAGCATCTAAGAAGGGCTGCGATGCCCAGGGCTCAACCCTGGCTAAGTGCCCCTCGTAGGGGAGCAGGAAGAGGACTGGCCTGGATTAGGAGCTGGGAGACATGGCCTCCTAACGTGTCTCCATCCTCTCCTGCCTTGTGTGTGACCTTGACCAAGGGCCTCAGTTTTCCCATTTGCCAAATGGGATTCTCCTAAGAAATACTGTGGATAGGGTTACCAGAATGAGCAAATAAAAATATAGACTGCCCAGTTAAATTTGAATGTCAGATAAACAATGAATGATATTTTAGTATAAATGTGTTCTAAATATTGCATCTGAAATTCAAATTTCACTGGGCGTCTTGTATTTTATCTGGCAAGGCTAACTGTGAAGAGAAAGGGGAGCACAGGTAGGCACGTGCTCTATAAAGAGTCAGGAGGGCCCAGGGCTGGGATAGCAGTCTCCAGAATCTGTGTGTATTCGGCCAAGTAATATTCTTGCCCCTCTCAGGAGCCAGCTTAGTGGATGCCAGGACAATGACAAATAGAAATATGTGCCAAGGATGACAGCCAGGATATGTAAACATCCCTTCAGAAAAGCTTTAGGGATTGGGATCATATAGCCGGAGTGAGGAGCCTTGGGATGAACAGATAATGACCATCTTTACATCTGAAACAGCCTCTCCTAGGGCAGGGCGATGACTTGGGCTCAATACAAAGGAAAGTGTGTATAATGAGAGCTCTGTGAGAATGCCCTGGGCTCCCAGAGGAGGGAGCAGCGAGCACCAGGGTGTTCATATTGGAGTTTCACGACCACATGACCACGATGCTCCAGAAGGGACCCTTGCTGAGCTTAAAGAAGATTAGACTAGAAGACTTGGGAAGTCCCCTGGAAGTCAGGTTCTCTAACTCACAGTGCACAGATTTCTTTTTTCCAAGCATCTAGGTCAGTGCCCTGTACCAAACAAGGTGCTCAGTCAGCAAAGGACATCAGGGATGACAAATGTTATGACTCATGTGTTGACATGTCCACATCCCAAGCCAAGGCAGGCATCACTAATCAATCACAGCATCCTCTCTAACTAAATTCCAGTGTGACTTGAAAGTCTTTCTCAATGCAGCAATCTAGACAGCTGCTACCAGGCACAAAATATCTTATGTATGTGTGTAAAATCATCATCGACAACAACTATTATTACTATAACTAGTAGTTCTTGAGTGCTTACTGTGTACTAGGCACTTTACATGTAATAGTTTCTTTAAATTCTCAACCACACTCCTCCAAGTTAGGTGCTAATAGTATCCCTATTTTACAAATGAAGAAATCGAGGTACAAAGACGTGAAGAAATCTGCTCAGAATTACCATTAAATGAGTGGGAGAGCTAGGATTTGAACCCAGGCGATTGATTCCAGGAACTGCCCTTAGCCATGAAATTAGACTGGACTGTGTGAATCTGTGGTCCTAACAGGAGTGGGCACAATGATTCCCTCTTACAGAGGGGGTCCCTGAGGCACAAGAAAGCAAGGCCATAACTGAAGACCACATGGCCAGGAGGAGGGGAGACCAGGATTCAGACACGGGTTGATCTGACCCTCTATCTCCACCTGCTCAGGCTCTGCTTTCACCTTCCTGAGGAACCCATCACCACTGAGGGCCCCTGGGCCGTCTTCCCATAACTGGCCTCCCCAGAACAATGCGCTGTCCCCCCTCCCACCCAGGGCCTTCTCTAGCCTCCCTCTAAACAGAATTTCTCAGCACAGTTGCTGGACTGGCGGAAGCTGGTACTCCATTTGTCAGAACCGTCTGCTTATGTCCCTCCACAGCCCCCCAGACTCAAACCCCATGAGGAATGAGCCAGAGGGACAGAGCAGAGGGGCATCAGACCCTAGAGAAGCTTCTAGAGTCATTTCCCAGGCGCGGGCCTTTCACTGGCTTTTGGGGCTGGACGCAAGGTCAAGGCCCACCCTCTGAAGGCCTAACAGGGAACCCTGGTTTGAGCTAATAGAACCACGCCACGAGGCCTACCCTAACCTGGATGGAGTCAGAGGTCAGACTTCCTCTCACCTCCCTGTGTACAGACCTCTCTCCACCCCGGGCACATCAGTAGGTAAAAACAGTAATTAATATAACAATACTTCCCATTAAATTGCACACTTACTGAGTGTTAGACCCTGTGTCAAGAACTGTACTTGTGATGCCTCAAGTAATCCTCATGACCTCCCAAGAGGATTTTATCATCCCCATTTTACAGATGACTAACTAGGCTCAGAGAGGATCAGTAACGTGTCCCAGGTCACAGCCAGGATGCGGTAGAACTGGGACTTGAACTCAGGTGGTCTGGCTCCAAAGCCAATGCTCTGAAGAAAAGGATGGGGAAGGCTGCCCGAGGTGGCCCGGAGCCTCAGCTCCTCTGCCAGTCACTTCCTTCCTCTGGACCTGAAGCTCCTCACTTACTGAATGGGCATGCTATCACCTGCCTACACCTCCTCACAGAGCAATGAACAGGCAGCAGGTGAGAAGGACACTGGCAGTCTCGTGCTCCGAGCCCCCAGCCCCATTTAACGAATGAAGAAAAGGGCTCAGAGACGGTAGATATACACCTGAGGTCACACGGAATGGCTTTCCTCCCTCAGTCCCCTGCTCAGACTGGTCTGTACTGGTTCCCTAGCTCCGCCTGGGGGTTGGTAAGAGAGGGACCTATCCAGCAGGAGTTATGGCCTGCTCCCCACACCCTGCCTCCTGGCCCTCTCCCTCCCCAAATATCTGTGTACTTACAATGAGGCCGGGGACTCCTGGGGGCCCTGGCAGGCCCAGTTCTCCCTGCAAATAGAGAGAGACCAAGGTGGTTAGTTGCCCTGTCTCCCTCTGGAGCCAGTCCCTGCATGCCACCCTCCTCGCGGGTGCCTGATGGAATCCTTCGAGTTGACCATTCCTTGTTTTTGACATGTGACACTCCTGAGGATGGCCTGAAGTTTGGACGAGACCCTTGCCTCCTCTGCCATCAGCTTTCCACATCTGCAAAATGGGGAGGTTGGATTTCCAAATCAGGTATCTTCCAATGGTGAGTGTGAAAGAATGGGCAGAATCCTGACACAGTAATAAAGATGTGCAGGATGCTTGACCCAGATCTCATTTCACCCCCACTCTACAGATGGCAAAACCGAGGCTTGAGAGGTTACGGGATTTGTCTAAGGTCAAACGCAAACAAATAACACAGCGGTGAAGGCTCCAAGCTGAGAGCCACTAGGCCAGCCTCCCTCCCTCTCTCAGCCAGTGGGGGGGGCCTTAGAAAACTGCCCCCACCACTGAAAGAAGGCTCACAGGTTTCCGCTTCCCAGGGCCTCTGAGATGCTGGAAGAGCTCTTGCCTGAGAGTCGGATGTGGCGGTGTGTGGCAGTGGGCAAGTTTGTCTTTCCTCATCTCTAAAAACGGGCCTTCAATGGTTTGCACCAGAAAAGACAAGTAGAGGGGTTTAGATCAAGTTCAAAATGCAAAAGCATGAGTAAAGATAGGGGACTCGAGAAACAGTGATTATCAATGAGAATTGCCAATATTCCCCAAGGCGTTTATCTTCCTTCACTACGAAATCCCAGGGCTGCTCAGGTGGAAAGAAGACAAGGAGGAGGTGAGAAGCAGCCTTGGCTTTAACATGAGGGAACCGAGGCTCAGGGAAGGGCCTTGGCTTTAACATGAGGGAACCGAGGCTCAGGGAAGGGAAATGACTTGTCCAAGGTCACTCAACAACTGTGTAGCAGAGCTGGGAGCACACATCAGATCCTCCTCCTGCTCCTCTAGGCCATGAGTAGAAGGACATCCCTGCCCCATCCCAAGGGGCCATCCAGGATGGCATCGCATATTATGGTTAATCCAGTGACAGATGTACTGAAGGAAAGACTGGCTTCTCAACCTTGCGGGTGTCCCTTCCTCCACCTGGAATGTCTCCTCACCTCTTTCCTCATCCCAGGTTTAACGTCACCCTTCCCAAGAGTCTTCCCCACTCCTCTCTCCCTCCTCCACAGGACCTGGGACCTCCCTGGAAGCGCCTTGGGAGTAGGAAGTGTGCCCCACTATTACCTACTATTTGTGACCGCTCCATCCACTGAACACTTGTCATGGGCCGAACCCCTTCCCAGCCCTCTCTCATTTCATTCTCACTACAGTCCTCTGACACCAACACTCTAATAATCCCCCTGATTTACAGAGAAGAACACTGAGATTCAGAGAGGTGAACTGGTTTGTCCAAGCTGCCACGCCTGGCAAGTGCTGCAGCAGGATTCAAACCCAGGTCCACCTGGCTCTGAGAACTTCAGCCTGCAAGGGAGCCCAGGAGTCAGCTTCAGATGGGTCAGGCTCAGGGAGCATCTGTAGAACTGAAATGAGCACATAATCAAGTGCTCATTACAGGTCTAGTAGCTACCTCTGCAGGAAGCACAGCTGGCAGGGCTGCTCAGGAGGGAAGCCCCAAGGAGAGATGGGGGAACATGGAATTGTCCCAAGGAGCTCTGGATATAGTCTGCACCCCCAGGTTTCCTTTCCCGCCGCGCCCAAGACTGGGACAGGAAGGGAAAGGCGGGCTCAGCTCCCCAGGGCAGGCTGACCTGGCTCCTCGATGGGCCTACGGTTATTTACAAAATCTATAAACATGACTGTGCTGGAGATTTCTTTAGAACTCGGCTCTTCTCTCCATAAAGGGCCTGCAAACCATCGGCTCCCCCAGGCCACTGCAGTCCCATAAATATTTCTGGCACTTTGTAAGATGGCAGTAGCCCTGGCTTCCCCAGTGGGGAGTGACCCATGAACCTTTCTAAATTCTTGGGAATGGGGCACAGGCTGGGACTTTGCGACCAAGGGCTCAGGGCCGGGGGGCTCTCCTGAAGGGGGTGTGGGGGGAACACAGGGTATCCACAATAGGTAGGAGCCTGCAGTTCAGAGAAGGCATGCAATTCATCCAAAAGTATCCGGCTAGTAGGTGGCAGGGCTGCGATTTGACTCAGTCTGGCTGATCCCAAAGCTGGGGCTCCTAAAGCCTGCTGTGTTTGTTCTGAAACTTTTCCCTGTTCCCAAAGACTTGAAATACTTACAGGGTTTCCATCCAGTCCTGGTGGGCCTCTTTCCCCAAAGTCTCCAGGAAACCCCTGAGGGCACAAGAGAGAACAAACATCTATTAATGCTTACACCAGTGGGCGGCGTTGATCCAGATCCCCTCCCCACTGGAGGAAAATGACACAAGGACTAGTCCGTGCAGCCTGAATCCTTGGCTGTGGGATGTGGGCAGGCAGTGGGATCCTGGGACACCCCGTGCCCTCCACAAACACCCCACCTAAAGAACTGTTCTAGGACTGGCTACTGTGGAGAGGCCCACAGCCAGCAAGCCCCCTTCTTATCTCCTCAGAGTCTCTGAAAAGAAACTGGTACCCAGCTCCCCAGCATGGAAATGCCATCTGAGGCCCGGTCCTGATGGAGTGGGGGGTCAAGAGCTGGGTCTAGGCCTGGACCAGCTCCAACTTGCTGAGAGTTATACGAGGATCCCTTTCACCCATGGGGTCTGTTTCCCTACTGGTCAAAGAAGGGAAGACCGTGTGACATTTTCCAGCTCAGAGCTTCTATGATCGTGACATGCTCTTTAAAAGCCACCCTGTGGAATCATGGTCTCTATTTTACAGATAAAGAAAGTGAGAATCTAAAAGGGTAAGTGTCAAGGTCATACAAGGTTATACCACTGGTGAACAGCAGCATTGTTGCCACAGGTGAGTTTCCGCAGCTCAGAGAGACCAGGCTGCTCGCCCCAGGCAGGTCTGGCCTCTCACCCTGTCCCTGACCCCACTCCATAGTCTTTGGGGAGACTGGCAGCTGGAAAAACATCAGCTGTGGGGATGCCTCTGGCATTGCAGGGGGACAAATCCATTCAGCTTCAAAAGGAATAAAGTCTTCAAGCTTGGAATTTAGGGAAACCTGTTCTCCCCTCTCCTTGAATTCAAATCATTGTGTTTTGTTTTTGTTTTTTCGGGGAAATTTAATAAAAAACAAAGCACATATTTTTCTGACCAAGTGGATGCCTGAGCTGTTCAAACAGTAACGATTCTTCATGGAGGGTAATTTGTTTCTGGTTTCTAAGGCTACTGGGGGAATCCAGTAGATCAAACCTAAAATCAAAACCCAAACCAATTACGAAGTCTGTACTGGTTGAGATGCGACCTTGACAGGTGTATGCATCCAAGGCCTTTGTCTTACCCTGCCCACCAATCCTACTCCCCTTGACTCCCTCTGTCAGGAAGCCATTGGATCAGAAGGGCCGCGGTTGACATTGACCCTCTACGAGGTAGGGCTTCATTCAGACACCCAAAGGAGGAAATGAGGACATATTAAAGAGATTTGGACGAGGCCCGTCACTTTCCACGCAAAACTTCATTTGCCTTTGATAGCCACCCTTGAGGGGAAAGTTATTGGTCCCATTTAACAGACAGGGAAATTGAATCTTAGAGAGAAAATGTCACTTGGCCAAGGTCGAGGAGCAAATCGATGGCAGAGCTGAGCCCATCCCACCTCTATGGACTCTGCCATGTTCACTTGCGCTGCACATGGGCAAATCCTGGAATGCAGAAGCTGAGAGAACGTGTGCCCAACTGGTTTCAGAGAGTGGCAGAGGTGTGTGTGTGTGTGTGTGCGTGTGTACGTGCCCATGCACGTACACAGGCCCACTTCCAGATCAAGTCTTTGTGGGTGGGGGGTACATCTGACCCTACCTAAGATTCCTCTCCCCACATGCTTAGGTCTCCCCTGGCAAATTCCAACCTCATCCCAATCCAGCCCATTCTGTCATGCTGTAAGGTAGATCCCTCTCACCTTCTGGGGCAGGAGACAGCAGCCAGGGGGACTATGGCCAGGGGAGCCTTCTGAAGGCATTGAGTTCCTGCTTCTGCTTTTGGAGGTTGGGGTTGGGGGCCTGGCAGGAGAGGAGGACAATTGCTCAGGGGCTAAGGGGATGCTGTCCAGCTGGGCACCTGGGTGACTCTACATGGCCCACAAGGGGCAGGACTTGGGAAGTCCGTGCTCTGGCTTCCAATCCAGCCTCTGGAGACAGCCCAGAGACACCCTGGCTTGCCTCTAGGTTGGCTGTGTGACCTTGGACAGACCCTCACTGTCTGTCTTGCTCAGGCCGAGGGGCGGGGGTGTGAACTCTAAGAACCCCTCAGCTTGGCCCAACCCCTAGACAAGGTCTGGGAGAAAGGAGCCTATCCTATCCCCTCGGTGCATGAATGCCACCCAGCCCGGGGCAAGATGGAGACCTTGACAGCATTCCCCAGGCTCTGGTCCTGGCTGCCATGCCCAATATATTCACACGTGGCAGCCACCAGGCAGGTCTCAAACCTATGGGTCTGCATTTAGAGGCCACTCCAAGCTCATTCAAGGACGTCTCTAAGTCCTAGCTGTCAGGCCAGCTGCCCCAGTGAGGCTTTGGAACCGAAGCAACCCCATACCAGCCCTGGCTCCACAACCTTCCAGCCTCTCTGAGCCTCAGTCTTCTCTGCTGTGCAATGGGGAGTACTGAGGCTGAGCTGACATGTCACACAGAGGGTGAGCCGTTGCCGGCACATGGAGGCAGCAGCAAAGTGAGAGCACAGCTCTGACGTATAAGCAAGGCAGAGACCATCGGAACGGTCAGATCCGAAAGGGAGGCCCTTCTGCAGACAAAATGCAGCCTGGGTGTAGCCAGTGGGTGATGACAGTGAGATGATAACGAGAGCGACATCAAGCTCTAACAGCTCAGTGAGATATGTCCTATTATTGGCCCCATTTTAGAGAGGAGGAGGCTGAGGTCCAGAGAGGTTGGTGAACTTGTCCAAAGTCACACAGCTAAGGAATAGCTGGGCTGGGATCTGAACCCAGGCAGCCTGACTCCAGCGCCTGTTCTCCTAGCTATGACTGGACACTGAATACATAGCATGGACTATAGCAAGCCTGGGGTCTCTCAAAGGGCTCATGAGAACCCTGTGCTAATGTATAAGAGGGAATGGCATGACTGATGCTGAGTACTCCTTCTGCTTGTGCGTGCTTGGTGGTCTCGGAACCGAGCCCCTATCTCTACCTTCACTCTCCCTTCCTTCAGAGGAGTCAAACAGATGTCCTCTAGGAATCCAGGATTTGTAATTAAGAGCACAACAGTTGGGGGAGAAAAGATAGGAGCTTTAAAAGTGCTGGAACAAATCTTTGATTGGAACAGTCACAAGTGGTCTGAGATAGAAAGACCCTAGCAGTTCCTGACATTCAGCACCTCATTGTCCCAGTGGGTAGACTGAAGCCCAGCACTTAACCAAGGCTGCCTCACCCCACCAGCTTGCCTCATCCCTCGACTGCTCAGCACATATCCCATTTCCGACACTCGCCCCAGGGCCCCTGATGCTTTGCCCTCTGGATGTGGCCTCACTTCCACCCTGCCTACTGCCCTCTGTCTGGCCATTCCTGTTTGTGCATGGTGTACGCTCCCAGCCCAGCCAGCAGCAGGACCTTCCTCCACGGGCCCAAGTTCCTGGCTGCAGCAGGCTGGCCCGAGGCCCAAGCAATGAGCTCGGCTCCCTGCCAGGGCCCCAGCCACGTGGTTTCGCCACTTCCCCAGGTCAGGCCCCGCTGGGGAACTGCACGCCTCGTACTTTGAGCAGAACAAGGCCCAGAAAGAGACAGACCTGAGCCCTGGGACAAGACTCCACATTCTCTCATGGCTATAGCAGTTCAGAAGAATAGAAGTGAAGACAGGGACCATTCTCGTCCACATCCATGGCAAGATGCTGAGGGCTGAGGGGGCCTTTGAGGGCCGTCCCCTCCACTCCCCTGCCTCCAGGCACTGTCTACCCCAAGAGTCCGCTCCAGAAAGTGGGCTATAGTGGGAACATGTGCCCTCCAGGATCAGAAGTCCTGCCAATGTCTCGAAGACTCAGCTCCCTGGCCTGCAAAATGGTCAGTCTTGCCCAACTCACCTGCAGAGATGGGCTGAAGAAGAGGTGAGATGCCTGTAATCCAGTCCCTGGCAAACTCAAATGTCCCTTCACATGCTGGTTTGGGTTTGCGCCAACAGTGGGAATACTTAACTTCTAGTAAGAGCCCGCAGAAGGATCTTGGAGACCTCTTTACAACGCTTAAATTCTCCAAAGTCAGGAAGTTCCTGCATAAGTCTCACCTGCAACTTTCCTGCTGCATTGGAAGCAGGCCGTATTCTTTTCTAAAAGATGTGGACACTCCAGGTGTGCTGACATGCAAAGACCCCTAGAGGTTCCCTGCACACTTTCCTCACGATGCTGTGTTTTCATCCTGCCCTTTTGAAATCTAAGGAAGCCACCCAAGAGCCACCTCAGGGAACAAGGAGGAGATAGGCAGGTAGAGTTCTCACCAGGATTCCAGAGTCACCAACAGCCCTGGGACAGCTGTAGCTCAAGTTGGGGACACTGGTACCATATCCCCAGCTCACAGAATGACCACAGCTAAACACGTTCATCTGTTTTTGCTTCAGTTTCCCCACTTGGAAACATGAAATCTCTGTTAGTTTGCTTCCTGCTCCCCACAGTCTGAGAATGGGAAAGAGCTCTGAGCTTGAAACCAAAATGCACCATGTTAGAAGCCCTGTCCTTGCCTGGATGGGTGTGGAGCCTTGGGCAAGTCCCAGGTGTCCCCAAGCCACACACCGAGGAAGTGGGAGCCTAGGGCTGGGCCTTCCCAGTGCTAAGCTCTAGAGTCTGCCCATCTGACTCACTACACAAGACCAGCCTTGGCAGGTCTGGCCAGAGACCACGAGAGGAGCTGTGAGCAGTGGCTGGCCTGGCCAGGCATTCCAGCAGCTTGATAGTGAATTCACAGAGTGACAAGTGTCCCCTGTGAGAGACCCTTGGTTAGGAGGCATGGCTCGGCCCCCAACTGTGAGTGTCACTGTGCCGTACCCTGAACAAGCCAGGGCAGCCTAGGAGAAACCCTTTCACCTCCAGCCAAGTTTGTAACATCTTACATCTGGACCTTTCCTCAGGAAACCACAACACACTTCCCTTTCCAGCAGGTGATGTGAAGCAGAGATGAGAACTGTAGGCTAAGCTTCCCTTTGGAGGTTAAAGATATGAGCACAGAGAGAAGAGAAGGGATGTGGGGAGCTCTGTATACTAACAAGCCAGGGTCCTGGGTTCAAATTCTGACTCTGCCACCGACTTACTGTGTGACCTTGGGCAGCTTACTGGCTTATCTGCTTGACAAATGGTTGGTCCAGCTCATCACTAAGGTTCCTGCAGTTCTGATATGCTCTTACCTCCACTGTCTCTCTCAGCTCCCATCAACAAGACTCACACATCCTCCTTCCAAACCTGACCTTGAGGAGGCTGCATGTATGGGCCTGAGGTTTCGCTTGCTGGAGAGAGATGGACTACAGCAAAATTATCACCAGGCCTGCCAGAAATGAGGCCAGCTGCTATCTGGCATGAGGGAACTCAGCTCATTCTCCTGACATTTCTTCTTGTTAATAAGTGCCTAAAAATCACCTGGCCCAAAACTTGGACAAGAGGAAAACCCATCCAGAGAAAGAGCCCCCCAACCCGACCAGCCAGATCAAGGGCCGGGGAAACCTGGCAATAGGGGGAATGGCCCTAAAGACGACTCAGGGAGTGTGTGGGCCAAAGGCACAGCTCACTGGAGGCCCGGCAGAGACAAAGCCATAGGGACTGGCTGATATGAAGTCCTATTCCGTACATATTCAATCACATCCAATGCAGACCCTGCCCATTTGCTGGCAATAGCAGCTGGACCAGAGTCAAGAGGATTTTCATGGCCCTTGGGGGTACTGCCCAGCCATGTTTGGCTGAAGGGAGGGAGTTTCCTCCCACCCACGTGACACCCCAATGCCAGGGAACACCCCCTTCAGGGAGCATGGAATCTTAGGAACTTAAAGGTATGGAGCAAGGGAGCAGAGACGAGTGGTCAGTAATAGGGGCTTAAGTCCAGCAAGGCACTGGAGGGCTCTGGGCAAATGGCTTTAGCTGTCTAAGCCTCGGTTTCCTTATCTGAAAAATAGGTCTAATCAATTTCACCTCAAAGAATGAGTGGCAGAATCACTTGTAGTTTAAATACCACGCAGGTAAAAGGGCTCAATAAATGCTGCTTTTGGAGAGGGGTCTATTTTGGCTACAGTGCTAGCCTCAGCACCCGGCACATAGTAGGTTCTCAATAAATATTTCGTTGAATGAGAAATGAATGAGTGGCCTTGTCTACACATAGATGGGAAAATGGTGCTGAGCACCTCAGCCCCATGATGGCTTCCTGGCCATGAGCAGGAGGCTTTCAGATCCAATAAGAAAACAAGTACAGGGAGAAGGCAGATGAAGGGGCCACCGGAAGGAGGAGCGGGGAGATGGGAGGCTGTAGAGTAGGGGTCAGCTGCAGCCCTACTGACATTCCTTGTTGTGGCAGATGGAGAAGCCACGGCCTGCCGAGGGTTTCACGAGTCTTGCCTCCTCCACGCGCAGGAGATTCCAAAAGCCATGCTCTACACAGCTACACTCTGGGGCAAGAGGTGAAAGTTCCGGCTGCGGCATTCTAACCCCACTTTGACTCTCAGAAACCATAAGACCTTGGCCAAGTCATTCACCCGCCGAGCCTCAACGCCCTCATCTATAAAGGGGCAATGCCGGGCCCTCTGTGAGGCTCCCAGGATGGAGTCGGAGCAAATCCTCCACGGGTGGCTCTGGAGGTGGCCTCAACCTAGAGGGCTCTTGCCCAGAGAGCCACAGGGCTCCTGTCCTCACCTCATTCAGGTTTCTCAAAAGGTGAGGAGGACTTCCTGGACGAATTCATTCAATAGCCCATACCCCAAATACTCACTATCCCCCTACCCTACTCTATCTTAATACTCAGCATCACCTGACAGTCAATCATTCTTCATTCCCCCATTCAATCATCGTCTGTCTGTCTGCCCATAAGGATGGAAACTTTGTCTCTTGTTCACTGCTCAGCACCAAGCACATTGCCTGACCCACCGTGCACACTCAATATTCATTGAACGAATGAATGAATGATGCATGAATGAAAGAATCTTCTTGTCCACGGCCATCTGGACGGAAAAGCACATCCAAATGCCAGCCCAGGCCTTGGGGACTCCAGGTGTTTGCCTGAAGCCAGAGCATCAGGTGCTGCTCCTTGCCCAGATCTAGGTATCAATTGTCAGACTTCAGGGCACAGAGGGGCTGTCAGCCACAGAGGGGTCTAGGTCTGAGGGTGAGATGCCCCGTCAGCTCCTTGCACCATGGACCTGGATTTGCTTTTCTTTGTATCCCTCACTCGGCCCCCAGAGGGCCCAGGTCCATACCCTGCAACAGGTAAGGTAGGTGCCTGTGAACATGCAGCCAACCCCAGAATCACAGACAACCCCCGTTTGGCCGCCCCTGTGTGCTCCCAGCTCCCTCCCAGCTGCCTCTCAAGTTCTAATGTCCCCACAATCCCTTCTCCATCAACCACAAGCAAAGGAGGCCCAGACTCAGAGCTGATGACGGTTCCAAGTCTAGGCATTGACTTGCAAGGCAGTGGCAGAGAGCTTTAAGCCGCCAAAGGGGGGAGGGCCTGAAAGAAAGACACCTGTCACAGTCCTGGGTCTCCCTCTGCCTCTCAGAGCCTCAGTTTCCCCTTGTAAATAATGAGATCATTGGAATGAATGATTTTCCCCAGGTGAAAATTCTAGGGAATCCACTTTTACGGTATTGTCACCCACCAGTGAACCTGAGCCATCACTGATATCAGAGGGCTCTGCAGATAACCGAGTTAGAATCCTGGCCCCATTGTTTACGCATTGTGAAACCATGGGCAAGTTCCTTAATCTCTCTGTGCCTTGGCTTTCTCTTCCTGCCTTGCTGATGCCCAAACAACATCAGCAAAATGAAACACATGGTAGAACAAACAATTTCCTACCATGATGGAGAGTCATGGACAAAGTGGGCAGATTGGGGGTTACTGGTGAGCCCTTCTTGTGGTCATGTCTGCTGTGGATCTGCCCAGCACCCCACTGCCCTCTGGTCTTGTGTGTGCATGAGTGAAACTGGTGAGACCAAGACAATACACACACTGAGAGTTCTGAGTTAGGAGCCCCGACACCCGGTCGAGCCAAGATCCCCCAGTCTGAGCAGGCCCTCCCCTCCCAGCATGGACACTCGTGACCCAGACAGCAGAAACCCTCCACCCCCACCCCACAGAAGTGCACTGCAGCGCCATTGGGTGCACACATACATAGACAGGCTCCATCCCAGGGGGTCCAGAGCCCACGGGAGCCCCAGCCTCAGCCAGGAAGCAGCCACTCAGCGTTCTGACAGCAGGACACAAGCCGGCCCACACACTCAAAGCAGAGCGATGGCCGAGCAGAGAGAAGCAAGTGGAGAATGCCCAGACCCAAGATGGACAGGGCAGCATGGCCAGTGGGAGGTCGGGTTCCCCCATAGAGTCTGCATAATAGACACGGAAAATCTTTACCGGCCTACCCATCTTGCCCCTCTTGCCAGGAACACCAGGCACGCCCTGTAGAGGAAGAGATGGGGAACAGGTCAAGACAGGATTTCAGCAGAGGACAACCAGCCCCAGAGCCACCCACAAGAGGAAGTCACAGAGGGCCCAGCATCCAGGCCACATACACAGTAGATGCCAGTTACGTGCACAGTGGGTAGATGGTCCTTGCACTCTACAGGGTTGGGGGTCTGCATAGACCTGAGCTGAGGAGATGCCTAAGGAGAGCAGCCCATGTTCCTGGTATTCAGCAGGTGCTCAATAAGTGCTCCTCCTGCTTTCCTAAGATTCTCTATACTCATCTTGTTGATGAGGTTCCAGTTGAGTGCCCACATATGGTCTCTGGCTGGGAGGGCATGAAGAGGAAGGTCCAGAGGCCTGTGGGTCATACAGTCTCTGTCATAATTACTCAACTCTGTGCTGAGAACAAAAGCAGCCGTAGACACTGCATACATAAATGAGCATGGTTGTGTTCAATAAAACTTTACCAAACCAGATGACAGGTGGGATCTAGACCACAGGCTGTGTGGTTCGCTGACACTCGATCTGAAACACTGCTCGTTTGCTGAAAGCCCTTCAGACGTTAGCTCCCCATGCTCTCAGAACAGAGTCCCCGTCCTGACCGTGGCCCCTGAGTATAACTGTATACTCTGGGCTGTATAACTGCCCAGGTGCTTGGTCAGCCGAGTCTCCTCCTCGTCCAACCTCACACTCAGCAGATGGACTATGCTGACTGCTAAACATGCCAAGTTCTCATACGTCCCTGACTTTGCACACTCTGTTCCCTATGTCTAGAAGGCATTGGCTTTGCCTTGCCCCCTGAGTGGACTCCTATTCAGCTCAAGGGCACCTGTCCAGAAGGTATTCCATGACTTCTCCAGGCTGGCACCTGGCAGAGGGGATGGGTGGTGAGGGTAAGAGGTAAACAAAGAAAGCATACTCACTCGCTCTCCATCAGACCCTGGAAGGCCGAAGAGCCCTGGGAGTCCAATGTAGCCCTAGGAAAGAGCAGGTGGGGGGGTTCAGAGGGGCCGAGTGGTGGGGCGTGGCTGGCCCGACCTATCCCCTCCCCTTGCTGCCCTCCCACGCCCTGGCTCCTCTTCCTGGCTGACGGCAGCGGCAGTTCCAGTGGCTCCTCGACGACATAGGCCTTGAGGCAAGTGTATATGCCCATGGACTGCATGGTGCTGGCTTCCACGATGTAGTCCAAAGGCACATACCCTCACGCCAGGGAAGGGCGCGGGCGCTCGCGGGGAGAGGCCCGCCCCGCACCGGGGGCTCCGGGACCTGCGGGAAGGAAGCTCTCGGCCGGGTTAGATGCTAGAGTGGCCCCAAGTCCTACCCACCCCCAGGCACAGTGGCAGGCGGGAGCCTGTGGCTGATGCAATGCCTCCTCCTAGGCCTTGCAGGCCCAGGACATGGAGCTCACATCCACCCCTGGCCGTCTGACTGCTGGCAATAACAGCAGCTGCCACCCCGGCCTGCTGATGTCCTGACAAACACGTGTGTGCCACTGTATTCAACCCTTCCAAGGACCCTGCAGACTGGCTGTCAAACCCTTACTGGACAGACAACAGAAGCTAAGGTTCTGGAGATAAAGGGATATAGCTCATTAGGGGTGGAGTCCGCTGCTCCAGAATACACCTGAGCCTCTGCCTGCCAGCCTCTATTCATGCTCTGCTCGCTGCTCTCTTCCCAACCCCATGACTGCAGATCAAATCCTTCCAAGCCCAGCTCTAGTGCTCTCTCCCCTGGCAAAAAGCCTCGACACTCCGAGCCAGAAGTTATCTCCTCCTTTTACCCCAGCACCACGTTTGCACCTTAGTTAATAGAATTTACCATTTTTGACACTGCATCTTCACTCTCTGTGTCCATGTTTCATGTCCTCATTTGCCTGGGAACTTCTCAAAGAGCAGAGACCTAGCCCAGGGCTCCTGTCACTAACTGCACTCTCTAGATGTTTGTGGAATGACTTTAAAATAACTATAACATTTACTGCGCACAAACTATGTGTCAAGCCTGGTTCTTAATGCTCCGCATACATTAATACGCTTCCTGCATCCTCACCACACCCCCAGAAAATAGGTATTATTAGTCAGCCCCTGTAGAAGTGGAAACATTTAAGCCCAGAGATGTGAAGTGACTCACCCAGGGTCACACAGCTAGAATATGGTAGAGCGATATTTGAATTCAAGTCATCTGACTCCCAGGCCAGGCTCCTAATCACCCTGCTATATTGCCTCCCACAAACAAGCAACCAACTCAAGCTTACAACCATCTGTCCTTCCCTAGAAGGTCAAGAGGTCACGAAGACTCCTTCTCGGCACCCAGTGTGATAATACTTGTCATCTTAACAAGTGACATTTGCTGATCCTTCCCAGCAGGGCTTATAACCCAGATTTACAGGTGAGAAATGGGCTCAGAGAGGTCTAGCAACTTGCCCTAGATCCCACAGTTGGTTAATGGCAGAGCATGTCTCAAAGCCAGTTGTCCTGAGCCCAAAGCCTCACTCTGCCTACTTCATAAACATGAGGCCGGTGATGGCAGGGTTGGGAGGACAGCTGGAGCAGCCCTTGTTCACCCAGGCTGCTCAGGGCTCTGTGACCCTGGAGAGGGGTATGCTGGGGCCAGACCAGCTCCCTCCCCACATGTAGCCTCAAGCTGCCACCAGCATGGCAAACATCAAGCAGCCCCAGATGTCATTAGCCTGTCTCATGCCTCTTGTCCTGGCAGATCAGAGATCCTGGGGCTGAACTGAGAAGACCTTTCCCTGGGTTCAGGAGGCCCCCCTGGGGCGACAGCTAATGGGAACAGCTAGAGTGGGGGGGGGGGAGGCTCAACATCGTAGGACAGGAGCATCTGGAGCCCCTGTGTACCACCACCGCCACCACCATTATCACCACCATTTCCTGGGGAACGTGCCTACCCACCCCCTTGCCCACCTCCCAGATGCTCTCCTAACAGCCGCCTGTCAGCTCCTGGGATTAGGGCCGAGACTGTGGCCATAAATAGCTTTGGCTCAGGAGTGGAGGACACGTCACACCGACCTGGCCTGACCGAGGACTGTGCGACTGACCCACTTGCTGAGCATTCTGTGAGAGGCAATGAACGCAGCCCTCACGACCCCTGGGCCGCATCCCAGCTCTACCTTAGCTGAGCAGTATAAACAGCTGTCGGGTCCCAACCATTACCCAGTTTCCTTGGATGTAGAAGACAGAATTCTACCAGATCATTTCTTAGTCTTCAAAACTCCATTTACTTCCATTTAATTTGCCCAGAGTCTTCGTCACCACCCCATGGCCCACTTGGGAGCCCCCGTCTGGCAGCCCCTCCTCAGCACTACTTGCTTCCAAATTCCTAGTATCCCCATATCCATGCTAGAGGTAGAATGGGTATTACGCCATTGTAAAGATGGGCAAACTGAGGCTGCTGGCTACTCAGGGTTTGTTCCAGGGGCCTTGAAGAAAGGGGAAGGCAGATACACCATCCACCTTCAGGCCTGAGCAGCACTGATCCATCAGGCACCCCTGCCTTCCCAAAAGGGTGGTCCCCTAGCCCCCAGTCAGGAGCAGGAGAGACGTCTCTGAGGATTCCAGTGACAGACGAAGTGGCCTGGCTTTGATTCCCAGCACTTGGGATGTGCTGGGGCACATGGCAAGCAAACGCCTGATTGTAGCAGCTGGACTGTTGCTGAGCCAACAGTGGACTCTTTGCTGCCCAGTCTGCCCAGCCATGGGGACCAAGCCTGGCTCATGAGTTCCCCATCATCTGGCCCTCCTGCTGCCACTCTGCTCTCCAGGACGCACTCAGGTGGGAGGGTCCCGGCCCCAGTCCCGCCACAGACACTGGCTGGAGGCCTTCCAGCCCTGATCACTCTCAGGCCCACTGGAGGGACAGGTAATACCCACCCAGGGCCCCACCTGTATGGCACTTGCCAAGGCCCACTTACCCGGCTGCCTTTGGGGCCAGGGTCTCCTACAGGTCCAGGTAATCCCTGAAACATAAGAGACAGAGGGGCAAGGACATATGGAGACATTCTACCTGTTGCCAATAACCCAGGGTGAGTCCTGTCTCCTTTGGGCCTCAGCTGCCCCCTCTAGAATAATAGTGGGTTAGATTCATGGTCTTCAAACTGAGCCACCAGCTACCGCAGGGTCCCAGGGAGGTGGCTTAGGGGGAGACTGGGTGGGAGGAGCCTCTGGAGCCCCACCCCTACAGCACCAGAGCTCCTTTCTTCTGTTCTCTTACTGAGCATCCTTTCCCTACTGCCTTGGTCCAGCCCCCTGAACAGCCCTTTCTTCAGGGCCCACCTGACAGGTACAGCTCCTTGTCCCCCAGCCCACTACCTCCCTCTCCCTGGGGGCACCTGTGGCCATCTCCACACCACATGGCCACAGAGCTTCCAGAAGCCATATACTGCACCTGCCTGCCAGGGTAACCTTTGGCCCCTGGACTGCCCTCAGGTCCCGGCCGCCCCTGCAAAGGAATGAAGAGAAACATGAGGAAAGGAGAGACCCTGCCCAGCTCCAGGTCTGGGATGCAGTGGGGGCCTGGGGCTTACAATGGACAAAGAGAAGGGAGGGAATGTGAGATGAAATGGGAGGAAGGGGAAGCCACTGGCCTGCTGGGCCCCTAAGCCCACCCCTCTGCGAAACCGGTCAGACCAGCTCAGGGGGACAAAACCCCCTGTGCTGGCAGCCCAGGAATAAGAAAGCACTGAGGAGGCCTGGCTGGCTCTCCCACGCTGGCAGCCACTGCTGTTTGATTTGGGCCCGGGCAGCCAAAATTCCTGCAAACCCCGTGGCGGCGTGTATAATATCCCCTAACATCGCCGGGAACAGGCCAGCTATTCATGACTCTAACCAAAGCTGAGCAGCTCATGCCAATGCTGGGCCGGCGTGCACTCCAGCTCTTTCAAGCACATGTGGCTGGGGGAGAGGTGGGTGGGGTGGGGGCCCCAGCAGAATGGGACGCAGAACCGCCTGGCTCTGGGGCTTACTCATGGAGCAGGGCCCGGGGAGGAGGCCAGAGACAGGCAGGGGCTGGAGTGTGGGACAGCAAGCAGGGTGGGGCTGAGGCCGTGGCCCTCACCTGTTCTCCGGGGTGCCCCGCTGGTCCAGGATAGCCTTTGTGTCCCTGTGGGGGAAGGAGCCGCATCAGGCCAGGAAGACACATCTGGGCCTGTTGATCGCAGAGGCCCAGGCTCCCTGCCTGCCTTTTCAGCACCGCATGCACCATCGCAGGGATGCAGTACATGTTCCGTAAATACTTGCTGACTGGGTCCATGTATATCAGGGTTAGCGACTTCCTATGGTTTCCTCTCTGCTACGAAGGTTCTTAGACCAGAAGCATTAGAGGAGCTGTTTACCCCTTGGGCAGGGTTTCTGAGCTGAACTGCGACATGGCAACTGTGATGGAGTGATGTTGTACCCTAATCCTTCTTTCCAAATCCAGAGAGAGAGTGAGACCGTCAGAAGCCCGGGTAGAGGGATTTCTCAATGAGTGAGTGGACCGATTAGGACCTTAAGGTCTGGGATATGCTCAGTCACCCTGTGATGCTGGAACCTCCTGTCAGGACCTGTCCCTTCTGAGTAAACCCCTATCAGAAAAGATCTCACACATAATGACCAAATATATTAACCAAAATAGCTGCCTCGCTTCCTCTCATTGGTCCCAGCAACTATTCCAGGGGAACAGAAGCCACCCAACTGCCTGATGGAGAAGGAGTCTGGCAACAACCCAGCACCAACCTTGACCCTCTGTCTCTATGGCCAAACTACCACTGTCCAAGGCCAGCTCTCTAGGTCAAGAGAATCAAAATGAGTGTGTGCTTTCAGATAGCATTGGGGACGACCCCTGAAACGTTTCATAAGAGGTAGGAGCTCTCCAAAGGGAAATCCCAGACTTCAAGCTTCTATCAGCTTAGGGCTGTTGTGAAATAAGACTGAGCAGAGGGCTTCCATATCAGACAGGGTGGCCACACTGATCTTGGTTACAGCCTCCTACACAAGGAGCCCTGGGCTTGGCTCAGATACCATGTATGACTTACTGGGCAACGCTGGGTAGGTTACCACCCTTCTTTCTCTGGACCTCAAATGAGGGCATTAGAACTCTGAGCCCTTTCAGCTCTCATGCTTGAGAACTAGAGTTCTAAGGCTTCCTCAGAGGGTGATACACAAGGCTCTAGAGTACACACACGATGACTGCAGACCCCTCCATGCACGGCTGTTTACACAGGACAACACCTACATGACCTCCTGGAGCCCTTGCAGCAGACAGAAGAGGGGTGGGTAAGAATTATCATCTCCATTTTACAGAGGAGAAAACTGAATCTCAGAGAACTGAACCACTTACTCCAAGTGCCATTTCTAAGGACCAGCAGTCTCACACTCACCAAGGGTCTTTCTGACACCTGAGGCCACACAGAGAGCCTTGCAGACATCCTGGGCATGTGCAGATATGCACACACACAAACACATAGGCACACGTGCTCAGCACACCCACGAACCCCCAGGAAGCGAGACTCTTAATTATAAACAGCAGAGTCAGTTTGACCTAGGAGATTTGGGGAGTTTACAAGCATTCCTTCTGCACCTACTCATGCCTCAGACAGCTAAGCGACATGAATGCATCTCAATCCAGGGCCGACGAGACAGATTCAACATGGCTGGGTGAGATTCTTTGACGTGCGGCGCGTGCTGTTTTCCCCAGTAGGCAAACTGAGGCACAGGCCACAGCCAGCAGCAGTCATGCAACATGTTTCAGATTGCTCTCGACTCCTCTCCTGCTTCACTGTTGGCCGGCTGTTGACCTGGGGCCATTGATCTCACCTTGGTAAGCCTCGGTTTCCGCTTTTGAAAACTGAGGGTGTAAGGATTGGCACATGAATTGCATGATATAATGTGTGTAAAGCCGTTAGCACAGTACCTGGCGTTGAATTCCAGGGACCTGTAAAGACTAGCTGCTATTATCATCATGATCTTCCTATTTCATTCATTCATTCAGCAAACATTTACTGAACTTTTATGCACCGGCACCATTCTACGTATGGGATGAACGAGAAGACAACATTCTTGGCCTTAATGGAGTTTAGACTCCAATTAAGGAGAGATAAAAAAACAGTAAACATAAAGGATATTGTTTGAGGGCGGGGGAAATGGGGAGCAGTTGTTTTCATGGATATAGAGTTTCAGGTTTACAAGATGAACAAGTTCTGGAGATCGGTTACACAACAATGCGGCTATACTTACCACCACTGAACTGTACACTTAAACGTGGTTAGGATACTAAATTTGATGTTTGTTTGTTTGTCTTACCATAATTCAAAATAAAATTTAAAAAAGAGGTACTATGTGGTCGTGACCAGTGCCTTGAAGAAAGGTGAGCAGAGTTAGAGGACGGAGAGCGGCAGCGCTGGGGACGGTGTGACGGCAGGGGGCAGGCACGGATGGTTGCTCTGGGCTGATGAATGACGTGAGGGAGCTGGACGTGGGGGCTGGCTCTCTGGACAAAGGCCTTCCCGTCAGAGGGAAGAGTAGGTGCAAAAGCCCTGAGGCAAGAACACTCTCAGGCGGGTTCGAGGAAGAATGAGGCCTACGTGACTGGAGCAGAAAGAATGAGGGGTGACATAGAGAAGAGCGGGAGCAGTCAGAGCAGAAGCCGCAGAGCATGCTGGACAGTAACAGAATGGGAAACCACAGAGGGTTTTGAGCAGAGATGTGTCGTGATGTGATGCATAGAATTGCCATTATTTTCTTTCTCCACTTGGAGCTTGCAGATGAGGAAGAACAAGCAAAGTCTTTCCATGAAGAGATGAATCAAGCCTTGAGCTCTAGGCTGTGTGACTCAACACAGGAGATTGCCCTCTCTGAGTCTCACTCTGCCATCCTCTGCCTGCCATAAGGGGTTGCAGCAAAGAGCCTATGAAATAACGAGAAAGGGTCCCAAGAGAAGCATGAGAGGCGACCAGGGAGGTCCTGAGCATGACCCACTCCATGGGCTTCCTCTGTAGCCATGAAGAAATCTGCTGGGAGCCTATACTTTAGCAGTGAAGTGTGGCCAGTGAAATCCCAGGAGGAAATTTCAAGTAAACCCTTTACTCAGGACACAGCTGAAAGGAAACAAACGATCATCAGGAACGTGGACACTGGCGTGCCCTAGGCCTGGCTCGGCACTAAAGCCTTAAATATCCAGCTCATCAGCCCCTTGGATTCACCCTGGGGAGGAAGGAATTACTTGGCAGATGAGGAAACTGAGGCTCAGAGAGGTAAAGTGATTTTCCTGAGGCCACACAGCTTCCTAAGGGCAGTGCCAGGCTGTGACTCCAATCCCTGTATCCTTAATCACCAACTCATGTGATAAGACATACTGAGGCCTTCCTAGAAGACCCAGAGCCCCCCAGGGAAAGACCCCTTACAGACCCACCTCCCCAGGACAGAGCGTGCAAATCACTACAGCATTTTGGAGCAGAAGATGGTCACAGAACCCTGGAGTGTCGGAGTTGGGAGGGACCTAAGCCATCAATTTAACAACCTCCTTTCTCATTGAACAGACTGAGAAGCAGGCTCAGAGAGTGGAAGGGACTTGCCCAAGGTTACTCAGAAAGTTGTAGGCAAGCCTGGACTGGTTCCCCAGGACTTTAGACTTGCTGGGCTGTGCTTTGTCCAGAAGGCTGTGATTCCTAGGTCTTTCCCAACCAGTGGACCCTGAAGGGGCTTGAACATACATTTCTCCTGGTTGGACAGGAGCAGCTGCCTGAGCGCAGCCATAGCATTGGGTGGGGTGGGCAGGAGGTTTGTACGCTCCCTGGACGTACCTTAACAGTGTTTACCAAACTAGGGCCAGCCAAATAGCTTCAAATGACAGGGCCCCAGGACCTGGAAGATTCTAAACCGTTATCTTCTCCCAGGGCCCAGCAATTACAGGGTGGGCACTGACCACAAGGTGGACCCATGGGCAGTGATTTCCCCGTGTGTGATCAGTGTCTGAGTGGCACTAGGGGAGATCAGATACTTCAGGAGAGCTCCAGGGACCATGGAGTCTGCAAGGGGCCTCCAGCTGCCCAGCAGGCGGGTCTCCACAGGACCCGTGTTTATAATAGAGCTCGGTCTATATTTTGGTTTGGGAGCCAGATTAATCATTGCTTACAATGCACAAGGAGAAACCAGACATCACCTCACTGTTGCTGCAGACAGTCTCCCTGTTGGCTGGGATGCTATTTGAGATTTGGGCAGGGAGGGGAGGGGGGGTCTTGTCCTTGCCTGAGGGTCGTGGGGACCCACATGTTCACCCAGGCTCCACCTCAGCCCATACGAGGTCCTGGCTTCTCTTGCAGTAAAATGGAACTCACCATACTTGCTTAGTGCTCCATGATACTTCCTTACCACCTCACAGCCCACGAGCCACGTGGGACAGTCAACAGGACAGAGAGCCCATTTAGCAGAAAGGATCAGCGAAGATGAAACACATGCCGAGAGGTAGGGTGGCCCATTACATGATACTGGGCAAGTTCCTGCCCCTCCTGGACCTTTATTTCCCCAGCTATCCTCTCAAAGCATCCTGTTGGCTCAGAAATGACAGAATTCTGAATGTGTGGCTTATCCAAAAGCACAGTCCATCACAGCACAGCCAGGCGTCTGATGCTAAACTCTGCTCAGTGGGTACCCGAGGCAGGGCAGGGCAGGAAGTTACAATTTCTGTATGGCTCATTCATTCATCCCGTTGTTCATTCATTCAACAAAGGTTTGCTGAGCCCCAAAGATGAGCCAGACCCTGTGTTAGACATAAAGAGTACCCTGGTGAACAAAACTCACTCCCTACCTTCTAGAATAGGTTATGGGTATCAAACACGTATTAAGTGGAATGAAGGAGAAGTACTGAGTACTAAGAGAGTTTAGACAGCCAATCGAAGCAGGCGGCATTGAGGCCTGATGGAGGCGGCGGGTTGGAGAGCAGAGGGGAACTGGATCTCAGAAATGGCAGCAAGCATGCACCCCAGAAGCCCAGAGCAGCTCCACAGCAGGGGAGCCTAGAAAAGGTTCCCAGTAGGCACTCTGCATAGAACTGGGGGTGCTACATCCAGGTAGAACTGGGAGTTCTGCAGATCATCTCAGGCAGCCTTAATCACGCGCCCCAAAAATGTTCCCAGATTTCCCCCTCTTCCCTCCCATTTTATTACAACTTCTCACAGATGGTGGCCAACTCAGGTGGCCTAGGGAGGACTCATGGTCAGAGGGAGGAACTCAGGAGGGAGCCAGGAAGAATGAGTACCAAAGAGCAGATAGGATTGGATGGCGTGAGGGTTCCTACACAGCGGGGTTTCTCAGCACTGGCACCGTGGGCTGGGTAAGCGTTGTGAAGGGGCGGCGGTCCTGTGCATCGAAGGATATTTAACAGCATCTGTGGCTTCTACCCATTAGAAGTTAGTAGCAGCCCCTCCACCCCACAGTTTCCCAGTTGTGACAACCAACAATGTTTCCAGACATTGCTAACTGCTCCTTGGGTGCAAAACCACGGTTGAGGGGCACTGCTCTACAAGAGAAGGCAGGGTCAGACTAGGGACCACACGAGACTCCGCCCTCCTAAGGTGCAGGTGGGGTTGTGGCAAACTTCTTGGCTAGTGGAGATTGGTTAACCGTTATCTAAGCAAGATGATTGATGGGACCAGACAAGCAAGGCCTTCACGGCTTCTCCTTCAAGATCATCATGGTTATTCATTCATTGAACAAAGATGTATGCAGTACCCACCATGTGCAACTGAGGCTCAGTGAGGTAAGGTCACTTGCCCAAGCTTACACAGCAGGAGAGGGATAGAGCTGGATTCATCCAGGTCTGTCTGACCTGGTCTATGCGCCTGGCCAGGCCTCGGGAACTGGCTCAGCAAAGCCGTTCAGCAGCATCGCAGATGTTCCCCGTCGCAGGTGGGGAACCTCTTTTTTAATTGATGGGCCTGCTCTTTTGTAAGAAGCCGTTTCAATCAGTGCTGAGGGGAAAGGGCCTGAGGGTCAGAGACGCGGGTTCAAACCCCCGATCAGGTGCTTAGTGAGCATGAAAGGTATTTCCCCTAAACCAAGGTTCTCTGCCTTGGCTGCATATGACAATCTTGTGGGACAACCCAGGTCCCACTCAGACCAACTGAACCAGGATCTCTGTGGTGGGGCCCAAGCTCCCAAGCTTGTTCTAATGCACAGCAGAGCTGGGAACCACTGATGCAGATTTCATCCTTCATGAGGCCTCTCAATAATCTCATTTGCATTTAACACCAGTGTCAGCATGAAGGGGTGGGGGGTAGGTATATAGGTACATATTTGCTGAATGAATGAATGAATGAATGAATGAGACCTATTTGGGCCTTGGCTTTCTTAGCTGTAAAGTGGGCACCACACTGCCTTACCTCCTGGAGGCTTTTGGAGGCTATTGTGAAGAAACAGTCTGATGAGGGTTACTACTAATTCTTTATGCCACCTCTAATTTGCCACACTACTTAATATGGGAACGCTCCCAATCCAAGCTCTCTTTCTTTGCCTATTTTTTCCCATAGCCCTTTTCATCTTCTAACATATCTTATATTTTTACTGTTTTTTAAAATGATCTGTCTCCCCCCACCAAGAATAAAAGCTCTGAGGGGACAGGAATTTTGCCTATTTATTCAGCTCAGTGCCTGGCACATAGTGGGCGTTCAATCAACTCTGTTGAATAAAAGAATGAAGAGGATTATTGGTGTCACTCTGAGGTGACACCGAAATTCAACATGCTGGCGAGCAAAGAGGCGGCTGACCTCACCTTTCGCCCACCGATGTCTCCTTTTTACCAAGGCACCCACATGAGATGAGGCAGCAAAACCACCCAACAGAACAGGGCAAAGTGGTCACCATTGTCACCAGACGGCTGTGAAAGAGACTGCTTACGAATAGTGATGATGCCAGGCATGGCTGCGCTCCCCATCAGTGCCCTCCCCTGAACCCCATCACTGAGCACCTGAGCTCCCGCCACGTTCTGCCCACCGCCCTCTGTGAGCAGGTGACACTGGTCTGCCATAGACCAAACTCCTCCGTGTTTGCCTGGACCGGGGCAGAGGGACTCAGTGTAAATGGCTTTGCCAAATAGTCTTCCAGCCACAGGGAGGCTTTTCCTTAATTTGGACAAGACACACTTCCCTGCTCAGGTGAGCTGGTCCCTCTTGGTTGGGGGCTCTTGGCCTTCCTGGACATCTGCCAAAAGCAGGGGACCCTGGAACCCAGATGGGAGCTGGTCCAGTCTGTTTTCCCATCTCCCACCACCTCTGCTAGACTCCCACCGCCATGTAGAGCGAGACCACCACCGGCTGCTTTATGAGCCAGGGCTGGAAGGAGACTTTCCATTCACACCTCATCCATCAGAAAGTACTAGAGCCCAGAGGGGAAGTGAGTGGGGAGAGGGCGTCCCTCTGTGTTCTCTGAGCCAGAAAATTCCATGTTTCCCCAGCTCACAGGCAGTTATAGGCTCCAGTCTGGGTCTGGACTGTTTAGATTCATAGAGTGGCCTGCTCTAACCATGGAGGGTGGAACAAAAAGGCGTGAGGGGGACGTGATGCTCCAAGTCCCCTGTGCCTTTGGGACCTTCAGAGCAGGGACAGGATGGAGCCAGGAAGCACCACAGCTGTGCAGATGAGAACCAGGTGGCCCAGAGACAAGGCAGCTGTGGCCACAGCTGGGAACCAGAGTAGAAGCTTAGAACATGGCCCTAGGCTGATGGATCTAGTGGAAAACCCATCAGCAGTGGCAGATTTCCCTGCAAAAAGCAGTTGACCCCTGGCCTACATCATCCTCCCCCTGCTTCCTGAACACCTACTACATGTAGGCCCTACCACATCTACTACATGTCAGGCTCAGTAGGAAAGACAGCAAACCAGATTTGCATGGCCGGGTTGGTGAGGCTGAACTCAGGGTGAAAATAACTAAGCTAAGATGGGCTAGGGGGCCTTGAGCAAAGTAGAGGGTCCTGGCCTGATGGCTGAGGTTTCAGCAGGACTTCCTGGGAAACGGGGAAGAAAGCTAGGGGACAGAGACCCACCATCTAGGAAAACGGCAGACTTCCCCCTAAGGGCGGTTAGAGAACTCCCCCAGCATGGCTGAAGCAGGGATGGGGGTGGGGGCAGCATGACAACAGCTCAGAAGGTAAAGAGAACTCATTTGCTTTACAGAGCATCCCTTTCCCTGCAGCGTACCAAGGAGGGACGAATGTTAGACTCAGAGAGGTTATTGATTTGCCCAAGCTCATACAGCTAGGAAATAGTGGAACTGGAAGTAGAACCCAGGTCTGGCTGACCCCAGGACCCTCTCCCAATTTCTCTGCTCCAGGCCTTGCTCCAAGCTGACAGCCCCAGGCAGGGGAGTCACGGGAAGGGGGTTATGGTCTCCATCCCAGGTAGGAGAAGGTTGAGGCTCAGGGAGGGGATATGTAAGCCCAAGGCCTCTCAGCCGGTTAGAGAAAGAGCCGGGCCAATGAGGGCCCTGCTGGCTCTGACGCTATTCCTTCCACCACCATGTGTACTCCTTGGGTTGGATGGCCTCCCAGGCACGGCTGGACCCCTACAGGAAGGACAGCAAACCAGGGCCACTTTTCCTCACACCCATGAACCATGGTTGGGGGGGACCTACTCCAAGCCAACGTGCTGCCCGCCCCCAGAAAAGTACGGACCTCTCACCTCCTGCCAATCAAAGGAGCTGGGCTGGGGCTAGGGAGAGGAGGACTGGGGGGCAGGCAGCTCAGAACTCTCCTGACAGATGACCCCACCTGCTAGGAAGCCCAGTAGGCAAAGCAAAGCATCAAAACCAAGGTGTACCTTTCGTCCAGGAGGTCCTGGATTCCCAGGGAGCCCAGGCAAGCCCACGTCGCCCTGCAAAACACAGACAAGGGAGTGAGCTGGGGAATGGGAGCAGAGACACACTTAAATTGGAAGTGCGACCTTGCATGGCCAGTTGTTTGTAAACAGGATTCATGGAGGCCCAGAGACCTCAGAGAAGACTGGGAGCCTCTGAGGAAGGTGAGGGCAACCAAGGGGGCAGGGTATCCTGCCCCTCCCCACTCAACCTGGCCACTCCGCTTGATCTAGTTTCTATATTGGACGTCAGCATAGGTTATCACTTGGGAAATGGGTCTTGCTGCTAAATATTTGAGAACCACTGTTTGTAAACCACTGTCCCAGAGGACATGCAATTCATTTGTCCCATTCTAATCAGCTCTTTCTCTCTGCATTCCTCATCCTTGCTGGGTATGGTGGTCACCAAAGAAGGCATTTCTGCCACCACCATGAGACCCAAGAACAGACAACCCAGGCACAAGAGAGAAGCCTGAGCCCCTGGACGTCAGTAGACCTGGGTACCAATCCTGCTCTGCACTTGAACAGCTGTGTGACCTCCAGCAAGCCACCTGCCTCTGGGGCCTCTATTTTCTCTTCTCCAAGTTGGGCCCATCTGCCCTGGCTTATGAGGCTCCAATGAGTGAGAGATGAGAGTGTAAGTGAACATTTACACCCAGGGTAATGAGTGAAAACCTTATCGATAAGGATATGAAGGAATGAGACACCTGTGTCTCGGGGAAATCGAAGGGAGCTACCACTTCTGTGTGCCCAAGCGCATGCGGCTGGGTGGAGAAGCAGTGTTCTGCCTATCAGGAGGGCTCTTAAGCTGGATCCAGAAGGAAGCCAGGCAAACTGGAGCACTCCTTCCAGGAGATGGAGGTCTGAGACACAGAGGGACCTTACTTGGATTTCTGGGTTCCCCCATCCCCACTTGTCCTGCACTTCTCCCGGCCCCTTGATTAGTTTATGGGGTGGATGCTTCAGGGATGGATGAAGTCCTTTGGCTTACGTGTTTCCTCTTCCATAGGAGAACCTTCTGGTCTCATAGCCCTTTGGTGTTTGCGGAGCCCTGAATCTCTGGTCAGTTCCCTTGCTACCTCCTAGACATTTACAGACCTACCTCCTGGAATGAACAACCTCAGAGAGGACTTTGAATATCCTTTGGAAGCTTCCTGGGCAGGTGCTACCAAGAAGCTTCTGGATGCCGAGTGTCATTGAGCAGGTCCTGCAGAATGCCATATAGGGTATCGTGCAAAAGGACACTCACCAAGAGTATATCCATAGGCAAAACCTGTCAATTTTATTGGCTGCAACCTCAGAAGAAGACAGCAGGAAATGGCTTTGGGTTTGGTGTAGGGAAAGTTGGAAGAACTTCACGGAAAAAAGCCAAACCGTATGTTGACCTTTCCAGACTTTCCCACCTCCCTGACTTTGTCTTGCAGTGGCCTCTGTTAGAAGCACTCGCACCAGAGCCTGACGGTTACCCTGCTGTCCACTCCCCTGCTGCCCTGACCTCTGGGGTCCCTGGAAACCTACCTTTGTCCCATCGTGGGCCTTTCCTGGTGAGAGCCCCGGGTCCCCTTTCTGTCCCTGAAACAAAAACAATTCCACTTTGGCTGCTGAGTCATCTAGAGAGCGTGTCTCCCCCCAGACTCTGCTCTAAGCCCTGTCTCATGCTTCAATGCCCTCCCCTCCATGTCCCTCCCCCACAGCTCCAGTACTCCTTGGCTCTAACACCTTCCATAGCTCCCCGTTAATTGCATGATGACAAAGTCCAAACCCCTCCTTTGGTGTCCCAAGTCTTTGGTCATCTGGTCCCAGCCATCCTGACCAGACTTTGCTCTCCTTTCACCAGACAAACACACAGACAGGGTCCCTTCTGCCCTTTCCTGGACCACATCCCATTCCTCAGCCGTGCCTTATACGTTCCTGCTGCCAGGCCCTTGCTCAGGCAGTCACTCCCACATAGAAAACCGTCCCCTAGTCATCATTAGCCAGACAATAAACATTCTTCAAGATGCAGCTTGAGTGTGTCCTCCCCAGTCTGGGTCCACATACAGCAGACGTAATCTTACATGTGAGTGCTGCTAGGACTGCCTCCGGGCTTGTTCCCTTGGGGCTCTCAGAGAGCTTCTGAGACACACGTACAAGAGGCATGACCAATTCTTTTCAATTTTTCAGTACGCTCACCTCACCGCTCCAATTACCCAGGGTCAGGAGAGCAACACGCACTTATATCTGTGTACAGTCTGCAATATTCCTTACCTCACTAGAGTCTCCCAATAGCCTGATGAAGTGGGCAAGGGAAGTGTTATTACCTCCATAACACATTCTGGGAAACAGAGGCCAGAGAAGGAATGGGACTGTCTGAGCCCCCAAGATGAGGCTTCGGCAGAGCTAAGACTAGAACCCTGAAGATGAGTTAGAACAGGCAGTAAATCAGGGAGAAAATGACAAGCAGCAGGTCTCCAGTCAGAGACAAGCACCCCTTCTTTGTGCCTAGCATTTGGGAGTGTCCCCATCACAAGGATTCTAGCTCTTAAGTGCGTGGGGCTTGGAGAAAGGGCCCACAGACAGTTCATCAGCTGCATCTCCAACAGGGCTGAACAGTGCTCCTGGCTGCGGGCCCGCTCATTGGACCCAACTTGGTGAAATTACTCAGGAAACAACCCTTTGAAAAGTACGTCCACCCTGATGTCACCTTCCAAGAACCCTTGATCTCTGTTCCCCACCCATGCTCCCTCCCCCAGCTGGACCCTGAGTCATAAGTCCAGGGTGAAGTCAGGAACTCACAGTGGGACCTCGGGCAAGTCACTTCACTCCTCTGAGCTCCCGTTTCCTCACCTTTAAAATGGGAGCTGCACATTACACACACATAGGCATGCATACACGTGCACACATGTAGGCAACACATGCATAAGGGCACATGCACACACATGCACGAGTACATGCACATACATGCACACACACAGGTACATGCACACTAATACATGCACATGGTGCTTGCATACACACTCACATGCACACACTCGTACACATGCACACAAATTGCCAGCTGCCCAGATTTCTTGGCAAAAAGCCAGTAAGATATTAGACGTGACAAATGGGAGAGGTAGTTTGGCCAACTTTAATTAATTCCCATTTGGTTCTTTTCTTCTTCCAAATCCTGACTCAGTCACTCTTCACAAGAAGTCATTGCATTCTGAACTGGACAGGGCCTGAAAGAGGGAAAGTAACAGCCTTCCACTGCCCACTTACTCTGCGCCCAATGTGTGCCAGGCCCACCCTGGGCAGCAACTCCATTAGTCCTCTTAACACCAATTTGATGCAACTCAGGACCACGAGCAGGGTTCAGAGAGGCTGAGTCACAGTCTGGGGTGAAACATAGGTAAGAGACAAGGTCCTACCAGGTCTGACTCACCCCTGGTCTGTCTGAGTTCACAGCTCTCATTTACAAATAAGCCTGGGTACTTCTGCCACACCCTCTAGCCGCCCCAGGCTGAAGGGCAGCCCCTCCCAGCCAGGACTCCAACTCTCCTTCCACCCGGGCCCCTCAGGTCACTTCTTCAGAACCCGCCCTCAGGGATCTCACACTGTTTCTGCCCCTCACAGATACTTTCCCATCCTGGACTGTTAACAAGCCTTTTATGTCCATGGTGCAAGGCCAGGCCCAGGGCTACCCAGGATTCCAGCAGCCAAAAAAGGACAGTAGCTTTCTCCACCCTGCCCTTGCCCACCTCGGTCTATAGCTGGTAAAGGAGCTGGGCCTAAAAAGCTTTCAGGGGTGGGCCTCCATGTATCCTATTCTGTCATGTTATAAAAGGGGAAACCAAGACCCAAAGAGATGATGGACTTGTTCCTTTGCAAGGTAAGGATCCCGGGCATTTTGGTTGTTTATGTGTTTCTCTCTGCATTTTCAGCAGCAGCACAGTGCTTGGGATGTATTCCTGGCCCAAGGACAACATCCATAAGTACAGATCCTTATTGACCATCTACTATAAGCCAAGTCTTACGATGACTACGGGGAATACCTCAGTGGGGAACAGGACACAGGGCTTGCCCACGGGGAACTCTCAAGGGAGAAACCAGAAGACAAGTAATGATAATAAGCACTAGCATTTACTGAGTGCTCTTCTAAGCCCTTAACACAGAAATCTATGAGGTAGCAACAATCGTTATTCCCATTTCACGGATGAGGAAACTAAGGCACAGAGAGGATAAATAACTTGTCTGAGGTCGTAGAATTAGTAAAATGGATTTAGATTCAGTCAGTCTAGTTCCAGAGCCCAAGCTCTTTATATTTCAATATTCTGCAGGTGACACGTGGAGTCCAAGAGTAAGTGGGGAGAACTTGACCCAGTCTGAGGGTAAATCCCTAACAGGACTTACCGCTAAGTTCAAGACGGAGGAAGACAAGGAAAGAGCCACTGAAGTTAAAGCTCAAGGAATGTTCCAGGTACCCTGGTCAGATGATGGTGTGACGTGTGGGATGGAAAAGATATTATGTCTTCCCAGCCAGACTCCTACAAATTCCCCAGTAAGAGATATAAGGCATACATAAACTCTACTTAATTGTTTGTACCTTGCTGAGGACACGAACCTGCTTGCCAGACCTCGCTCTCCAGCCATGAGTCTGTGTGACCTTGGACAAGCGCCTTTCCCTCTCTGTGTAGGGAACAGTAGACTCTGTCTGGACTAGTTAACAGAGCATTATGGAACTGGAAGATAGATGGGAAGGTAGATCTTAACCATAAACGCTACAAATGTAGCGGGAATGGAAACTGTAAGCTCCCTTCCTGAAAGTGGTGTTGGGAGGTGGAGAGAATAGCAGGCTCTGGGTCAGTGAGGCCGAGAGAAGGGCTGAGGCAACGGAGGAACAAATCACAAAGGACTGGGAAACGCTGGGCCAGTCCCCGTGCACGTCCTCTCCGCCCCTGAATACCCAGCACAGGGTCTGGCCCAGAGGAGGCGTCAAAAAATATTTCACAAATAAGCAAATGAATGAATGGAGTCCCCAGAGACGACTCTGGGTCAGATCTGGCTCCAGCCCTCGAATATCCTGTAAACAGTCACCGGGTCTCTCAGGATCACTTCTATTGCCTGTGTTTAGAAGTTCTGGCCCACGCAATAAGGCAGGAAAATAAGACCACTAAACTTTCGAGGAAAAGAAGACAAAAGTACGCCCTCCTTTGCAAACAATAGGAGTGACTGTCTAGAAAATCCATGAGAACTAATTGAAATAATGTTAGAATTAATGATTCTGTAAAGGGCATGGCTATAAAATAAACACAAAAAGGACAAAAGTACAAAAGTCAACAGTTCCATTCAATAGCTGAGAGCCAGCTAGAAAAATATAATGAGGGAAATATTTCATGCATAGCAGCAACAGTTATATAAAATTCCTAAGTATAGACTCAATAAGAACGGTGCAGGGCTTATGCAATAAAAGCTATAAAAGTTTACTAAGAAACATTTAAAACACTGAACCAAATGGGAAGACTTAATATTTTAAAGATGCTAATTCTTCACAAATTAATATACTCATTTAATACAATTCCAATAAAACCCCAAGAGGGTTTTTAAAAGGAAATTATTAAGGCGGGTATAAAGTATATCTGACAGAATAAATAGACAGAAATACTTTGAAAGAACATGAGTGGGAAGACACACAGTATAAAGATAGTAAATATCATTATATAAAATAGTATTTTACTAACATAAAAAATACAAACAGCAATGAAGCATTTGAACGGCCTGAAATCGACCCTGATTTATCATGTAGTCATGAGTGGAGGAAACGTTATTTAATAAATGGTTAACAATTGTAGGGAAAGTAAAATCGGAGCCCTACCTCATATCACCCCCGCCCTTGAAGATTAATTCCAGATGGTTTAAAGCTTTTGTGCACAAATGATATTATGAAATGACTAGAAATATACGTGAATACCTATTATTATTAGTGCAAAATAAATAGATAACACTTCCATTTGTGAAAATCATCATGAATACTCTTTAACAGGCAAACAATAAACTGGAAAATATTTGTAAGCTGGATGAAGTCTTAATAACTTTAACATATAAACATAAATAATGTTTTACAAATCAAGAACCAACGACAACATCCTAACCCCCAAAATAAACAAACCCATAAATGGTGGAATACAAATGGAAAACACAGAAGAAAAGCACTCTCACAGATGATCAATGAAGTGAAGTGAAGTGAAAACAATAAGGAATTATCTTTTTAAACTATCTTCCTCTAATTTGCAGCATGAATCTGTTCAATCTTTCTAGACAGCAATTGTTAATAAAATAACAGCTAAACATTTATAACAGCACTTACGTGCAAGGATATTTTAAGTCACTCATATATATGTATGCATGCATGTATGTGTATACACATATATATCTATATCTATATACATGTTGATTAATATATATTGTGTAATCCATAGAGGACGGTCAGAAAGCTGTGGAGCTGAATTGCCTTTTGGCTAAAAGTACGGGTTTTGAAGTCAGACAGTAGAGGTTCAAATCCTGTTTCTGCCACATTTTAGAAATGTGACCCTGGACAAGTTACTCAGCCACTTTGGACCTTAGTTTTCTCATCTGTCAAATGGAGTAATGACACCTGCCCTGCAAAGTCCCACATGGGATACTAAAAATGCACGGTGTGCTGATCACTGGGCAAGGTCCCTGCAGGAGACTAGATGTCTTCTTGATACTTTCTAGACTTTTCTACATTTTCCTTAAAGAGCATGCCCTACTCAGCGGAAGGCGAAAGGTCAGCTGGGGTGAAAGGCCTGGGAACCCTGTCAGGCTGTTCCCAGCTCAGCTCCCACCAGCTCTCCTAGCAGTCACCTAGGTCGCCCAGCGTGCCCTGTTCCACCTGCCTGTCCTGCCCCAGTGCCCAAGAGCCCATAACAATCCTGAGCAATTCACTGCAAACTGAGCGGACCCCACCAGGGGTGGAACAGCCGGCTGCCAAGAAGACTGAAGCCAGGAGCTTTATTGCCCCACGTGGACAGTACTGGTTTTCTGGCATAGCTGGAGTCCCGCCTGCATCTGGCCCAGAACTCCTCACCTGCACCAGGGCCCTACATTCCAGCTGCCCGGCACCATGGGCCAGCATCAGCATCCCTATGAGAGCCGCTCTACGCCTCCCACTGGCCAGCCTCACCCTACTGGCCACCAGCCAGGCCCTGCTTCTCAAGCGACCTGAGTGGCCCTCCCAGGCTTCATCTGATCATGTTGCCTTTGCTGAAAACCTTTGTATATATTTCTACTGCTCTCTGGACATAGTTCAAAAGTCTTACCACCACCCACAGGTCTGCTGCCCTTCCCAGCCTCCTCCTGCCCCTTTGCCCAGTCACCTGCAGCACTTTAGACCTCAGTTCAACCTTCCTACCCTCCAGGAAGACCAGCCTCACCTCCCAGACCAGACAGGCGTGTTCCTGAGCAAACCTGGCTATTCAAAACAGCTGCTGATTCTCACCATCTTGATGTACCTCATGACCTGGGAGAACTGAGACCTCTGCAAAGCGGAAGTCTCCAAAGGAGGTCCCTTCAAAAGTCTTACCACCACCCACCCTGGGAGCATGTCCTCCCAGGGGACAGTCCTGCTCTCATCTCCTAGACGGTGTCTTAAGCTGCTGGAGCCTCAGTTTCCCCATCTGTAAATGGGTACAGTATTTCCACCCATCTATTAGGTCTTTGCAGAGATCAAATGAAATAAGCTACATAAAGTGCACGCATAGTACCCAGGACACTGTAAGGGTCCAATATATGGTGGTTATTATCATCAGTGTTTGCCTTGTGAAAACCCAGAGCACTTCCAGGCAGCTGCTGGGCACTGGGTACCTGAGGCCTCTTACTGAGGTGCTCGCCTTACAAGGAAGAACCCCAGCCCAGCCCTGGCTGTGGAGTCATGGACCTACAGGGACTGAGGCTGGTGCGCCTGCATCAGCATTCTGGTGCCATAGATTGACCCATCCAGGACTACCTGTGTCTGGCCTTTGTCCCAAACTCCCAGACAAGCTCGTGGACCAGAAGAGCTCTGCTCCAGGAGTCAGGACTGGCCTTTGGAGTCTGCTCAGCCGTCACTCACTGCCTGACCTGGGACCAGTAGGTTAATGGCTTTCCTTAGGTCACTGAACCTTTACAGTTGGGTGAACAAAGAATGGCCTGGGGCCTGAGCCATTCAAAGCCTGGGGTGCTTTTCACTTGGTCACCCCACTGATGACAGGTTGGGCTGGACGTCCCCCTACCCAGGAATCCCTCTGCCCTTCCGGGCCTGCCCCACGCTCTGGCACTGAGCTCTCGGCTTCCCTGACTTTGCGCCTTCCCTCCTCTCTTCCTATTTCTCCAGCCATTCCTCAAGATTTCTCCCTGTGAGAAGTCTTGCGGGCCCGGCACTCCTCGTAGCATCCTTGCGTCCCGCTCCACGCACCGTCCTGGACAGCCCTGTTCTCTGCCTGAGCCCCAGGCGCAGACAGGAGCTCTGGGGCAGGACTTGCCCCACAGACATCAGAGCACTAGCCACTCTGTGCCCTCAGCTAAAAGTTAAGTGGGGACTGCCCAGAAGGTTCTCTGTGCCAGCCACCCCTCAAGGCTCGATCTCCAGCTCAGAGCTCTCCTAAGCTTCCGAATGTCTGTCCAGGAATCATCTCTATCTGGCTGGGCTACAAGGTCCCAAATGCAATGTCATCTTATTCCTTCTCCAGGGTTCCCAGGTTCAGTCACCCAGGCTAACACTGGAAAGTCACCGCCTCTCACCTCTCGTCCATCATGGAGTCCTCTCTACCTTGTCTACCTCCACATTGCGAACACACCCACTTCCCCTCCTCCCACAACTCAGAGTTGGCCCAGGCTAGCCTCGTCTCTCCCCTGGATCACCAGGTCTCCCTGTTTCCACCCTGCCACCCCCAGACCATCCTCCACACGGCATCCAGTGATCTTCTTCATACACGATCTTTCTGTGTCCCTCCCCTGCTAAAAACTTGACATGCCTCCCCAGGGTTCATCTTAGAACGCAGTAAACCTCACATCCCTAGTCGGACCTTCAAGGCCCTCCCTATTGAGCATCACATGACCTTTTGTTCTCCTCTCTTTGAGGGCTCTGGATTCCAGCTGCCCTCACACACACCCCCGCCCCGCCCCCACTCCCTCCCAACCAGAAGCTAAACTCCTAACTCTTCACTGTCCCCAGTCCAGCATGGAGCTTGGCACCTGAGAGAGGCTGAGGGAATCCTGTGGCGTGGTGTGAATCCTCGGGACCACTCTGCAAACCTCCCACCAGGAGCCGCTATGAAGCACTCTAAACATGGCCCTATCTAGACCCCACAGCAAATACTCACTTTGGCTCCAGGAGGGCCGGGTAGGCCTGGATTTCCATAAGGCCCAGGAGGACCCTGAAAGGGAAAGGAAACAAAGAGGTGAGGGAAAATAGGGGCCATTACACTTCCTATAGCAGTGCTGGCAGGTTCCTTCTGTCGGCTGAGTCTTCCCTCTAGCCAACTCTGAGTAGTATTGTGATGGCAGCCCTCTTTTAAGGAGGATCCCCTGGATGCATTACCCCACTTTCATGCGTTATCTCATTTTTATCCATTCACCCACAAGGTAGGTGCTGTCACTATTCCTATCTTGGAATAGGAGAAAGCTGGCGTTCAGAAAAGTTTATAATTTTTCAGGTCACCCAGCTGCTAAGGGACAGAGCTAGAGCTCAACCTCAGATGTGTGACATCAGAGCACAAGCCCTTAACAGCTAAATTTTACCGCCTTTCCACACTCTCTCCAGCTGGCTCCATCAGCCCTTCCCAGCTGGCTTCCTCAGGCTCAAAGCACACTCAGCTATTTGCTTCCCTGCTCTGTGCCTGGTACTTTCTCCTTTCATCACCTTTGCCATGCTGTTCCCATCATCTGTCGTGCCGTTCCCAACCATCCCCTACAGCTGAAACCCACACCATCCTTCAAGGCCTGGCTCAAATGCTACCTCCTCCAGGGAACCTTTGGGGACTCCTGCCTAAAAGAAACTCTCCACCCTTACGACTCCAGTGGGACTGTGGTATGAGCCTTTGGAGTTGCGAGTTCAATGAAGGGAATGCTTGGCCTCTTCTGAAAAAAGGCACAGCCCTCCTGTGGCCACAACACAGAGTCAGAGCTCGCCTTTGTATTCCTACAGGCTCTGAGCTTACAGCGTCCTCCAGGGTCCATGGAGCAGCTGGTAAGACTGGGCCCAGAGAGTCAAAGAGTCTTGGCCAACATCACACAGTAGAGCAGTGGCCAAGCAAGGGCCAGAACAAGGGCCTGTTGGCTTCAAGTCCAGGGCTGATTCATGGCATTGGGTTTTCCCAGGACATATCTGAATCTGCTACAACAGCTGGGTCCAGTTATGTCCACTTTCTCCAGCAAGGGCTCTGAATTACAGCCTTGCAGCCAAGTAGTATAAACAGAGCCCCAAGAATTGGGTCATTCCTGAGGGTCTTCGTCCAGTAGGAATAAGCCGAGGCAGTGGGGATAGGGAGAGGCACCTCAAAATGCCCGGTGGTGCCCTCCGCTACGCCAGCTTCCAGACATACTGCCCCTGTCCCTGGCCCTTCTTGACCCATCTGGCTAGCTGTGTATGAACTTGCTGCCTGCCTCCCTCTCTGAGGCCAACTTTCCAGCTGCAGCCTGTCACATTTCGACCAAGGCATCTCCCTCTTCCTCGATGCCTGAACTGAGGCCCTCCCCTTCTCTGAAAACATCTAGAAAGAACAGTGTTCAGAAGCTCACTCAGCCTGAGGTATTTATAACAGTGTCATGGGTGACTCTCCCTCTAAAATAATCAGCCATCCAGCCCCTCCTAACTTCCCACCAAAAGTGTTGTCTGCTGTCACAGGGCTGTAACCCAGAAGTGTCAAGACCTAGAACCACGTCTGCGCCTCCCCTCTGCCTGCCTCAGTCTCCCCATCTGTCCTCTGAATGACTGGGACTCAGTGGTCTCTAAGGAATCTGGAAGACCTCAGATTCCTGGGGTCTAATTTCAGAGCTCAGCCTGAATTGGGCAAAGTTCGGGTGGGGGTGTTTGAGGAGAGGCCCAACCAGCACCCCAGAACCAGGCATAGGCTATGAGAGTTTAAGGGTAGCCACCTCCCCCCAGCTACCCCAAAGATGGTGGGCCGGAGCACTCAGCTGTCCCATTGGCAGCTCGTGAAGGTGGGGGCTTCCTGCTTCCCTGCCCCCACCTCCCCACCCGTCTCCAGCCACTGCCTTGTAGAGAAACGAAGCACATAGTTGAGTGGGAGCCAAGCAGACCGATTCTATAAATGCTGTAGCCCAGAAAGGCGGGTGGGGGCAGGGCCCAGGGCTTCCCCGGTGTCCCTCGATGGGCAACGGGTGGTGGGAGTATGTGGAAGTGGGAAGGGGCGTGCCACTGACCTCAGGTGAGGTCCTCCCCCTGCCTGAGCCCCAGAGCCATCTGTGCAGAGAGGAACTGGGGTTACTTAATCCCAGCATTCCATTATCTTTGGAATTTTATGATCTATGGAATTTCCAGTCTAGAAAACAGGATGATGTGGGGTGGGGGGAAAGGGGTGGGGGGGGGCGGCCCACAAAGAGACTGAGATGGATGTCAGGACAGGCCTTCACTCACTCAGGGAATTTCAGAGCTGGGGGGAACCTTGAGAATGTCTTACCATGATCACATGTTTTACAGGTGGGGAAACTGAGGCCCAGAGAGGAGAAGGAACTTGGCTGAGACAACACAGCGTCTTGGTGGAAATGTTCTTGACTCCCAGACCAAAACTCATCAGCAAACATTTGCTCAGTACCTGCTGCACACAGGGCACTCTGCTATGCAGCGGGTAAGAAAAAGAAGTCAGCAGGGCCTGTCTCTGGCCCGGAGGGGCTCAGCCAAGGAGACAAAAACTAGCACTGAGACGGTTAAGATCACAGGCTCTGCAGTCAGGCTGTCTGGGTTCAGTCTGGCTCTGGCATTTACTCTTTGTTACACTTCATGCAAAGTAACCTACGCTTTCTGAGCCTCAGTTTCTTCGCCTGTAAAATAAGGATAATATGGGAACCTCAGGATGGTTGGGAAGATGGAATGAGATCACGCATATGTAGCGCAGTAAACAGAGTTCAGCGCTTGATAGGAGTTTTAGAAATTGATCCGTGCCATGCAGAGGGGCAGAGAAAGGCCTGCAGGAGCTCCGCAAAGGGGGTGGTCATCAGCAAAGGGGCTGGCATTTGATCTGAGCCATGGATGGAGGAGGACTACGGAAGAGGGCATGCCAGATGTAGAGGACAGCCTGAGCAACGGTCCGGGGGCTGGAGGGCTCAGGAGTGCGGGAGCACAGGCCGAGTGCATGGACCTGCAATGTGAGCTCAAAGGGCTTTATCCTGGTCCCAGAGCACAAGGTCCTGTGGCCAGCAGTGTCCCTGACACCTCTGTGGTCCCCAGCTCTGGGCATGTGCTCCATGGAGACTCCAAAGCCAGGAGGAAATGCCTTTGCAGACAGCAGATTCCAGAGCCCTGGGCCCAGGGAGCACTGGGCCAGGTCTGAAGGGGAACTAGGGCTCGAGTAATTGCATAACCAGAACCATCCGCTGGGTTCAGCGCTAAAAATATGCCCCAGGCAGCTATCTCTGCCAGGGCCTCACCAGGCACCCAGCGTGGGAAAGGCTGATTCAGCCTGGGCACAGATGCCAGGCGCCGTGGGTCTGTGTCCCCTTGGGAAAAGGGCAGAGTTCCCTCTAAGAGGGAGGGGTCCCAGCATATAGTTAAGAGTCTGGGTTCCAGTCTTGGCTCTGCCATTTATTAAACGCTTGGTTTCTTCATCCCTAGAATGAGAATGATCGTAAGTGATCATACTGACCCATGAGGGTTCCCCGCAGGAGCTGTTTTTCACCCAGAGACTCACACTAGCTCACATCAGCCACTGCAGCTTTGCCAAGCCATCCTTCAGCTCCCAGTCGAACTTCTCAGCACAGAGAGCTCACTCCCTCCCTGGCACGGCCTGACCAGTTGCCTATGTCACCACCCCTACTCCAGGATGGTCCTGAAGAGATGGGAAGATGGATGTAAGGGTCATGTCTTTCTAAGTCAGTGTTTTCCTGGACAAACACCAAGGCCCATAAGCTCAGAGATGTGGTCTGCAAAAACCACTTCTCCACCCCAGGTTGTCCGCAGTGGACAACTGAGGCCCTGCAGGAGGTCATAGCTGTTCCATGTCTGGTCACACAATGCCTTTAAGAGCCTTAAGTCCACGCCCATGGACCAAGTGGAAAATGAATGTCACAGAGGGGCAGGGAACAACTGGAGGAAGCATAGCAAAGCTGGAACTTCAGGGCCAGTGGGATGCAGGCCAGAGAGCCAACCAAAGCTCCAAAGGATGGTGTGTGATCACTTACCCGAGGCCCCCGCATACCGGGGGCTCCAGGGAGCCCAGGCAGCCCAGGGGGACCCTGAAGAAAAAGCAAGACAGTGTCAGTGCCAAGTGGCCGTAGAGAATAGGTTCAAGCATTCATTCAACAAACCTGTCCAGAGCTTGTTGGGGTAGCTGGGCATGGAACTCCCATGGCTAAAAAGAGGAGTTCCCTGAGATTCCTGCCTGAGGAACTTACGCTCTTTGGGGCTTTCAGGCCTTTGCAGCTGCTATTTCTCAGTCTCTGAAGCTCTCATCTTTTATTACTCAGCTAACTTAGAGAATCACCTCCTCCAGGAATCCTTCCCTGATCTCTCCTCCAATTTGGGCCAAGTCCCGCTCTTTCCCTCTACTTTAAAGGCCTCTATATTATTCACCAAATTGTCTGCTTAGAAGCCTGTCTCTCCCACCAGACCATGGTCTCCTCAAAGGAAATAATGGAATATGAATCATCTCTCTTTCCCCGGGGCTCAACCAAATGTTTGATGAAATAAAATAGCAAGAGACCTCAGAGCTCAACCAAGTTCTCTGCAGAGCCAGAGCAGAGAAAGGACTTGTCCAAGGTGACACCAAGCATCTTTGCACCATGGAAATGCAGTGTAGTATAAAGGGCACAAGCATCAGACAAGCCTGGGTTCAAATCCCAGTGCTGCCACTTACCAGCTGGGTTTGGACAAGTTCCTCAACCAGCCTGTGCCTATAAAATGGGGACAATAATACCTTCTTCACAGTATTATGGAGAGGATGAAATGAGTGACAATAAATGCGTAACACAGTCCCTCATATGTAATTGTCACTCAAATGTTTCATCTATTCCAGTGGCCCAGACTTTATCATCACTGCTCCCCAAGAATCTGTAACAGCCCCTTCATTTGTCTCCCGGCGCCCGCCCTCTCTCTTCTCCAGTCCTCCACAGCCTGGCTCACCTTCCCAAGCACTCTCCTGCTCAATAACATTTAATGGCTCCCCATTTCCCACAAGAGAATGGCCTAACCCTGCAATGTGGCATTCAGGGAGCACCTGTCTGGCCTTACCTCTCTTCCCTTCATACAGGAAGGGAAGCAGACAAACAGACTTACTAAACTGTGGGCTGACCTTTGTTCAAATCTTGGTTTTGCCACTTAATAGTTGGAGACTTTGTGCAAGCCCTTCAGCCTGTCTCTTCTCCGCTGCTCCCCTTTACAATGGGTTCAATTGTAAAGTGTCCCATCTACCCCAAGGAGTAAATGACAATTAACCAAGTGCCTGATCTGAAGAACTGAACACAGAGCCTTAGAAGCCAGGCTTTCGAGGATGTGTGAGGCCTGGGGAATTCATTTGTTTCAAATAACCATCAATGAGATTCCAGGTTTCCTGCCCAGACTTAAAATCAGTGTTGAAAACCCAGTACAGTTTGGCTGGTAATTAATCCAGACCTCACGCTGGGCAGCCTCGGTTCACAGTTCTGGCCTGTGAACACCACGTGCTTGCTTGTCCATGAATAACAATCAGAAGAAAGATCCAGACAGGCCGATATGGGTACCAGCCCCGGAGGGAGGGAGGGAGGGGCACTGCTGCGTGACCTCAGACAAGTCCCAGTTACCTCTGAGCTTCTGGTACCACTGGCCAAATAGGCAGCTGTCTTCCTTTCATCCAGAGCCTGAAAGGCTGGAGGGACAGTCTCTAGTCCTACATCCAGTTCTGCAGGATTGGGATCCAGGTCCAATCTACTTCCTGCTCCTCCACAGGGAGCAGAAGACTACTGTGTAAGACTGAGGCCCTGGGATCACACTGGGCATCCCCACTGACTAGCTGCGTGGCTTTGGGCAAGTGACTTCCAGTCTCCAAGTCTTCATTCTTTAACTATAAAACAAGGACATAATAGCACCTAGCTGACAGATAACCTATAAAAAGTGCTAATCCTTGTGCCTGGCACACAGTGAATGCTCAAAAAGTTAGCTGTTGTGCCTGTTAAGCAAGCTGCTGGAACCTCCCCAGCTCTAGATTTTAACTCACCCTCCTCGACATCTGTTTTTCAGGAAGAGTAAAATATTTCCCTTCCTAGAAGGCCCTCCGTGGCCCTATTCTTTCATGTGAGCGAGAATTAAAGGGAAATGCAGAGGCTAAAGCTAAGTATTACAGTCGGTGTCGTTATCATTACCATGCCCATTTAATGGATGAGAAATCAAAGAGACGTTCAGCGAGAGCACAGTGATTTGCCCAAAGCTGCACAGCTAACAGGCAGAGCCTGGATTCAGCCCAAGACCATTTGACTTGTTCTCCTACCCTGCGCAACTTCCACACAGAAACTCTTGGCCAGATGTATTCTGACTAGCTGTGCAACCTTGGATAATTCCTTTCCCTTCCGTGGGCATCTTTGAAATAAACATTCTGGAAGCTTCCCAACGTTGGCACTTCCTGAATTACAGGGTGGTAGCGACTTCCTCCTCTAGGTTATCTGGCGGGAGAAGAAAAGTGAGCTCATGCCCATCTCACAGAGAAGGAGGCCAAGGCCCAGAGGGGCGAGGGCTGGTGCAGGGCTCCAGGAAGGGACACTCTCTGTGGGTGTAGCTCCCTCATGGAAGATGGTAGGGCTGCCACTGCAGAGGCCTGGACACTCCCTCTTGGCATTTCTTCTGCCCCAGAAACGGGGACATCCAAGCTGGAGTCTGACCTCATCCACAACATCTGCAGAGCAGACTCTAAGTGCCAGCTGGGACCCACGGTCCGGCCTAGTGATGTCAGTCCACGGCCTGCCTCCTTGACATGGCAGCCCAGCCCCCAGCTGCAGGACTAGCCAGCCCTCCTCGACCAACCTAAACCAGGGCTGCCTAGCACCCAGCTGCAGCCACAGGCCTGGCCCTTCCCCATTTAGTACTCACTTTGTTAGTGGGCGAGTGAGGGCAGGCACCCCCTCTCCCCTGATCTGAGACCCTGCCTGTTCTCCATGCAGTGGAAAAAAGCTGCCATTTCTTTCCAGGGCCCAACGCCTGAGCGGGTGACTCTGGAATGATTCACAAGGCCGGGGTGGGATTTTCCACTCCACGCTGCAAACAACGGGGCCTCTGAGAGGGCCCAGTGCTGAGGGGGAGGGAAGCAGGGGCCGAAGGCCTGTCTGGGGGAGGTGGATGAGGCCTGGGCTCAAGGCTCGTGCAAACAGAACCATGGAAATAACCAAGCCCCCACTCTGGGCTTCTCCCAAGGGTCCTGGCCTCTGATAGCCGGACCTAGGGAACCCCATTACACGGAACAAGTCCACCCTTATGTCCAGCTGTAAGAGCCATCTGCCAAGCCTTGCAGAAAGAAATAAGTCCTGGCTGGCATGGCTCCTGGCAGCAAGCAAGGAGAAGTTTCACAGGCCTGAAATCTGGGCGACTTGATCCAATCCTGAGTGTGTTCCTAACTGCCTGCATGACCCTTTGCAATGAACTTTCAGTCTCTGCACCTTTGCTCAGTGCCTGTAGCCTGATGGGGAGCAGGCAGGGTATCTCAAAGGGACCTCCCGTCTCTGACCACCTGAGCCCACAATTATTGCCAAGAATAGCCCACAGGATGCTGAGCCTTCCCCAGTCGCTCTCCTAGTGAAGGGCCTATTGGGACAGGACTTCTTCATGGGGCCTTGGGCAAGTAACGTCATCTCCTGTGCCTTTGGACATCAGTTTGTCCAGCTGTAAAATGGGGATGTAATACTCATCTTCCAAGATAACGCGTGTGTGCTGGTTATTCTCCATTTGTCCCCCAGATCCACTCTGTGCCTTGTGAGGCTGACCTCTACAGGCTACAACCCAGGCTTTCTTGCTCTCTGCTTCTGGCTGGGTTTGGCCAATGGGAGGCCACTGCAGAAGGAGAGAGTGGGCAGGGTATTTCTCTCCCTGCTCCCTCCCTGCTGTAATGTAATTTGGCCCCAGCTCCTGTCATAGACCCCTGGTCAGGTGTTAACTCTCCTGGGTTCTGGTAATATCTTCCCCTCCCCTTATACCTTTTAGTCGGACCCGAACCCGTGTGCTATGACAACCCCTGTTGATTCCTTTGATGCTGCCCGCAGCTCTGTAAATAGTCCCTTCCTTAAACTATCCTCAATTACCCTGTTCCTCTGAGAGGGCCCAGAGCTGGAGCCATGAGATACAGCACGCAAACTGCTTAGTACAGAGCCTGGCACACAGTAGGAGCTTAAAAGTGAAATGATAAAGACAGAGCAAAACACTACTCCATTCTCCTGGGTTCTAGGTGATACCGGTATAAGGGGTGAATTTCTCAAGATCTAGTCCCAGTTCCTAACCGCCAACAGTATGAAGGTCCTCCTGTGTCCACACCCTCCTGGTTTTCTTTGTGCAATAATGCCTGCACCTCAACCATCAGTCACAACAATCCACTGGGACCCAGGTTCTAGTATTGGGTGCTTTACATCCCTCATCTCAGTCAATCCACACAACAACCCTGGAAAGGTAGATGATACCATATCCGCAATTTACAGAGGCAGAAACTGATGCTCAGAGAGGTTAAGTCACTTGTCAAAGGTCACACAGCACCTGACACCTACCAGGCACTTAATCAACTTTGTTGAAAGAAGGAAAGGATGGCTGGATAAGGGAATGGTTCAAACCCAGGTCACTCCAAATCTAAAGACTGTGGGCTTTTACACTCCATGTGGCCTCCTTATCCCACCAGCAGCAGAGATCTGTGTAACCTCAAGGAGCCCTGCCTAGGAGTCAGAACAAGTTGTTTTTTGTAAGGATCAAATTCTTTCATTCACAGATAGTCACGGAGCATCTGCTCTGGGCCAGGCCCTCGGCCGGGTCTCCCCGAGGTGACGCCTGCAAACAGTACAAACCAGTGCAAATGCCAGCGGCCTGGTCATGAATAAAAAAGGCCTTGCCTTTCCTCCTCCCGGGTGTGGGGCTTCTGTGCAGCTTCTGTGCAGCTTCTGTGAACCGCAGCCTCCCTGCCCCTCCCCAGCCCGGGCCCAGCTCAGCTTTTCCATGCTCCCCCCGCTCCTGGGGCTCCCACAGAGCTCCCTTGCTCAGTGGTTACAACTCCTGGCAGGCTCAGGCCCAGAGCTCTGCCTCAGCCTCTGCCAGTCTATCTCGTGCCCCTCGAGAACCATGCAGAACTAGTCAGACACAGCCATGGCACCCCTCGCAGGCTTTGAAAGGTCCCATAGTCATTTCTAAGGAGGGAATGCTTCCAATACCGTGTCACAGAGCCCCAGGGAGAGGAAAAAAGTTCCGCATGTCACCCAGCAAGCTAGATCGCCAAGGCAGCCTTGGAAATCACCCAACTTGCTTCCTCACAGGAGCTGGGAGCTCCTATTGTCTTACATTCTGCAGAAACTGAGGCTGAAGCCGAGTGAGTCAGAGCCACAGAGCTAGTAATGGGTGGGGTCTGCCAGTCCCTACCCTGAACTAAGCCCTGTGCCCTGGGCAGCACAGCTGCTGCTCTGCTGGGATTAGATTTTGAATGTATATGGGGGCTGGGGGCAGATAAGAGAGGACAAAAGGAACATGAGTTCTTGTCACCGTTCAAAGATGCCACTTCAATTACATAATTTCTGGTATCTGGTGAAATATAAATGACCAGTTTGCCCCTGCCACACAAAGGACTGGACAAAGCTTCTGAAAGCTTCTGGGTTCCTACTGGAGTGAGGCTAGATTCTAAACTGGAGAAGTTTGGGATTAGGGGAGAGTGCAGGGCAGGAGACGGGATGCCACCCAGGCAGCCTGCCGTCTTTCCTCTTAACCCTCGGGCTGGAGGAGCAGGAAGAGCCTTTGCTAGAAGTCAGGGACCCGGAGTTGCAGCCCAGGCCCTGCAAGAACATGCTGGACGCTGTTGGCCAAATCTTTTGTCCCTCTAACCCTTGCGCCCTCATCTGTAGAGCAGGGATTAATACACACATCCTGCCCCTCCTGAACCAGTTCCTGTGAGGTCCTAAAAGGAAATGCCACACGTGGAAGTAACAATAAACATGATGGGGATAGAAACAGAAAATTCTGGACACTGAGCTCTTTCCTTGAGGCCAAGGACGGGGACTGACATAGCTCTGAGACCCCCAGCCTCCTGGCTCTGAGTCCTAGGGTCTCAGAGTGGATACTCACAGGAGTGGGATGGAATATGCTGGAGTCTGGAGCTGGGGTGTGAAATTCAACTCTGCCTCCTACGTGCTGTGTCCCCTAGGGCAAGTCCTGGCCCTCTCTGGGCACAGCCTCCAGGCTCCTCACCTGCCCGGTGAGGAGGGTTGAACTGAATGATGCCTTAGCATCCATCCACTGCACAGGTCGACTCCAGCACCTTCGATCACAGGGAAGCTCAAGGAGAAGATCTGGAAGGAGGCCTCACCTCCTGCTGAACCACGTCACCAAACGCAGAGGGGAGTATGCAGCTTGGGCGTCCTCCAGGCCCAAAGGCAAATTCTATACCCTAAAAACTGTTCCTGCTGCAGTTCTGCTGGCTCAGACATGGCCATCCTCTCTCTACCCCACACACAGTTTGGGAGGCAGGGTTGGCCTCCTCCACTCAGCAGAGTGGAGACCTCACCACCCGCTGTCAGAGGGGGCATTGCACCCTGTTTCAACCCCAAAGCCAGCACCCACACGGCTTGGAAAGCTGAGCAGTCAGGCCCCCGGCACCTGGTGCCTGAGTCAGGCTGGGTAGCCTAGAGGGGTATAAAGGGTTCCTCCTTCTTTCCTCTGCTCGCAACTCTCTACCCTGCCGATTGCAGAACACAGGGACTTGAGTACAACGTTGACTTAATTGCAAAGCAATGCATACGATTTCCATACGTTCTACAATATGGTTCTAATAAAAACAGGCCCTCAGTCCCCTTGGAGACAGGCTGAATAAATATTATTCCTAATGATTATTAAAACTCATTAAGTGTGTTTGTAAGGCCCAGGAATTCCCAGCATCTGCCACTGTCTCCACATTGGAGGGAGCCTACCGTCAAACACAGAGCCCAGAAGGGGGAAACCACACGGTGGTCACCGCCAAGGCAAGCGAACGGAGCAGAGGCCCCAGCTTTCTGGAAACTCCACCCCATCATTCCCCGCCCGGAGGAATTGGCCTCCACTGCAGAAAGGTCGTTGCCCCTGGAGACAGTCCCAGGCAAGTTGGAGGCATTGACCCTGAGAATGTCTCCTACACGTGGAATGTTCTTTCTCCTTTCTTTGATTGCTTGGGTCCACCCTGACCCTCCTCACCCCAAACTCCACTACCAGGGACCACAGATCAAATGTCTACGGGATCCAGGCAGGGAAAGGACCATGCTGGAAGACCTCTGTGGGAGATATGGGAACTGGCACAGACAGGAGCGGGCCTGCCCTGTCTAAAGAGGCAGCCCTGACTTGGGCACAGCCTGCAGGCCGCTGCATCTCTCTGCCTTCCAGGAATAGCTGTTCACCAGGTCTTTTATCAGAAGGACACTTTTAAAATGTTAGTAAGTCATTAAATACTTTTAAACAATGCTGCCTGTGACAAACAAAACACATTCAGGACTACCCATGTGCGGCCTTTGTCCGAAACTCCCAGACAATCTGGTGGGCCAGAGGAACTCTGCTCTAGGAGTCAGGAGCTGACCTTCAGAGGCTGTATAACCTGGACCCAGTCAATTCATGCTTTTCCGTAAGCCACTTGACCTTTATAGTTGGGTTAGCAAAGAATGACCTGGGGCCTGGACCAACCAAAGCCCCAGGGTGCTTTTCACCTGGGGGGTGGCCACCAGACCTGAGTCTGGCTCAGTGGACCACAAATCCAGAGCAGGATGTACGATCATGAACACAGCAGAAGTGGAGGAGTGAGAAACCTGGGTTCGAGTCAAGACTCTGCCTATAACCGGCTCCCTGCTCTAAGTTACCGCCCTTCCTCCACCCAGACCAGGAGTAACCACTTGACCTAACTGCCCGTCAGCCACTCGAGCTCCAAGCGACATGCATCCCTCACCCAGTCTTACCGGCAAACCACAGTCTCCCTTGGGCCCTGGAGGTCCCATCAGCAGCGGGAAAGGCGTGGGTCCCACCAGGTGGAAGAATGAATAGCCACTGCTTGTAGGCCAGGGGCTGGAGGACAGGAACCGTGCTGGGGCCACTGGAGGGGCCGGGGTAGTCTGCCGGCCTGGCCGGGGCTGTCTGGGGCTGGGCCTGGTTGTCAGATCATTGAATGGGACATCCCTGGCTGCTTTCCCGGGTCTGAGGGGGACAGGCTTCCGGCGGCTATTCTTGGGTCTGGCTTTCTTTGTGGCTTCTGATCCAGTGGGTTTCTTGCTTCCGGTGGGGACTGAAGTAGGAGTGAGGGTGGAAGGCATTGCTGTGGCTAGTGGCCGAGCAGTCCTGGTAGAGCCAGGACTGGGGGCAGGTGATGGGGGCAAAACAGGGAGTTGAGGAAGTTTATGCACGTCGGTGCGGACATGAGCCGGCTCACGGGCATGACTGCTCATCTTGGCCTCGGTCTGGGTCACGGGGGGAAAGGGCTTTTTAGAGACACCTGTGGCGATGGGTAGGGGCCGGGCACTGGGTGGTGGGGGTCTGGGCATTACGGGTTTCCTCTGGATGGGCTGCACTGTGGGACGGGTGACTTTGGCAAGAACTGGCTGGGAAATGGGTAGCACTGGCTTCTTGGTGGGTGGGGATAACTTCGTGAAGGAAGGTGCAGCTGCCTTCTGGGTAGGGCGGGGGCTTTTGACAGGAGTAATTGAAGGAGAAGGGGCTGAAGGCTTGATTGGGTGACTTTTGGGGATTTTGGTGGCTGTGCTCTTTCGTAATGGCTGGACAGGTTTAGGGGAGCTGGCAGGAGAGGCTGGGGGCACAGGAGAAAATGCTTCACTGGCTGACAGCTTGGCAGGTGGCCATGGGGTACGGGCCGGGTCCCCCACTGAGACAGGCTTGTGAAAGTCTGTGGTGCTAGTCCGTAGGGGCTTGGTGGGTGTGGCGGGCACCACAGTCACGCTGGGCCCCCTGCCTGATGGCCGTGACCGCAGGGCTGGCATGGCAGTGGTCAGGTTCTCCAGGCCTAGCAGGGCAAGGTTGGTTTGGAAAGCATAGGGTGCGCCAGAGTCTCGGAGGAAGGGGGGTCCCAGCGGGGGCCGGTACATGGCAGCCTGTCCACACTGCTTTCTCAGGTGGGTACAGTAATTGTGAGCGACCTGCGTCACAGGGTAGATACTGAACTGGCACAGAGCACCTTCAAACTGAACTGCATGTGGACTCATCTTTCCCAAGAGGAAGGAGCCCTCAGGGTCAAGTGCTGGGTCCCTGGGGAAAGCCAGTGGGACAGGCACCCGGCGCTCCCCACAGGCTGTCACCAGGGTGACTGTGCGGCCACGGAGCTCCAGGGCTAGGTGGTGCCAGCGCCCGTCATGCACGTCGAGGTCAAAGGCCACGGAGCGTCGGGGCCCCAGGTGGACGACTGTCTTGCCGGGGAGGAACTGCAGGCCCAGCTGCAGCTTATGCTTCTGGCTACGGACGGCGAAGAGGAAGGCATGGTTCACCCGATGGGAGCAGAGGCTCAGCACCAGCGCTAGCTCTGTGCCCAGGGCGGCAGGGATGACAGCTGTCGTGGGGGCCTGGAGCCGGGCCCGCTGTGTAACAATGAAGCCCGACTGGAACGGAATGACCCCTGGGGGAGGGGGACTCCGGCCACCCGCTGCCTTGGCCCAGCTGAGGCCCAGCCGCTGGAGGACGTCCACATCTGGAGAGGAAAGGCAGAGGGGAAAGGGTATGGTCAGGGCCTGCTGCAGCCCCAGACCCCTCTAGGTGCACAGGTGGCTGAGGACAGTCCACCCACTGCTACCCGCTGCCCCATGGTTATGGCAGACAGCACAGAGTTGGAACCAATCCCTTGACTGGCTGCATGACCTTGCATATTGTGGTAAAAAACACAGACTCTGGAGCCAAACTTTCTGAGTTCAAATCCCAGCTCCACCATGTACTAGCCCTGTGACTTTGACTTTAGTGCCTTGGTTTTCCCCATCCATTAAATGGGATAATAGTAGTATCAAACACAGAAGGATGTTGTGAGGATTAAATGAGCTAATACACTGGAAACAACGTTTCAGGCACAAAACAAGCATTTTCAAATGATAGATATTAATACTAAAAATAATGATAATCACCAAATGCTAGTGCTAAGAGTATTAGAACCGCTCAATGTGACCTGTTTCCCCTTCTCTCTGCCTCAATCTCCTCCAGGAAGCAGTCCTATGAGTGAAGGAGTCGGGTGACAAGAATGGATGTGTCACTGGAGCTTGGTGAGGATGTCCAGGGGGCCTGACTGGTTTTACCACCTTTAGGAACCTACCCAGTCCCCTTCCCACCCCCGAGGTCTCTGTTTGGCAGGAGCAGGCTCCAGGGAGCTTCTACCTGCATGGAAGGGAAAGGACATTTCCAATGACTACCCCCTCCCTTGTGGCTTTGGAGAAAGCAGAGGAAGTCATCAAGACACCCCTGAAACCTCTGTCCTCTGGCGAACCATGGTCTGGCCGGGTCATATCCGCCCAGTAATTACAGCGGCGGGGCTAGCCAGACAAGAGGAGGGCTTCCAGGGTGTTTATGGAAAGGGATCCTGACCTTGCCTCTCAGGGGCCATTTCACCTCCTTCGGTCAGCTGAGCTGCCAGTGTCTGCAGAAGCTGGCTCTGAGCTCCATCTCTGCAGGCAAAGAGAGGCTGCCTCCGGAACTGAGGTCTGGGTCAAGTCTTCAGGCCCCCCCACCCTGAGCTCAGCACCCCAGCACCCGAGTGCAGAATGCTCTCTGCCTCATCACCCAGTGTGAGGGATGTGCATTGGGCTGAATGCAGCACTTAGCACTTAGTAGGCCCTCAGCTGAAAACTGGGGGATAGATGAACAGATAGGTGGGTAGACAGTTAGTCTGGGAGAAACTGAGAACCTGGCTGTTGGCAACACAGCAGCATAACGGTTCAATAGCAGGTTCTGAAGACAGACGGCCAGACAAGACCACCTGTGAGTCTGGACTCTGAGCCTCAGTTCCCCCCGATGCCAAACGGGGCCACGAAGACTGCGTACGTCCCAGGGTTGTCGGGAGATGAAATGGTGGTCTTCCTCATCTCCTCACCCATGCTCTGCACCAGGTACCTCTACCCAAGTCTCTTCCTGACTCCCGGGCCTCAGTTTCCCTGCCAGTAAGACAAGGGAAACCAGGCCATAGAGTGCTATCGCTGTTCTGAGAACTCTGTAGCATGCTCCTATTTCAGTGGCTTGGATTGAAGACCCTTATTCCTCCCTAGGACCCAAGGGCCTTCATTGCACTTCCAATTCCTCCTTTCCCCCACCTCTGTCTGCCCCCCGGTCCAAAGCTAAAATAATCCACTGCTTAAGGACTCTCTGAGTAGTAGTGTACTTTTCTCTAATCACGTAAAACCCCTTTATTATCACAAAGTACTACTCACTACAAATAACGTAAAACAGAGGAACCCCTTGTTAGGGAAGAGGTAAGGGCAGGAAGCTATCTGTTGTCTCACCTCAGCAGCCCCCAGGAGGCTCCCCGCAGGCACACATCTCTCCCTGCATACTGCAGCTTACAGCCCCTTGCACTTGCCCAGGGGAAATGACACCTGGCCAGGCCAGGTGGAACCGATGAGGTTTCCCTTATCATCCTCTCCAGGACGGTTTCAAAGCTGACACCAGCCAATCTCCAGGCCTCCCCTGCAGTGGTAAAGCCCCAAAACTCTGACACCTGTAGCTGGCAGAGGTGGTCACTGCTGAGCTTCTGGGAGTCTCTGACCACTATGGGCCCCACAGCAGATAGAGAAGGCCTGTTCTTGCCCAAACTCTCCAGGTAAATAAGTTAGTTAACAATAGTAACTAATATTTATTGAGCACTTACTATGTTCCCAGTGCTTTACATGCATTATCTCGCTTGATTCTCTCAATCATCCATGAAGCAGGTACTGTCTATTATCCCCACTTTATAGATAGATGAGGGTCAGAAAAGTTAGCTATAATAACTTGCCCAAGGTCATGCAGCTTATCATAAAAGTCACAGCTGGGGTGTAAACCCTGACTGCCTGGCTCCAGGGTCTTTGTTCTTAGCCACCATACTACTCTGAGCCCCTCGGGCTGGTTGGAACGCAGGATGGAGACACATCCAGAATCCCATCAGGGATGAGGAACTGGGGACAGGGGAGTGAATGCAGCGCAACGCCAAGGACCCAGCCAGCTGGCCACAGCCAGATCCCTTTATTACATAAACCTGGCTCCACACATCTCCAGCCTCTCCCCAACCCCCAGTGCCTGACTCAGGACTCTGGACAGCTGTTCACCTACTTTGTGGGGGAAATAGCAAGCTCGGAAAATATGACATTTGCACAAAATGTTGCCAGGCAGCAGGAGTCTCTTCCGGGCACGGCCCTCCCCTCCCAGGGGCCCAAACCCTGCCTAGCCACCGGGTCAAGCCACAGGGGCTCTGGGAGTGCCCCCTGCCTACCCTGCCTACCCGGCACACAGCAGAGGGTGTGGAGGAGGGGGAGGGGCGGCTATTTTAAGAGGCGTTGTGGCTGCTTGACAAACAGATGTGGGAGAGGTTTCAGTTTCAAGGGGCAGCTGTGTCGCCAGCCCACCGCTGCCCCGGCCCCCTGGACAGCTCCTCAGGGATAGTAGGGAAAAGCAGGATCTCATAGGAGGGGGAGGGCAGGTCACAGGCTTGGGTACTGACAGTTGCAGCCTCCTCTCACAGTTGTCCCAGGAAAAATAGAGAGGACTGAGGCTTAGTGGCCCAAAGGGACTTACTCAGATTGTGCCCTGGAGAGGAATGAAAGCATCCCCCTTCCACATTTCTGTACTGAACCCTTCCTACCCCTTACGAAACATCAAACATGATTGTTTCAAGCCTAGGGAGAATTTGCCAATGACTGGCTCCATTCTACTGATGAGAAAACCAAGGCATTGAGTTCCAAATAGGGGCATGGATGTCTCCTACCCCTGCCCTCTCAGATCCCTTCTGTCCTGCCTTGTCTCCCCCTGGACAAAGAGAAGAAAGAATTACCTTCAGGAGCTCCTTGGGTGGAGGCCAGGTAACAGGCAAATGAGACCAAGATCCAGGTGAAGAGAAACCCCCTAGAGACCAGGAGACACAAGCAAAGGCGGCATCATCTTCCACCCCTTGGCCCAGATCCCGCTGGGGAGTTGGGAGTGGATCACCCAGCCCCAGTCCCACCCCAGTCTTGCCCATGGGAGGTGGGAGGCAAGGCGTGGGCTCTAGGACCCCATCAGAACAGTCCATGCTCCTGGGTCTCCAGGCACAACCTCTTAGGGCAGGAGCTGCTTATATGGTGCAAATACAACCTCACTTTATACGAAATGATAAACTAAGGTCACAGGGCAGGAAGCCCTGCATTGGGAGACCCAGCGTCCAGCTCAAAATCTGCTGTCAACTCACTGGGCAACCAGGGGCCAGCCCCCGCCGCTCGCTGGGCCTCAATCTCTCCATCTGTACTATGGCCTCATGACCTTGAGGCCCAATGGGTGGCAGAGTCAGGGCTGAATGGTCTGTGAGAAGACCAGTCTGGTTTGCTTGGATGACAGATGTCCTCAAAAGGCAGGAGAGATGAAAACTCACTCTCCAGGCCCAAGGAAGGAAGAGAAGACCACTTAACCAGGACCAATGCATGCTAAGGAAGCTGTCTAGCTGGGTTTATGCTGATGGAAAATGGGAGTGAAGAGAGATGATGGGGAGTCAGGCAGACTCAGGTGTAAACCTGGCCCCATTGCTTACCACCTGTGTGACCCTGGATGAGTCACTCAGCCTCCCTGAGCCTGTCTCCTCCTCTGCAACATGGCTGACACTCCCTATCTTGCAGACGAGACGTGGAGATTAAATGAGCTCATGCATGTCAAGAGCTTGGCCTGCTGCCAGCCACACAAGTGCTCCTTCGACTGTTCCTGCTGCCCCTACACTCTGGGGACCGGAAGAGTTAATGCTCTGCTCAGAGGCTCCTGCCAACATGAGCAGAGGCAGTGATCCAATTTCACCTTCCTGTGGGAGCAGCCACTGGTGACACCTGAAGCCATCTGGGGCATCTGATCCTCGAGCAGGCAAAGGGGAGGGCGGCACGTGGCCAGAGATGGCTGGCCAGGATGCAGTCAGAGAGACCTGTGACGAGCAGGTGGGGAGGGCTAAGGCTGGGACACAAAGGCTCAGGATGCACCTCCAAGAGGGAAGCTAGGATGGAGTGCTTTGGAGGAATCACATAATCCAGGAAACCCGTCTGCTGGGGTTGATGTCTGGAGCCCCAGGTTCTTCTCAGCTCCGTGGGTGACTTGGAAAATGGAAAACAAGCTCACACCCACTGATTGAATAGCAGTGTAATTGCAGTTAGGATCAATAGTCATCCTGACGTGGACGCTGTGGAAGACACGGGTGGTTACCTCCCCACAGCCATTCTCCCTTTCTGCTTGTTCAAGGAGACATGAACTTCAGAGGTTATTGGATGAATCTGGATAAGTCTAAGCCAATCCTGGGAATTTCATCTGCCATGCCAGTGACGGGCTTGGGCATTCATATGTGACCCAAATGTGGCCAATGAGATGTGAGGGAGGCCTGTCAGGGCCCCTGGGACAGTGTTTCAAAGGGACAGAGAGAAGGTTTTCTTCCAGCCTTTTTATGTTGTTGAGTGAGGATGCACAGCCATTTTGCGCACTTGAGGTAATAAGCCCCAAGAGCATGTGAGGATGGCAGAATGAAAAACTCAAGGGTGTTAGAGGACACTTGAGATACTGAATTAGCCAACCCTGTTGCTGCATTTCCTTTGGGCCTCTTGATATGGGAGGTAATAACTCCCCTCACTATTTAAAGCCAATATTATGTCGGGTCTTCAGTTACTTAGAACATAAGGCAAACTAGCTGAAACGAGGCTCAGATGCTGATGGTGAATCCTCGACAGCTTTCTCCAGCCTCTGGGCCTTTGCACATGCTGCTCTTATTATCTAGACACCACTCTTCAGCCTGGTCAGTTTCAGCTGGGTGTCACCTCCCAGAGCCCACTGCACAGAGCTCACTGCAGCAGGTTTCTTGTATGTGGCCACTGTCTATTTTCTTGTTTCCCTTTCTAGTCCAAGTCCCTGAAGGGACCGCATCTGTCTTGTTCACTCTTATGGTCCCAGCACCTGGCAGGCATGTAGTGAATGTTTAATGTGTTTTGTAGAAGAGATGAGTATTACCTGGTATTGTAGGACTTTTAAAAGTATCTTCCCAAAGCCTTAACTCTAGCAGGCCCGCCCTACGTCTGATTTTTTCCAGGGTTGCTCCTGAATAATCCTTGGTCCCTCCCTCATCCTCTCCAAACCTGCTGCCACCGCTGTGAAAATGCCTTTTGCACGGGGCCAGTCCTCCCTGCCTCCATGGGCCTCACCTCCAACTCAGCACCAGCAATGACTAAAGGTCAGAGTGCCTAGCTGCCCTGGGGTTACCTGGAGAGAAAAGCACAGGCTGACCTTCCAGCATGACCTGCCCACTGGAAGCAAATGGCAGCCTCATCAGCTCTGAAAAGAAATAACAGGCAGCTTTGTTTGCCTTGACAAGCACTGAGGCTTAGGGAGGGCAAGTACTTCTTCAAAGTCACCTTGGTAGGCTCTGGGGTCCTAATTTCTTCAGTACTATTTCCCACATTCACCAGGTAGACACTACAGGAAACTGTGGCCAGATATATTGGGGAAGAACTGTCTCCTGCTTCCCAGCCGTGGCTGTTCCTAAAACACAGCTGCAGACCAAAGGCTCTGAGAAGTCCTGCAATAAAGAAGTTGACTGCACTTTCTGTCATTCAGCAATCCTGAACTTAGAGGACCAGGGAGGGAACTTGTTGTTCCTGAGAACGTCCCCTCAGAAGAAACTGCTCCTCACTTTCCAGTGTTCCAGCAACCTCACTACTTTCTGTTCCATTTCTCTTCCCACCCCTGTCCAGACACCAGCCCTCACTCCTTGAGTCTCACTGTGTTATGTTACATCTACCCTTATTAGAATGCTTCCCAAGCTGCTAAGGACAGGCCAGGTGGAGTGAAGAAAGCACAAGAACCACACATGTTGTTCTCAGTCAATTTTTCTTGCTTGTGGTTATCCCAAAGTGACTACTTTGTAGAGAATAAGAGGATAACTTAGGGGGAAATATTTTCAATCCCAAAGTTCAGGAGAAAGAAGACTCGGAGTGGGGATGGGATCAGAATCTCCTCTTCAATTAAGCTTCCTAACACCATGGTTTCTAACTTAAGAATTTCAGCCCTGAAGGCCTGTTACAAAAGTATTTGTCCCCCATTCATTCACCTCAAAAATTGCCACTGACAGCCTAAGACCTGGATTCTGTGTGTACTTGACCCATAAATTTCCAAACTATAGTATGGCGTTATAAAGTGGGAGAAAGCCCTTTGGGTTCAGCTAGAGGCCAGATGTCCCCTCATTGTAGGGATGGGCAACTAAGGCTTAGAGAGAAGTGACATAGCATGTCAGTGACCCACATCTGACTCCACTACTTAACAGAGAGTCCTTTTCACTTGACTTGCATCCCATGAAGAAGAAACTGGAGACTTACAGGGACTTCCTACTTGCCCGAGACCAGAGTCCCAGCCTTCACCAACAGGAACAGAGATGCAGCCTGGGGAGCCAACAAGCCATCTCAGTGAGCTCCAGGCCTGGAAAGTTGGCTCCCAGAAGGAGGCCCTGCAGATCCTTTTGCTCCCGTTCCAATCCTGTTTAGGCTACTGCTAATAATGTTTAGTGCCTGCTCTGGCTCACGGCTTTGTTCTTCCAGACTTCTGTTTTCACCGCTGACTCGTGGGCCTTGGCTCAGTGAACCCAGGGCTCCAGAATGTCGGGAAGACCAGAGCACAGGGGCCAGAGAGGGCAGGAGGCAGCCGAAACCAGAGCCATGGATTAGGCGTCTGACCGTGGAAACACAGCCTGGCCACACAGCCCTCCAGGAGGGGAACCCAGGCACTCCTTTCCCGAGAAAGGCTCTCTGCCAGCATACCAAGTGGCTACTCTTGGACCACTAGGTTGCCAGAACCCACAGTTGGTTTGCATGGTTTTTCCTTCATCCTTGTTACCTGGGAACACACAGAATTTTGGAGACCCATACCAGCTTGAACACACACTGAGAGCTCAGAGCTGAGACCCAGGGTGCTGAAACACAAGGAAAAGGACTCACAGGACTCCAGGCGTGGCTGTGCACCCCTGGGGTAAGCTGGGAAGGAAGCCGCCCAAAAGACACAGAACAGCAAAGAGGAGTGGACCTCTCCCACCTGCCTCCATGGACTAGCCAGGCCCCATGTGGCCAGACAGTCACACCCAGGCTCCTTTCTTCACACCTTACACCTCTTCCACGGGAACACAAACAGGTCATCTGTCTGGACAGGATGCAGCCCAGAATTTTCCAGTTGACTCACACATCCATTCAAGATGAAGTGAATAATAATACAAATAACAGCTGCCGTTTATTGAGCACTTACTACAAGCCAGGCACTGTTCTAAGCCCCTTACAAGCACCGTCCCATTAACCCTCACAAAACCCTGCTAGCTGGGAACGAAGATGCCCATATTGTGGATGAGAAAAATGAGAAGCAGAGAGGCAAGTGGCTTGTCCAAGCTCGCAGGGCAGAATCAGGATTCACACCGTCTGATGGCAGGGCTCTCTCTGCCCTGCAACCTGCCTGCCCCTGGTGTGAGTCCTCCACCACCAACTGATATGGCACTTTAGTGGTCTGTGGAGAGGTGTGGAAGGGCAAAGCTAGACGACATGCAGGGGTCAGAGGGCACAGGACCTGGGGCCCTGCCGTGGTGAGGGAGGCAGTGAGACAGGAGAAGGCAGAGGCTGAGCCTCGAAGCAGCATGACTGCCCATTTGTCCAAAGCTTGGGCCCCACTCTGGGGTGCTCGCCTGGCACTACTTTTCTACCCAACCGCTGGCATCTGCCCTGGCACAGGGTCTTCTGGAGAAAATGAGTCAGCAATGTGCTTACTGGTGCCGTGTGTGTGTGTGTGTGTGTGTGTGTGTGTGTGTGTGTGTGTTGTAGTGGGGGGTGGGGGATCTCAGCCAGTCAGCTTTTTCCAAGACATGAGAAAGAAGGAGGGGGTATCATCCCCCATTCCATCTCTGAGAGGCAGGGCATGGTGGGTGGGGTGGAGCTACAGCCTAGACCAGCCTCTTGGGAGTGTCCTCCGGTCTTGGGGGCAAGATGGAAAGCCAGCAAGTTCTGTGCTTCCCTGGGCAGTGAGCATGAGCCCACAGTCCATAGGCCCCAGGGGCTGCTCCCATCCTCATTCCCTCCTACACACACCCACACACAGTGACTCGATCTTGCAAGCCATCACTCTTTTACAACTCCTACTCCACAGGCTGGGACTCAGAGCCTCTGGGTCCCAGTTCTGCCTAAGCCCCTCCTTGGAATTCCCTGCCCCTCTCTGGCCCTGAGTCTCTGCATCTGTATGTACAATGAGGGGTTCCACTGGGTGACCTCCCAGGGCCCTTTCTGCTGTGACATGCTGGCTCTCACTTTTTCTTTTACACGCGGGAAAGAGAAAGGAACGGAGACCCTACCCCTCCACGCCAGACAAGCTGGGAGACACTGAGACACACAGACCCAAACAGACTGACACACACGCGAAGATTTCCAGAAACCAAGGACATGCAAGACACTTAGGAGCAGAAGCCAAGACCTGGAGACCTAGAAACTTGGGGACAGTTTCATAAGAACAGCCAGAAACGGAGACCTACAGGCTCGGAACCTGTGGACACCGACACCGGAACACACGGAGACAGCCAGAAATGGAGACCCCTCCTCTTCCAAGTATCCAAAAGCCCCCCTCCGCCCTGCTGCGGGCTGCTCCAGGAGCCACCACTCACCCCCAACCCTGACCCCAGCCTGGCTCTGCACGGACCCTTCCCAGCTCGGCTCCCGCCTCAGCGCCATCGGGCTGCCTGGCCAGGCGAGGCAGGGCCAGGCGGGGCAGGGCGAGCAGTGTTCGCCAACCCTGGCCGGGTCGGGGGCGCAGTCTGCGTTAACCCTTGGCGACCGGCCGCGCAGGGGCACAGGACAGGGCAGGAAGCTGACGTTCAGCTGGAAGCGTACCGCGCGGCGGGGAACCCCAGCCCTCCCGGAGGCTGTAGCAGCAGGAAGCTGGGGAGGGGGCATCCCCTCGCTCGTACTCACCCCCCGCGCGCCGCTGCCGCCGTTGTGCCTCGGGCCCCCTGCGCTGATCCCACTCCCATGGCGGGCCCCTACTTCATGCTCCCGAGCCCGGGGGGCAAGTGTGGGCGCGCCCCATGGGGACGCCAGCCCCCCGCCCCACCGCGCCAGGCCGGCTCAGAGCGCGCGGTCCCCGCACCCCCAGCGCAGCCCCGCGCCCAGGGGCGCCCCAGCAGCCAGGCAGCGCGGCCCGGACCCTGCGGGCGCCCGTGCCAGGCCCATGGTCCCAGGAGTACCGGCGCTGCGCTTGCCCCTGCCTCGCTCTTTTTCTGCTTCCACCGAAAAGAAGCAGGAAAAAAAGAGAGATGATCAAACTTTTGGAGGCGGGCTGCTGGCGGTCCCCGGAGACAGAGCAAGGCCGGGCGAGGGCGCGCAGAAGGCGGTGGAAGCTGCCTCCCCGCTGGCCTGGGGGAGGAGAGGAAAAGGAAGGATTTGGGGGAAATGAAGGCGATTTAAAGACTCGGCCCGCGGTGGCTCTCCACCTTCTCTCCTCCCCGCACTGGGCCGCCCTCTGCTGCCCCCTGCTGCCCCCTGCCGGCTGCAGTCGGGGACACACCTTCGGCCGGCCCAGGACAGCCCAGAGAGACATCCCCCACCCCCCGCGTAAAGATGGGGAAACTGAGATATACGGAGAGAAACGAGTTGGCCACTGCTGCGGGGCGGGATGATCCCAGTTCAGTGATTCGGGACTTCTGGCTTGTGAGGTCCCGAGTTGGAAGGCAGAGATAGAGGGAGAAAGGGGACAGATACTACAGCTGAAAGGAACTCTGAGTTCCAGGGACAGATCTGGGACCAGGACTCAGTGTACAGACTCCCATGACAACGACAACTAGTGTCTTACCCCCCCCCCCACACACACACACACACGTATTTTCCTCTCAGATTCAGAGAGCCCGGGATAACAGATTCCTGGGCACGTACCGTAGTGGGTGGGCTTGTTAAATGTTTTTCGCCCTCCTCATTCTTCCCTCTCCATTCGATAAGAAATGGGAGCTTAACCACCATCCTCACCCGCGCAAGAGTCCACCAAAGACCGTCCCTGAGATCCCACACTGGAGCACAGAACTGCACACTTTGATCCGGCTGCAAACACTGGCAAATTAGCACACCCACACCCCAGTTGGAGCCCTGGCACTAGAAGCCCCCTCCGCCTCAGCCTCCACCTCCAGGACCTGTTCACTGGTGCACACACGTACTCCCACACACGTCCGCCCACACATACCCCAAACTCAGACACACGCTCCCACTCATTCACATGCAAGCCCAGCCACTCACTCCTCCTGAACTCATACAAACACACCCCGGGGTGTCTGGACTCAGTTGCGCTCTGGACGCCACACACGAAGACACATGCACACTAGTGCTTACACGCTGACAAATGCACACTAGTCTAGCCTAGCCAGATCCCCCCAACGTACACACCCCTGCACACACCTCTCATACACACCTTCACGTGCACATACACCCCATGTACACACCCCCAAGTGCACACACGCACACCCCCACTTACACACAGTTCTTCGCTAGTACGCAAGCACAAACCGATCTCACTCCCCGCATGTGTACCCCCTCCCCATACGCACACACCTTTATGCACACACACCGGTACCCCCAGTGCTCCAGGAGCCCCGGGGCACTTACTGGGTCCCTAGGTGCGAGGCTGGACGGTCGGTCCTTCCTCGGGCTCCTAACGGCATTTGTATTCATGGGTCCCGCAGCCCCGGGCAGGGGCGCGGGGGTGCTGGGTCCCCTTCCCTAAACTGGGCGCGGGCGCTCAGAGCGCAGCGGCACCGGGAGGGGCATGAGCGCGCGGGGCTGCGCCGCGGGCCGGGTCCGCCTGCGCTCGAACTTCGGCCGCTCTGCGTCCTCTGACTCCGGCACGGGCTCCGGGTGCGGGGGGCGGCTCATAGGTGCTGGGGCCGCGGCGCCCGCCGGGCCTTTTGAAGTCTCCGCTAGGGGCGGGGAGGGGGCGCTGAAGGCGGCCTTTTAAACAGTGGCTGCACGCGGGCTCAGTGGAGCAAGGTGTCTGGTTTCAGCAAACTTTAGGAAAGGTCCCAAGCTGAAGGGGGGGAGCCAAGCAAGGGAAAAAAAAAAAAAAAGAAGAAGCCGCATAGCTGTGCTCTGCTTCCTGCAGGGGGCAGAGCACCCAGAGCTGCCAGGAGGGAGGCCCAGCGTGGTGCTGGGGAACCCACAGGCTGCTGGATGGTATGAGGAACCACCCCCACCTCTGCACCCCCACCTTGAACCAGAGTTCTCAACCTCCACGTGGACAAGGGAGTGCAGGAACACCTCAAAACTTCACAAATTGTACATGTTTGAGCACTCTTCTGGGTGAGGGGCCATGGGTTTTCCGCAGGTTTTCAGAAGCCCGTGGTTCTGGAAAGTTGAGAACTCCCAGTCCAATCATAGTTGACATTTTTTGAGCTGCATGCTTTGTGCTAGGCGGATCCTGTCCTTATTTACATTTTTTGTTCATCGTGGATTTTTTTTTCTGCATTAATTTTGACATTTTTAGAGTATTGCATTAAAATATATATCTTGATTAGTTAGGGGTTTTATGGCACCCCCTTAAATATAAAACTCCTTTGCATATGGTGGTTTTTGGGGGTCCCCTAGTATTTTGCCTTCTCACCAACCTCAGCGTACCCAGGTAAGCACTGTGCTAAGTGTCACCGTTGGTGGGAGGCTTGTTATCTCCATTTACAGATGAGAAAGCCCGGAGTCTGAAAGGTTAAGCAACTTTCCTGAGATCACTAACTGGCACGTGGTGGAGGTGAGATGTGAACCCCCGTAGTCTGATCCCTGTCGTCTGCAGCTGAGCATGAAGACCCCAATCTTAACTTTTAAGGGGTTCTGAGCAGATCCTTGCCAGTCTGCCCAGCTTCATGTCCTGCCTCTGGGCTCCACTCTCTCTGATGCTTGGACCCAGGCTCTCGACAAGCTGGGATACTTCAAGGCCTTGTCTGTGCTGTTTCTTCCAGGGTTCTCCCTCTCCCCCAATCCTGTTTTCTGCCTGATCACATCCTCTCTGTCCTTCTAGGTGCAGTTCAAAGCTCTGCCCACACCCATATTGTAGCACACGTCACATGGTGTTGTCATTGTTAGATCTCTGTGTTCCCACAACCAGCGTGGAGGCTGGGACAACAATAGAGACTCAAACCATTAATAATTTAAATGAATTTCTTTCAACTCCTATAGCATGCAAACCCCTGTACAAAGCTAGGGGAAGAGTGTCTGCCACAATGGGAGTGAAGACAAAGAAACTTGCACGTGGTCCTGCTTTCTGATCACTCACACATTTGTAATGTGGACAGAAGATATGCACAGCAGTCTTGGGGCAGGGAAGAGAGCCTGAATGGGAGACATCAGACATGGCCATGTCACAGAGAACCTCCTGCAATCACATAAAGATAACACAAGGAGAATGTGATAGACGCTATCAGAGAGATATGAATAAATTGAATTGTCAAGCACACCAAGGAAGCAAGAGAAACCAGGGAAGGCTCCTAGGAGGAGGTGGCTTTGACTCCTAAAGGGTGTGTTGGATACATATGCAGCTATGGAGGAAAACAGCTCAAGTGGAAGAGTCACATAAAAGGCCAGGAGGGTGGGAATAGATTTCAGGCAGGTTTTGAAGGAGGAGTGAGGGGAGTCCAATGGAGAAGCAATCTAATTCTGCCCACTGCATCATGTGGGTGACGTCCTGTCACTGTCCACAAAGTCATCTCCAGGCAAGGGGATACATTTCCTCAAAGGTCAGTGGCTGAGCACAAGGCCTTTCCAACTCTCACTCCCAAATCTGAGTTGCAGTGGTGGGCCCCAAGGAGCCCTGCTCCACTAATGACAGCCCAACAGAGTCATGGGAAAGCCCTCAGAGCCCATAAAGATTAATGGTGTTCCCTTGTAGAGCCTTGCTCTCCGTCTGTAAAATGGGTGCATCAAACATGATCATCTGCATGGGCCCTTTGAGCTTGGGAAGATGAGAGCATTGTTCACCAATAACTCTAACTCAGTAGATGACCGAGGGCTAGCTGCGTTTTGCTAGGTTAGGAGGGAAACAAGGCTTACAGCCTTCCAGGAGCTCATGGTCAGCTGGAAGGAGAAGACGTGAAGACTGATAAGAATTTTTGGGAAGAGACCTTGTTTCCTGCCTCTGCTGCCTCTTCACGCTCAATCTTCCTGCCAAGGAGTTTCCTGGCACAGTGCCAGTGGCTGGGCATGAACAGTTCTGGACACAAGTTCCTGGCTTGGAAGGGACTCAGGGGCCACATAGTTTATTTCCTGCCCAAGTAGATCAGCCATGGACCCATTGCTTTCTGTGGCACATCTGCCTTGAGAGAAACCGTTAAGCTCAATAGCCTCAATGGTGGACACATAGTAGGTATTCAATAAACGTTTATGAATGAATCACTAGTGAAGTCTCAGCCTGCGGAACACAGGGTTGCACATGGCCAAGGTATCAATCCCCATCGATTTATCCACCACATTTTTCTGAGAACGCTCTGTGTGCCAGGTTGTGCTTCCTTGCTGTCAAAGTGCTGTAGTCTGCTGGAGGAAGCCAATAAGGAGACAGACAGATAACACAGGTCAGGAAGACCTGCCTCAAGTCCTACTTGTTTAACTGGTGCTACAGAACCGGGACGAGAACTTAGATCCCAGTCTTAGCCTTTACAGTCTTAGACTGAGTCTTGGTCCCAACCTTCCCCAGTATCCTCCCTGCACTGCTGGGCACACCCGGACAGCTCTTACTTTCGTATTTGGGCCCTGCAGGGCGTGGAGCATAGGATGTGTGCACACACACAATATATACTAATAATAGAGTCACTCCTTATCTGGTCTTCTGGCCAACTGGGAGATGCTAGCATGCATCAGACCCTGAACTGGGCACTGATCACAAGCAAATAGAAGCTGTGGCCCCTGCTGTGAGCAGTTGCCATGTTGACTTTCTGGGACCAGCATGAAGTACAGTGCTTGGCACATAGGAAGTACTCCATCAATGCTGAGTGAAAGACGGAATGAGTGAATGAAGGGATGAATATATGAACGAGAGTAAAGTTTGCCAGATTAGACCAGGTTGGCTCCCCCCTGTCACCTGCTTCCTCTCTTATATCCTGACCCTCACCAATGAACACATATTTGTTAGGCACATGCCATGGGGCAGGCCCAATTCTAGGTGCTGTAGATATCCTACCCATGCCAGTCTGGTCCCTCTCTCCAGGGGAGGTGGCTGGAGCCATAACAACTGGCTGCTATCATGGCTTGCTTGTCTCCTAGAGCTTGGGCTCTGCCTGTGGAGCCAGGTCACGCTGGCCTGGCAGCTGCCAAGAGCCCAGAGACAATCATTCCAATCATTCCACCAGGAGGAATGAGGGATGAGGCCAGGGAACCTCCTGGGCCACTATCCAGGAGAGCCCATCCTCTGGGCACAGGATCCCATTGTCTCCCTGAGGTTTTCTCTCCACTCCCCAGTCTGGCTTTATTTCCTCAGGGCTGGGCCAGGTGGCTGAGGACTGTGAGATATACAAAGTCTACTTTGTAGGGGCTGATAACTGACCCCAAATGTGGGGGCACCAAAAGAAATTCAGGCCTGGAAGAGACCCTAGAGTCATCTGACCCAATTTCCTCATTTTACAGGTGGGAATACTGAGGCTCAGAGACAGGGTGTATGATTTTCTCAAGGTCACACTGAGTCAGTGCACGGCCTGGGGTGAGAAGCTGGGGCCTCCCACAATAATGTCTAACTACCTATAAGACCCGGTCTTATTTTCGGGGAAACATGGTATAGAAAGTCAAATCTATCTCCTCATTCTTCGATTCATTCAGTCAACCTTGGAAGAATTAGACCCATTTTCCAGATGTGAGAACTATGGTAAGCTAAGATCACTAGACTCTCTCTGATGATATGTCTGGAACCACTGGCTGTACCAAACAGGCCATTAATGTTGAGTTCTGAGACACTCCTGCAGCTAAGAGTGGAGACAAAGCAGTTGACGACCTAGGAGAGTTTCAGGCTTTCATGCCTGTGACCACCTCTTTCTGGAAAGTCCCTCTTCACAGGATCCCCCCTCAGATTCTCACAGCTGCACCACACACAGTCCTCATCCTGCTTGGTTCTTAGCATAACATTTCACATCGGGTTATATATTTGTCTCATGTACCTACTCAACTGGAGCTCCTCAAAGGCATGGCTCTGTCCTGGGACCCACCCAGTGGTAGCACACAGTAGGCTCTCAGTAAGTGATGGATGAATGAGAAAGGAAGGGTGTGAGGGGCAAAGGATGGAGGGAAGAAAGGAGGGAGTAGAGGCAGAGCTGGGGGCTGGTCGACCATCATCCTAGGATATCCCCACAACAGAGGCAGACACTATTGTTTCATCCTTGCTAACAGAATTCTATCTCCACCCACTATCTTCTAAGCAGCTTCATCCTTTCGTGGAGACTGTGTCCCTCCCAAGCCTCAAGTATTGAATCCTACTTGGAATAAGCCCACCTTTGTGGTCCTTCCCCAGGCCAGTGAGTAGTTGGAGTGTGGACGTAAGATATAGTCCAGCCACTGAGATGTGAGAGGAATTATATATCCTAGGGCCTTCTGAGAAAGTTCTCCTCACCTTCATAAGTAGACACAGAGCAGCAACATACCCCATTTCTTCTCTTTGAACATTGTTGGGTGAGGATGTGTTGCTTGGCGAGGCTGCAGCCATCTTGCCACAGTGAGTGACAAGCTCTAGGTTCATGGCCAACAGGCTGAGGGTGGCAGAGAGGAAAGGCAGAAAGAAACCAGGTCCTTCGAGACATGATTGAGATGCTAAATCAGGCATGCCTGGATGGCCCTTTCTCAAAACAACAGTGCCCCTTAATTTTAGTTAGGTCTTCTCTCACTGGCCGCTGAAAGCATCCGGGTGGATGGAGCAGAGGAAGAGGAACTTTGCTCTGTATGATACAGATCAGTGGATGACAATAACAAAGCCAGTAGTAATCCCCTCCCATCACATAGCACACGACAACTTTACTGTCAGCCTCTCAAGTTTCCCCATCAGACAGGATATATTATTCGTCTTTAATTTAAAGATGAAGAACCAACTTCCAAAAGGGAAGAGTCTTGCTAAGTTCACCCAGCAGCTAGGTGACAGAACTGGGGCTAGAACTGTGGTGCTAAGTGCTCCTTACAACGTAGCCTCATGTATGTTGTGATGGGGTCATGGCGAAGTCCCTTAACAGTCCAAGGAGTGGTCAGTCAGAGCCAGCTGGGGAAGGGACCCCCCCACAAGGTGAATTTCAGAGTTGAAAATGTGTCCAGTCCAGTGCTTGATTCCACCATGTCCTGAGCAAACTCCTAGGTGGAGAGACAGCTGTAGGCAGCCATCATTCCCCCTCCACTAGCTGAAATCCACACTCCAAGACCTTGGCCGCCTCATTCCCCTATTCCCAGGCCATGTGGTGTAATACATTCCTGCTTGCAGGGAGTTCCAGGAAAAGCTGGCCAATGCAAATGCCCTTAGCTGCTTCTCCTTGTCACAAAGTGAGGACAGAAGAGTCACACAACACCACTCTGCCTTCCATCCAAGAAACCAGTTCTGCAAAGAGCTCTTCAGCTGCGTCTCCAAATATCACCGTGCCAAAGCCCCTTTACAATGGCTACTGAGAACAGCAACTCCAAAATCAGCTAAAACCTGACTCTGTGGCTGAAATCGCTCTGGAAGTAACAACCCCACTCCTCTAAGGCATCCTTTTGCCAGGCTTAGCATTCTCATGTCCTCTAACCACTATTCATCTGGCACCTGTTTCAGGTTTTCCAGCATTATCTCTTCCAAAGGCATTGCGGCTTTGCAGTACCCAACTGCTACCAAGTGACCACAGCAAAGCTCAAGGGTTCAGATGGCATCTGACTAGCACAGAGCTGAGCAGGACTATCACCTCTCCCCATACATGTTCTATGCTCCTGTTAATACAACCTGAGTGCACATTAGCTTTTTTTGGCTAATGTGCACAACTAAGTTGATGACCATCAAGATTTCCTAAGATTTTCCCATGTGCCTCTTCTGGGGCAGTAAAGTTGTGTTCCCCTGAGCGAAGCCCTTGTTAAGTATGGTCCATCTTTTCAACTTATCTGAATTGTTGTTTGTTAAATATGCTTATCTTGTTTTTGCTTAAGGACCTATGATGGCAAGACACTGACCATTTGTTGCACTGATGACCATACTGATGAATAAAGCTTTGTAACCAGGGGTCTGAGGCATTTCAGCATGGTTAGTACCACGTGTCAGCATAGTTGATTGATAACAGTGAGATTAATGATTTGTACTTGGTCTTGGTGAGACCCCCGGAAATCTCTGCCATTGGAGCTGGCTTCCCAGCAGGAATACGCCTGTGTGAACCGGCTGGGATAAGAAACCCCCGATGAGACTCCATTTTGATCTCCCTGGTTTTGAGGTGTTCTGTGCACAAGTCGGTGGTTCCTGATCTGAGAGAGGACATGCACCCTGGTTTGTCACTTCAAAGGGAGGACAATTGGAGCTCATGCCTGTCCTCTCCAGACCCCTTGCTTTGAGGCAGCCTTTGGCTGAGAAGGATAGTCTCACCTTAGTGAGGTGGCTATAGTACACCATTTTCCTGCAAAGAACTACTAGATGTGTAAGCATTGTCATTTGGAGTGTGTCTTCTTTAGCAATTGAACCTTGTCTAACTGCTGTCACTCATGCAGGACCATCTCACAGGCCGGTCAAAGGGAGATGCTGATTAACTGCTTAATAGGTCATCAAAGATGGGCGGTTACCACTCCTTTCTCTCAGGGCTGGGCAATTTGTTCATGGATAGGTACTACTTCCATATTTTCTGCACTTTTTCAACCACACTCTAGATATCTGGGAATGGTTATAATTTTATATGACCCCCAAGCCTGCCCAACACCTGAGGCTAGCTGCAGGGGGTGGTCAAATTGACACCCCTGGGCTCATGTCACAGCTCCACTGTGGGGCCTTGGGGACTTTCTTTTCCCGTCTGAGACTGTTTCCTCATCTGTGAACTTGGGGTAACTAGCATGCACCTCCGTGGTGCACCTCTTCCATCTCATACCTGAGCCAGTAGTCTGGACACTGTAGAAGCGGGGTACGTCCTTCTCCCTTAGATCTGCAGTCTTATCCTAGGGCAGAGACCCAGGTCTTGCTCAATCTCAGGGCATCACTTGGTGCTGTAACCTTCTCTGCCTTCTTGAAACTTCCTTCTTCTGCAGCATCACACATTCCAGCTGCACTCAGGTCTTTGTAGGTTCCTAAAAACGATACAGTAAAGTCCTCACTTAACATCGTCAATAGGACTTCAAGTAAAATGACATATAAGAAAACCCATTTTACCATAGGCTAATTGCTATAAAAGGCATCTCATCAACGCTGTGATAAAACGACATTGAACCAAACAGTGTTATTCTAGGACCTGCTCTATACTTTTTCCCACGCCTCTGGTGCTTTGCACATTGAGAAAGGCATGTTCTTTCTCTTCTTTTTCTAGATTCTTATTCTGCAAAATTTAGAAGGTATCTCCTTCTCCAGGAAACCTTTCTTGTACCCCCACCCCTGATGCAGTCTGGAGTGCAGTCTATAGTGGCATGCTGGTAAATATTCAACAACCAGCTCTCCAAAAAGGGAGGGGAAAGCCTTGGTTTTTAGCATCTGCCAGTGGCCATGGTGTAAATATTCCCATCACGACCAATTTCAAGTTACCAACATGCTACCCCTGAGTATGAAGTTGGGTAGAGATGTGTAAGGCGATGTGAGTTAATTCCAGCCACCACTGGCTGGATCAGATGCTTCCCTTTTCTGTCCCACAGCAGCCCCCAGTAATATAGTGACATGCTAAGCCACATTGGAGCCTGAGGCAAATGGCAAAATCTGTGATATTGTTCCTATCTTCATTTAAAAGTTTTATCTTTTGTTCATCCATTACCTTTTTTGTGTTAATTTTGATTTTTTAAAAAAATATATTGCAATACATTTTATTTATCTTGATTACTGAGGGTTTTTTTAACACCACATTAAATTTTGTTCCTGAGATGAAGGCCTCCCTCACACACCTGGTCCTGGCCCTGACATACTAGCTCATATCACACTGCAATAATGACCACTGATACAGTTGTCTCGCCTACCATGCTGTGAATCTTGGGGACAGAAATTCCTTTCTGCGTTCCTAAGACTTGGCACACAATAGGTGCTCAATGACTACTGTCCAGCAAACGAGTAGATGGATAGATGGATGGACCAATCGCTCAGTTCCTTTGCCCATGAAATAACATGCTGATGAAATACATCCGCCACTCTTGCCGAGGGGCAGATTTTGAGTTTTTGAGTTTCAGTTCTTCCAACTCAACAAAGATAACCCTGCTCTTGACCCGGGTGAGTCAGCCCCTGCACTGGGCATTCTCACCAGGGCCAATCTGCAGATGCCTCAGCCTCGGGCAGCGATGGCAGGAAGATGAATCTGAAAAGTGGAGACTGTGATAGGACCAAGGATGCGAAGTCACAGAGAGGCAGCTGTCCCTCAGATCCCAGAAAGACTTTCTATCAGTTTGTGTCAACTACCTCAAGAAGTAGCAGAGTTTTTGTCTCTGGATGGATCCCAGGAGACCGCCGTTTGGCAGGGTCAATGGAAAAGAGATGCAAGCAGTAAATACCTCAGCATGACTTCCAGCTCTACAATTTGATGGCTTATCTGCCATCTGAGGGCACCAGAACTTGTTCCCATGCCTGACCCCTTCCTCACCCCAGAGGTCTTCTGGGGGTGCCCCTCATTGGCTTCTTAGGTATCCCACTGGATTGCAGCGCGGGTGGGGGTGGGAGTTAAAAGTTTCTGTTTCTATAAGATTGGCCATGGCCTCCATTTTTAAAGCATATGATATATGCCATGCCCACCGCAAAGAACCTCACACATATTCGTTCATTGCTTACCCACAAAACTCTCAGCTAACTTACAGATGGGAAACAGAGAATTTGGCAACTTTCCCAAAGTCACATAGCTGGTAATTGATGAAACTGAAATTCTTACCTAAAGTCATCTGCTTCTGAGAGTCTATGATCTTAACCCCATCGATGCAAAGAAAAGGAATTTCTAAGAGGCACTTCTTTTGAGCACTCCTGTGAAACTCAAAAATGAGGGTGGAATGGGCAGATGTAGCCATTTTTGTCGTCTGACCTGGCCTTGTCACCTGCCCCAGACATGCTCTCTGCTCTCTCAGCCCTCCCGCCACCATATTCCCCTTTCCACCAGACTCCAAAGAGGAGTTGCGTGTTCCCAACAGGGAATTCGTCAGCTCAAAGACACTTGTAAATCCACATTTCGAGGGGGCAGGAGACGGGGAGGAAGTGAATAAGCAGTGGGCATCTATCACGTGCCAGGATCTATGTCCACGTTATCCATCCTTCTCATTCCAGGACTAGGAGCAGGTGCTTTTTCCATCTCCATTTTAAAGGCCTGCGTTGTGCCTTTGGTAACCACTAGCCATATGTGGCGATTTAAATTTAAATTCCTTAAAATTCAAAAAAAATTAAAAATTCAGTTTCTCAGGCACACTAGCCACATTTCAAGTGTTCAATATCAATATGCAGCCAGCGGCTACTGTATTGGATAATGCAGAACTAGAACATTTTCCTCCTTGAAGAAAGTTCTATTGGACAGCACCGCATTGAGGAAGAATGCGGACTCTCAGAATGACTTGCTTGGAGCCACACAGCGAGTTGTAAACAGAACTGGGATGGGACCCATATTTCTCGCTTCCAAAGCCTCCAGTCCCAGAGCCTGGAATAAATTTGCCACCACCTGGCCCCAGAACAAGGAGGATTGTTTGCCTGGGATGGTAGGTCGACTTGGGAAACCAAATAAGAGATCAGAAGACTGTGGGTGAATACCAAAGTGGAGAAAAGGAGCCAGCTGTTCTTGAGGGTTATTTTTACCCTGCCCAGATATCCTAGGGGAGCTGCTCCCCTCCCCTTACAGCTATTTTTATCTCAAGAGCTGGAATCAGAATGTTGTCTCCTGTGGATGGATGGAAGGATCCACTGACACATCAGAATTCCAGCATCAGTACCTCCCTCCTGCTTGGCAACTTCCAAGCAGCTTTATGTCCATTCTCTGATGCCATTCTCGTACCAGCACCGTCAATGGGGAGTGCAAGCTCCAAATGACAGATGCGACAGCGGGAGGGTGTACAGTGAGTTGCTTCGACAGCTTGTACGTAGTAGAGCTGGGATTTAAACCCAGGCTGAGACAGGGAACTTTTTTTTGAGTGGGAGTGGCTTTTATATGAGGGGTATCTGCTGAGTGGTAGAAAAACAGCCTGAATTTGTTGCTGACCTCACCTCACCCCTTTCTGGATAAGTGGGCAAGTTGTTCAATATCTTTGGGGTGTTTTTTTCCCTCGTCCATGAGAGTTCTAATCTTTTTCTGCCTCCTCCATGAACTTGCTGGGAATCTGGCCAGTGGGAAGGCTTTGGAAAAATTGGAAAACACCCAACGCCCAGAAAAGATGATTTATTACTCTCACCATCATCATCGTTATCATCATCAACATCTTCTTCATAAGCTATGAAACCTATAACTGTATGCAGCCTCCATCCCTTCGTCCTCTCTGGGCCTCAGTTTCCCTGACTGAAACCTGAGCAGTTTGGCCCAGAGGATCTCCATGGGGCCTTCCTTCCAGCGCTGGTGTGCCATTTCTATGACCCATTCATTCAGTCAACAAGTGTTGATTGAGTTCGAGCAGGCTGACACGGTGGGGAAATGAAGGATAGCTTCTCCAGGAGGCTCCCTGCCCGGGCTGTTGCAGCCACATACGCAAATTTCCTTGTGTTTTCAAAAGGCAAATTATAGGAAACATGTTATTCACCGCAACACTCCCTCTCCATCTCTCAGGGAAAAAAAAATCTCTTCAACCCCACCAAGAACTAAGCTAACAGAGGACAGAAACCCACCCTTGTTCCTTTGGGCAACTTTCCAGAAGCTCACATCCCTGTTGAAAAAGGGGAAACTGTATGTGACTGTGTCTCTCTGAGGCTGCTTGGACCTCGTAAACAACCTGTGTTTGTCCCAGCTCCCTCTATCCTGAGGGGTCAGCCACAGCCAAGGAAAAAAACAGTTCTGTTCTGTGCCTGGCCATCCCCAGAGTGCGGAAAATTGTCCATAAATATTTTTATCTTCCTGGTCACCAAGGGAGCTGAGAGGAAGGCTTTGATTCTCCAAGCCCCTGAGCCACTCCCTTCCTCTGGGGACGCAGTGGTCAAAGCTGACCTGGGTGTCCCATCTCCCACCCCCAAATTATAGGCTGCTGCCCATGCCGCCTGGTCCCAGAAGGTGGTGGGATTACAGGCGGGACCACACTGTACACCATGGCAGGCCTCAGGGCTGCTGGAACAGCCTCTCCCGGGCAGCTGGTTTCCTGCCGGGACCTGGGTGGTCAAAGCAAAGGAAGGGGGGACCCAGAGATGGCCCTGGGGGTGGGGACAGGGCCCCAGGGCTGGGACAGAGAGAGACTCAAGGTCGCCATCTGGATCTTGAGTTTCCTTGATCATCAGGGCCCATGTAGAGGAAGTCCTGAGAGCATTACTGACCAGGAAGTGGTTTATGGTAAAGCAGATGATTGGAGGTCAAAGGACTTTCACGTTCTGAGGAAAGCATGGCTAATGGTGAAATTTCAGACTCCGTGATAGCCACTGACAACGGCATTGAGGGTCAGGGATACCAAGCCAGAACTCCTAAAATCACCTGTCCTTCCTTGTTATAATCGCCAATCCATCTGAAGCAGACTGCTACTTTCTGGAACTTTCTAGAAGGGAACACTGCCTCGGGGAGTATATCAGACATGAGAACCTCAAAGGGTCATCCAAGTACAAGGTTCTGTGATTCTGTGGTTCCTAGATCACTTGAGCCATAAAATTTTATGCCCAAAGCGCTAGACTTCTAATGCCTTTTGATGCCAGGACTCTGAGGCTCTAAAATCCTAGAATGGCACCTGGCACCGACTTTCTGCTTCCATGATTCCAGGCCACAGAGCCTAAGATTTCTGTGATCCTTCAACTTTGTGACCTACTTCAGAGCAGACAAGGACCTTGCACAAGGAGGCATTCATTCTCAGCAGGGATTATGTGTGAAGCAGCCCCATGGGGCCAGCTGACTGCTCCTCCATCTTGATGGGCAGAATTCCATGACCCAGAGGCTCCCTGAGCCCAGCTTGCCTTCTGATCTCCTCCTGGCCATATTCACACTTGGCTCCCACTTAATCCTGCCCAGCCCCTCCTAGCTCGCGTCACCAGGTATGGGCAAGGATGCTGCAGCAGGCGGCTCCAATGTCCTACACTCCCCAACAGCAACCGTTCCCATAGGGCAGAGAGAAAGGGAGGCAATAAATATGTTTCCTCAGGCAGTATGTCTCCCAGGAACCCAGAATTGGAGAAACCAGAGAAGGTGGGCTTGTCCCTGGACCCAAGACTAACTTGTTTCACCCTGACTTACCTGACCAGAACCAGAATGACCATATCTGGGTGACTAAAAGGTCCCATCAGCCTCAAGGTATGTTCTTCCATGGCCTACCCTTCTTGGGGTAGGAATTTCCTTGTTGGAAATCCCATCTGTAGAAGATGCTTCTTTAGATGATGGTCTCTGGAAAGACTGTTTTAGCTGGAAGTAAAGGGGGATCCTTCATTCCTCTTTCATTGTCTTACTCATTTATTCAACATACTCAAAGGATAAATCTCAGTCCACAACTCAGGATACAAGAAATGTGACTTCCCTTTATTTTCTTTAAATAAACTAAAATCCAACTTTGGGTCAATGTATTAACATGCTAGCAGGAAACTCAGTGTTGGTCATTACTGAGGCTGCCTTATATACCCTTATTCTGGTTCTAGTCATGCAAAGGTCCTGGAGTCTTATGCAGAATAACACATTCTGGGAAGTCTCTCTGTCCTTCTGCTTTCACCTTTGGCCACTGGGGTGCCCATTGTCTGTGCCAGATGGCCCTTTACATCCAGTGACCTGAGGGCATGCTTGAGACATAGAAAGCTGGGACACCAATGTGTTGGGTCCAGCCTCCTTAGTGATACCGTGGACCATTCCTTTTGGGCTTTATCTGTTTCCCACCAACCTAAGGACCCACCAACACCGACTTTCACCTCCTTCTTGCTTTCAGAAGCATTCACCTCTTCCTTTCCCTCTGAGACTCAGAGCCTCATCTCCTCACTGAGTTCACACAAGACTTAAATTCAAGCAGCCTCAGCTTTCAGCTCTTTCAAAAATACAGCGACCAGAACATCTTGAGGGCTGACCATCTGATTGAACTGGGGACAAAGGAATAAGCCCACAGACCATAGTGCAAATTAGCACCTCACAATCTCATCGCCCCACACACATTTATTTGCACATGATCTTGGAAGATTTATTGGAGCAGCTGGCTGGCCCCTTGCCAACAAAGACAGGAGTAGAAACCTAGAGGATTGGGGCATGGCATAGGCATGGTTTGTGTGGTCAGTGAAGAGGTGAGGTCTTAGCACTGAGGTCCTCTGGGAAATTAAAGCTGGGTGTGGCAATATTGGGAGGAAGGGGTTGGAAAGGAGATGGAACTTTTGTGGAGGCCTGATTGCCTCAGTGTTCCCAGGGTCCTTCCTGCAGCCCTGGGAAGGGTCCTGAGAACTGCTAGAAAGAAAGAAGAGCTGTACTTTACGGAAGGCATCTGGCACCCATTCAAAAAGCATTGGGCTTGGAATCCGGAGCCCTGACTTCTGGCCCTGGGTCTGCCACAACTCACTGTGACACCTTGAACAAGTCCGTTCCCCCAACGCCCATCCCCAGGCCTTGGTTCTCTATCTGAAAATATGAGCTTTGGGCTTCCCTTCCTGTAGGGCCAGGTCCTCATTTCCTGGTTCTGATGACTGTATGTCTAACTGGGAGTCGGCATCACCCTTGTCTTTTGTCTCCTTCAAGCCCCTCCCACCATCTTGAATAGAGCTGTCCAAGGACTATTGTCTAAGTGGAATCTGGTCTAGAATCACAGCTCAAGGATGGCTGGGGATGGGATGGAGCCCCAGCCTATCAGAAGTGGTTTCATCTCTATATACAACGGAATATTATTCAGCCATAAAAAGAAGGAAATCTTGGGGCCGGCCCGGTGGCTCAGGCAGTTGGAGCTCCGTGCTCCTAATGCCAAAGGCTGCCAGGTCGATTCCCACATGGGCCAGTGGGCTCTCAACCACAAGGTTGCCAGTTCGACTCCTCGAATCCCGCAGGGGATGGTAGGCAGCGCCCCCTGCAACTAAGATTGAACACGGCACCTTGAGCTGAGCTGGCGCTGAGCTCCCGGATGGCTCCGTTTGGACTCCCGCAAGGGATGGTGGGCTGTGCCCCCTGCAACTAGCAACGGCAACTGGACCTGGAGCTGAGCTGCGCCCTCCACAACTAAGACTGAAAGGACAACAACTTGACTTGGAAAAAATCCCAGAAGTACACACTGTTCCCCAATAAAGTCCTGTTCCCCTTCCTCAATAAAATCTTTAAAAAAAAAAAAAAAAAGGAAATCTTGTCATTTGTGACAACATGAATGAAACTGGGGGCATTATGCTAAGTGAAATAAGTTGGACAGAGAAAGACAAATACTGTATGGCCTCACTTATATATGGAATCTAAAAAAATCGAACTCATAGATTGGTAGTTGCCAGAGGCAGGGAGTGAGGAGTGGGGGGAAATGGGTGAAGGTGGTCAAAAGGTACAGACTTCCAGTTCTAAGATAAATAAGATCTGGGGAGGTAATATACAGCAGGATGACTATAGTTAATACTGTACTGCATATTTGAGAGTTGCAAAGAGAGTAAATCTTAAAAGTTCTCATCACACACAAAAAGTATTATAACTTTGGGAGGTAATAATGTTAATTGAAGTTGTTATGATACATTCACAGAACTAATCATTATGTTCTATATCTTAAACTTATTCAATGTCATATGACAATTATATCTCAATATAGAAAAAAAAAGAAGTGGCTGCATCTCCTCCCGATTCCTTTCTCCCCAGCTGCAGAGACCAGGCTGGCAGCACCCCCACACATAAATCCACATGCATACACATGTACATGTAACGTGGCCCCCTGGAGGATAATGAGCGTTGCTGGGCAAGGAGGCCAACCAAGGAGACAACGCTGCAGAGCCTTGAAGGCCGCCCTCAACGCATCTTGTCCGCCACAGGCAGCAAGACCCTCGCAGCCCTGCCTAGCACACCTTCGCAGCCCTACCACTAACCCCTGACTGGTCCTGAGCGGCCCAGCCACACAGGATCAGGCCCAGGTGTCGGCAGTCACAGGAGAGAACGGGGAGAAAGAGGCAGAGAGAAAGAGATGGAGGTAGGAAAAGAGAGAGAACGTGAGAGAGACAGACAGAAAGAAAACCGGAAAGAAAAAGAGAGGTGCAGAAAGAGAAGCCAGAGAGAAGATGGAGTCATACAGAAGAGAGAGATAGACGAAGAAAGACAGATGGCACTGGGAGAAAGATGTTTTAAAGGCAGGAGAGACAGATCACAAGAAGCGGGGGGGTCAGAAATACTGAGAGACAAGTAGAGACATGGAAGGAGAAATGAAGACATGGGCCAAAAGGAGAGAAAGGAGGGACTACACAACACACATACAGTCCGTCGTACACACGGTTGTACACACATGCACATGAAAACACAGTCACCCACACAACCACACCGTGACACACACGCACATGCCCACACAGGTACAGCACACACAGTCACACATAGTCACACACATCAAGGACAGGCCAGGAGAGGAGCTGAACCTCATTGCCTAGACCCTGAACCTCTAGCCAGGAGAGCCCTTCACACCCAGCCAGAGCCTCAATGACTCCCAGAGACCCCTCGGAAGTCCCCGGACGCTGCAGAGCCGTTAGCCCAGCTCACCTCACTAGAGTGTTTCTCCCCTGTACCTGCTGTATGCCCATCTCAAAGTAGCACAAGGCTGGTGGCCTCTCCAGAGAACTGCCCTTGGAGGTCGGGATCTGATACGCGGGTACAAAAGCCTGCCTGTAGCTGTTGTGAGATATATGCTGCAGAGCACACATCCTCACTCCTTCCTCTTCCCTGTCCTGCTCTCCCAGCCGCCCGCACTCCCTTCCAGGTTTTATCAATAAACCACACACAGCTGAATCTCTCTCTCTCTCATGCTTGTTTCTAGGGAACTTGGCCAACGACACTCACCTCTCCGCTTCAACTCTTTCTGAAAACATGAGTAATCAGACTTACTACTCAGGGTTATTCTGATAATTAAATGAAAGGTGATATGCAAATCACTTGATATGGGGCCTGCTGGTATTAAGGAAGCCCTTGATAGGCCCTTCTTGTCATCACCATCATCATCATCACCATCACCGTCATCGTCACCACTATCACATGACCATCATCATCATCACCATCACTACCATGGTCATAATCACCATCACCATCATCACCATCATCGTCATCGTCTTCACCATCATCGTCATCATCACCATCATCACCATCATCATCATCATCACCATCATCATCATCACTGTCATTGTCATCACTATCACATGACCATCATCACCATCACCACCATCATCACCATCATCACCACCACAGAGGGGGCTGGGGAAGTGGGGAGACAGAGGCCAAGCAGGTCCTTCTCTTCAGTCTCTGCCTCCAGTACAGGTCTCTCCCATGAGCTTCCGGCCCATCTAATCCACTCGCCGCAGGTCCTCCCCAAGTATCTCATGGACACTGTAAGCACTATCTGTCCTAAACTCAACTGTCCCCTTCCCATACCCCAACTTGTTCTCCCTCCAGTGCTCCCCTCCCACCTGCTGCTCCCAAGGAGGGTAAACGCTTTGTCATTTATTGATCCTTCTAATGATAAGGATAAAGCCTGGAGTAGAGGTGATACTCAATACATGTTTACTGAATGAATGAATGGGAAACACCAACAAGGAAGGACACAACTTGCCTAACACAACAAGCATGGTGAAAATGAATACAGATGCACGCAGGGCTCTCCTCTCAAAGCCTGCAATAGGCAAAGCAGGCAGCAGGAACTGCTGTAGGTCAGCCTGAGGCAGCGTCTGCCTCCATTCTGGGCTCTTTGAGTCTCTGGGAACAGCACCTTCCTGCCCATGTCCAGCCTCCCAAATTATGGAAATAGTGAGCAGCACCAGCAGAGGCCCAAGGATGCTCACGGGCTCTCCTAGGGAGCTGGCGACAGGCCATGGGGAGCTTCCAGCCACTTCTGAGTCGTCTGCCCAGGCACTGGATACGCAGGTAGGTGCCCTGTGGGAGCGAGGCGTCTCCTGTCCTGCTGAAACTCACCTGATTGGGATCCAGGACTAGAGGGCCCTGGGCCACTTCCCATTGCCCAGATGGGAAGACAAGGGCACCATGGGACCTGTGGGTTGGCGTAGTATCTTGTCCACCACATCTTCTGATGTCAGAAATAACAGTCGCTGTGATAACTGCTATTTGTTCAGCCCTTTCTCTAGCCCAGGCACCATGCTGGGTTCTCTGGCCACGGAGCAATTCCTATGTGTAGGACTTATTACGCCATTTTAAACATATGGCCTGGGAAGGCTGAGCAACTCACTCAAGCTCACACAGATTCAGTTTCGGGCTGGCATGCCACAGGGTCCTGGCTGCTAACAGAGTCAGCTACGACACACTCCTCAGGCCCTCTGATTTGCCCCTTGCCCTGGAGCCTGGGCACAGGTACCCAGCGGGTGCTGGGTGCAGAGGCTTTCCCTTCCACGGCCCTCACCCACCGGCCCTCAAAGCCCCTTTCATGGGCCTGTTTCACACCCCACTGGGGAGGCCAGACAAAACTGCTAGTGTTGGGATTATTTTTCTATTTCCAGATGGATCTGTTTGCTGGCTCCATCCAGGGCCTCCCACCACTGCATGGGGGCCAGGGGCGCAGCGCCAGGTTAATATTAGGAGGCGGCAGGAAAAAAAGGCAGTCCAATGCAGCTCCTCACAGAGTTCTGGGCTGTTCCACAACGGCAGCCTCTGAGGAATATTCCTGGGGCAGTTAAGGGGTCCTGGCAACCAGGAGGGCCACGAGGAAGAAAGAATATTCTTTATTTTCTTTAAAAATTTTCAAGGAAGCTCTTGAGTGTCTCATTTTGGGCTGGGAGCCAACACGGAGTCCCCAGGTGATCTGCAGAGCTGAGAACGGTATTTTAAAATTCACCAGGTATTCATTTTACCAACATTTACTGAGTACCTCCTATTGTCGAATAATGCATCACACCGAGAGAAAACAAAGGTTTCTACCCTCGCAGAGCCCATGGTCTAGCAGGGAAATAGATGGCTGTTAGTCAGATAATTGCATATATGAATGGACACTTAGTATTGCCACAAAGTGCTAAGGCAAAGAAGGCCCAGATACAGATGATGGCAGACTTTGACTTTTTAAAAGCCCTCCAATCTAAATGCCTCATTTCAAAAGAAGAATAGTCCCAGAGAGAGGCAGAGACCCTTGGGTACCCGAAAACCTTACCCACCCACTTGGGTTGGGCCATGGCAGAACAGAATGGACGGCAGTGGGATTCTGGCAGCCTGGCCCTTGATCTTGGTGGAATATGTGGACAAGATCAGGGTATAGGCAACTCACTGGTCACCACTGATGAAAGCCAAGTAGCTGAGAAAGTTGTCTCCAAAGCTCATTAAATCTGTCTGTTAATGGAAATGTAACTCAGTTACTATCACAAAAAGTCCAGCACAACGGGGGGAAATGTCCCACCCCCCTCTTCATCCCCATGCCCAAACGAAAACAACAAATGTGACACACCAATGTGTATCTAGGTGGGACACTGGGGCAGAGAGAGACGGGAGGTCCTCTGAGGCCCGAGTGAAGTACCAGAGGAGTGTGACCTGGAGCAAAGTCATCTCACTGGGGAGACAGCCACATGAAGGGCTGTCCTGTGTAAGATGGTCACGTGGTGTAGGTGGCCTCAGGGGGAGCTCCAGAGGGAGATTTCCATCCACACTGAAAAGGAACTTGTTGAGGTTCAAACAGTGAATGAATGGGTGAGAATGAGAAGTCCTGGGATGGGGGCGACAAGAGAAGGGGAAGGGGCAGCGCAAGCAGAAATCAGTGGCTTCTGGGCAGAGGCTTGAGGGGAAACTTCTGGCCTGGTCAGGCGACTGGATCAGAATCCAGGGCCAAATGAGGTCTACACTCAGAATCCTGGCACGAGGCAGCACACACTAAAAGGGTTAACTGAGAGAGCATTTAATGCTCCACACAAAGACCGAGTAGCTTATGAATAATGATACCACCACTACTGATCATGATTTAAAAAGATTGGAATGGAAATTCTCAATGGAAATATTCAAAGTACGGCATCCACCGAGGAGGATTATGGGAATTAGGGCAGGGTTATGGGAACCAGCCAGAACAGGTGAATCTCCCTGGGGCTGGTGGCCATGAGGAACCCTTGTCATCTCAGCCTGAAGGGGGAAGGGAAAGGGGTGAGTTGGTGAAGTAGGGCAGGATCTGCAGCCTTAGGGAATCAGCCCTCTTCAGAGCTACGACAGCAGGGCAGAGAGGGAGCAGACACCCCAGCCTCTCTCCCTTCCTGCCCTCCAATTAGCAGGGCCTCCCACAGACCACACCCCTTCAGAAGTTAGGAGGCAAGGGAGCCAAGGTGAGGCTGTCCAGTATAGAGGTCAGCTTCCTGGGGCATAGACAAGGAAAGGCAGAGAGTAAGTAGATGGGAGCATCAAGAGGGGGAAAAGAATAAGGAAAGGCGTGTTGTGATTGGTTGCCCAAATGTGTCCACCTTTAAAAAAAAATACCTTGGGTTGTAGAGCACGCAATCTCCACTTGGCCACAGGCCCCAGTACGCCCAACGGCCTCACAGTTCAACTGGCCTCGTTCGTACATATGCTCCCAGCTGACCCCTGGGGGCATTTGAGTGATCCCCGGAAAGATGATCTCAGAGGTACCTTCCAAGCCCCCTTTGACTTTGTGATTCTCAGAGGCTTAGATGAAAAGAAGAGGGTCACTTGTTCAACATATACCAAGCCCCTGCTCTGGGTCGGAGCCCGTCTGGAGTTCTGGGGTCCCAGTAACTATCAAGACAGACCTGTTTTTAACCTCGGGGAGCTTACAGTCTGATGGGGAGACCTGATTTTATTTGGTGAACAAACATCTGGTAAGCAAGCATTGATTCCTCTGACCTTATATTCCAGTTGGGGGGAGACAGAAAATAAACAAGAAACCCCTAAAGGTATCATATAAATTTATAAGTACTGTGAAGAAAAACAAAGACAGCTAAGTGGCATGAGTATGAGAAAATTAAGCTTGTTAAAGTTATCAATTGCTGTGTAAAAGATAACTGCAAGCTTCGTGGCACAACACAGCCACCATTTTAATGCTGATGGATTCTGTGGGTCAGGAACGTGGGCAGACCACGGCTGGCTGGCAGGCCTGATCTCAGCCCCACGAGGCTGGGGCCTCAGCTGGGAAGACCCACACAGCTGGGCGTGACTCAAACAGTTAAGGGCTGGAATCATCTGGAAGTATCTTCATTCATGTGTGGTAGGCAGAATAATGGCTCCAGATGTCTATACCCTAATCCCCGCCCGGAACCTGTAAACATCCTATCTTACATGGTAAAAAGGACTTGCTAATGTGATTAAATGAAAGATTTTGAAGTGGAGAGATTATTCCGGATTAGCCAGATGGGGCCAGTGTAATCACGAGAGTCTTTATACGGGAAAGAGGGAGGCAGGGAAGTTGGAGAAAAGGATGTGATGATGGAAGCGGGGTCATAGTCACAGAGAGATTAGAAGATGCTTCTCTGTTGACTTTGAGGCTGGAGAAGGGGCCAGGAGCCAAGGAATGCAGACGGCCTCTCAAAGCTGGAAAAGGCAAGGGAATGGATTCTCCCCCAGAGACTCCAGGAAGAAGGCAGCCCGCCTGCACTTTGATTTTAGCCCAATGGGACTCATTTTGGACTTGCCCTCTAGACGTGTAAGAGAATAAATTTGTCTTGTGTTCAGCCACTGAATTTGTGATAATTTGCTACAGCAGCAATAGGAAGCTCGTACAACGTCTGGTGCCTTGGTTAGGATAATGAGAAACTGGGCTCATCCAGGTTAGCGGACCAGAGCACCCACAGATGACCTCTCCACGTGGCTGGGGCTTCTCACAGCATGGCTGCCTCGGAGTAGTCGGACTTCCCCAGTGGTTCAGGACTCCCACACAAGTATTCCAGCAAAATTGTCAGGAGCTCCATAGCCTTTCACAACCCAGCCTCAGAAGTTCCATGGTGTCACTTCCACCATACGCTACTGCTCAAAGCAGTCACAAACCCACCCAGATTCAAAGGGAGGGGACCGAGACTCCACTTCCTGCAAGGAGGAGGACCAGAAAATTTGCAGCCATTGTTTTTAAAATCATGACAAGGCTAATTGAAGTAGGGCAGTTAGGGAGAGGGCCATCTGAAGAACTAACATTTGAAGAGTCTGGATGAGGTGAGGGAGCAGAGCAGGGGCAGAGTATTCTGGGGGAGGAAACAGAAGTGCCAAACCAGAGGTGAGAATGAGGCAGGCAGATAACCAGACAGTTCCAGTCCATGTAACAAGGGGCTCAAAGGGCTGTAGGAACCCAGCTGTGGACCCTGAACCCAACCTGTGAAGGTTCCAGAAGGAAGGGATGTGTGAGCAGAGGGCTGATGATTGCAGCTGAGACGGCTCATGCTGGAGGACTTGGCAACTCCTCTCATACGCTCCCCACTCCATAGAGGAATGAGGGCTGGTCTATGCACTTCTCACTCTGGTCCTACTGGGCACTGGGAAACCCATGGGGCCAAGCTGATCTTGGTAAAGGCCTCTGCTTCCCGGGCTTCGGGTCAGCTCTTTTTGTGTGCCCTGTGGCCCTCTCTTTCCTGGCAGATGTCCTTTCACAGCCTTCACCAAATGAAATGTTACCTAATTAACGGAGGGCTAACAAGTGCACTTTCTCATTAAGGTAAAGAGAGCCAGTGGAAACAGAAGGAGGCAGTGTATTCACAGGGCACCTGCCTCTGGAGCTGGAGCCGGATACCCATCAGGCCTGCCCAGCCACCCACCTTTCTGGACCCAATCAGAGCTTTCTTTCCTATGCAGATGCAGCCGGGAAAGCGGGAGGAAGCCCCAGGTCCAGACAATCAGGAGGGAGCAGGGGAAATCCTTTTTCTGGTCCCCAAGGTCAGCACAGGGATTCTAGCCCCAACACAGGATTTGACATGTAGAAGATGCTCAATAAATATTCCTTGAATAAGGTGGAAGAGAGAAAAAATAGGGTTTTTTCTCTGACACACAACAAAGATGATTAAAAACACAGGCTCATGTTTCTACAGTCTTGGGTTCAAATCTTGATTCAGCCTTTTACTAACTTACTACAAGTCATTTTTACCTTTCTGAGCCTCAGTTTCCTCATCTGTAAAAGTGGATAATCATAGCAACCTTATAGAATTACTGGGTCGATTAAACAGGATGGTCTCCAAAAAAGGATGATGAAGATGATGACGGGTAACATGTCTAAGCCCAAAGCACAGGCAAAGCACAGTTCTGAGACCACTCTAAGAATAAGGGTTTTCATCTTCACAACTGTAGGAAGCATTTTACAGATGAGGAGACTGAGGAACAGAGAGGTTAAGTAACTTGCCAAAGGTCACAGAGTTGAGAAACCATATAGTGTGAATTCAAAGCCAGGCAATGTGGTGCCAAGCCTGTACTCTGGCACACAGTAGGAGCTCATTAAGGGGCAAGTGCTCTGCCCACTGTGTAACTGTCTTCTCTCTACTGGGTGGTGAGCACCTCAAAGATAAGGGTTGCTTGTTCCTACCTCTGGGTACCGAGCACTGGGCTGCATCTCGGGGACTGTTGCCTGGATGGGTGTGGCACCAACAAAGATGTCACTCTTATCATGCCCTTTAATGGGATAAAAATGCTCTGAGTCCAGCTGCCTGTAGTTGAATTCTGGTGCCACCATTTACTGGCCCTGAGCCTCAGTTTCCCTAACCGTCAGCGTGGACAATCAGAGTGCCCACGTCCCATGGTTTTGTGACGCAGGTCCAGCTGTATGCATATTAAGCTGAGCATACTAGTAGGTGAGAGCTCAATGGATGTTAGCTATTGTTACCATTATTATTTTTGTTCTTCTTGCATACTCCAGCCAGGTTTCCCCACAGGACCCTGGCTTTGCAAGGACCAGGCCAACCTCCCTGGCAAAGAACAGTTAACCAGGCTCTTTCTAGTGACAGGTAACTTAACTCCCATCTCAGATGCAAAGGTGGAGGCCAACACAGAGGTGGGGCGGAATGCGAGATTGGCCCTGGGCCGCATGCTCCCTAGCAAAGCGGCCAGAGCTTTCACCCCAACTCTTTCTTCTCCCGCCTTCCAGAGCAGTGGTCATAGATATGGCGAAACAAGATCAGCCTCAAGCAGGACTGGGGTTGGGAGGGTGTTGGGAGCGGGCCGGTTGAGGGGGTGTAACACAAGCCCTCTCAATGTCCCTCCCAGGCAACATTGGATCTGCCCTTTGACTTCCCCAGAGGCCCAGAGAGGTTAAGGTCCTGGGCCAGTATCACACAGCTTATCTGGCAGCCAGTTGGACTTTCTGATCCTAGAGGTCCCTAATTGTAAAACTCTGTGACACCCCCACCTGAGCTCAGCCCAAGGTCACGTCTTGGGGAATGAGGGGCAATAATGGGGGTTCCTGGAGCTTTTCACATGGGTCTTGGACAGGGAGCTAGACCAGTTGCCAGTGTGGGAAGGGCGGGTAGCCGTCAGGCAGTAAGATCGGGTACCAGGCCCTGCTCCTTTGCTCCCCATGGAGGATCAGTTGCTTGGAGAAAGGGAGGAGGGTCAGGACTCCAGGGATGGAAGGCACTGGAAAGCCATTTTCCTAGTGCAGGCTGAGGCTCTCCCAGCCTCATTTCCTTTTCTCTCTCTGCCTTGTTTCTCTCTGGCCCTCTCAATTTGTGGTCTCTATTTCTCTGCCTCTCTTCTTCTGTTTCCCCTCTCTGTATAATTCCCTTTGTCTCTATATCCCGTCCCCCTGCTTTACCCCCTTTCTTTTCTTGTTAGTCTCTCCATGTATCTCTTTCTGTTTCTGCCCGGTTTTTGCTCTGACTGCATTCCTCTCCTGTCTACGTCTCTCCCTCCGTTTCTCCCTTGTTTCTGCCTCCGCTCCTCTCCCGCCTCTGCCTCCTACACTGTCTCCCCTCTGACCTATTTTATTCACCTGGAAGGAGTTAATGGCTCTGGGCCAGGAGAGTGACACAGCAGAGCTGGGAGGTCAGCCAAGAGGCCTGGAGGAGGGGAGGGCAGGACAAGCAGACAAGAGGCTACTACAAAGGTACAGGGAGGAGATGGCAAGGTCTGAGCCTCGTGAAAGCTATGAGGTGGAGAGAACGGGGTGGCTGTGAGAACGACTGCGAAGGAGGGAGGCTCAGTGATGCTGTGGGCTTGGGAGAAGGGCCAGCAGTTGAAACACTTCCAGGACAAAGAGGAGAAAGGAGACTTCGGCAGGAGCATGTGCGAGGGAACCGCCGAGGCTGAACCACAGGGCTGGGGGGGTGGGGGGTGCAATGAGGAGGGTGAGAAGGGGTAGATGCTGACCTGGTCGAGGCAGGGGCCAACTTGGGGAAAGCCTTAAATGCCAGCCAAGAACCTAACCTTCAGTCCCCATGGAAGTGGCCTTTAATGCGAATCTCGGGGATTCTCCCCTGACAAATATATATGCCTAACGGTTGGCACCCATGTCAAGGCTTCTGGGACCCTCTGAACTTCTTCCACGAGCCACAGATACCTCAGGATATGAAGGTGATTCCAGGCCCTTGGGAGCCACTGGGGTTTTTGAGCTGAGATGGCAGACTTGGAGCTGCACCTGTAGGAAGGTGAAGCTGAAGACGTGTGGCCTTAATTGGTGGGCAGAGCCTTCTAGCAACCTGGCCCACCAGGCCCAGGACCTCTCAGAGTGTCCCTGCTTCCTAGAGACCTTGCAGGGCTCCAGGGATGCAGAGAAGAGGGCCTGAGTCCTGAGCCGGGGTGCCTGCAGCCCGGGACGCCCGGGCTCCGAGGGAGGGGCTGAGGCCCTGTCCCTCACACTGTGAAGGACACTGAGACTGAGTGCCTGGACCTGCCCCAAGAGGACTGAGCCTTCATAGCCTTTTGGATGATCAGCCTGGGGGCCGGAGGCAGTAGCCCTGCCCTGCCAGGCCCAGCCTAGCCTCGTTCCTCTTTCCCACCCACCCGCCTCCTCTCCCGTATGCCCTGCATTGAATCTCTATCTACCTCCTCAGACAATGTCCGTTTAGGCAAGGAACAGCCCCAGCGTGGGTGCTCCTTTCGCTCTGCCAGCTGGGCCAGCCTGAAGTCAACTGCAGTAACCTTAGTCCGCTGGTTTAACACCCATTATACAGATGGGGAACCTGAGTCCTAGAGGGATGAGACTTGCCAATTATTCTCCAGCCAGCTGGTGACTCAGGCAGGCCACCAGGCTCTCAGCCCCAGAGCTCTTCTGTCTGTACTTAAAGGATAGTCCTCCAGCTCCTGCACATCACTCTGGTGCCCTATTACCCAAAATGCCTGGGTCCGGTCCCAGTCACACCCTGCACTCAGGCTGCCCTGGCCAGTTGGAGCAGAACTCATTGCTGTTGCAGCAGTTACGTTTATTAAGTACCTACAATGTATCATGCACTTGATGTCATGCAATCCTCCTAATGGCCCACTGTGAAGGGGATAATATTACCCAATTATGCAGATGAGGAAGCTGAGTCTCAGAGAGGTTAAGTGACTTTCTTGTGATCACCCTATTAGTAACTGACAGAGCCAACATTAGGACTAGATGCGCCCAACTGCAAAGCTTGGGTATATATATACCTTTCTCTTCCTGTCACACAAAAGGGGCGCCAAACTGGCTTGCCTAGAAGCTCAGGAGAGCCAGGAATCCATCTCTAAAACCAGATGTCCAGCCACCTACCTGACTCCCAGAAGACCAGCCATGGGTCAGCTTTAACAGCTGAGGGGGTGTGTGTGTGGGGGGGCTCTCAGCTACTCCCTTTCCTTTAGCAGAACCGCAGGAGAGCATGAGATGCCCATGAACCTGCTCTCCGGTGTTCCAGCTCTACCACTGACTTCCTGTGTGACCGTGGCCTTGTTAACTCCCCCTTCTGGCTGTGTCTCTTTCTCTCCCTCTCAACCTGCAGGAGTTGGACTCCTGGCTCCCACAGGGCCATGGCTGCCTGAGTGCCTGCAATTCTTTGGCTGGAGGGAGATGTCTTAGTGCCCTCTGGGCAGAAGTTTGCCAAGCTATGGGTTTGGCATGCCATCTTTGCCTGCTCTGTTCGAGGGTGACTGTCTTATTCCAACAAGGAGCCACCTCAGGGTGGCCCACTCCAAACCCCAGTGACTCACTTATAGAGAGAGGCGCAGGCGGGCGGGAGCTGTCTCTGTGGCTCTTGGCGTCCAGCAGAGCCCACGGGCCCATGAGCCCACGCTGGGCGGGAACTTGTGTCAACCACTGGCTCCTATAAATCGCAGGGCTGGGACAAGGTGGGACAGTCGGTGGCCTTTGGAGAGAAAGCTCAGCCTGTGTGCTCTGGGGAGGTGACCCGGGGGGACCTTGGGGCGCTGCTCAGGGGCGTTAATGAGTGCTCCATCTGGTGCCATCCTCAACCACCAGCTGACGCTGACATAGCATTTCGGTGGGAGAGAGAGAGAGCGTGTGTGTTCCAAGGCTAGCAAAGGCTCAGTTTTTCCGATCCGGAAAAATCCGTTCAAAGAGAGGAAAATTGATGATGAGGAGTCGAAGATTGCCTGATTTATGTTGCCTTAGTCTGTGACTTAATGGTTCACAGAAGACTATCACCCTTGATGTCTAACTGGGGAGACCGAGGCTCAAAGAAGGCTGGGCCCCGTGGAGAGGGCCTTGGCAGGGCAAGAATAGAAATGTGATCTTTCACCTCCCAACCCAAAGGTCTGACCATTCTGCTATCCTGCCGCCCTCATCCAGGGGCCAGTTCTGCCTTTGGCCCCAGTGGAATATCACCCTGATTCTCTGACCCTGATTTGGACTCACGAGCACCCCATCTCTGGGACCACAGCATCAACAGATATTATTAGGAGAGACTCCAGGCAGAGCAGCTAGAGCTCTGCCTTCAGAGGGTTTATCTTCCTCTTTAGAAGACAGGAGAGAGTTTAGAAGTGAAACTAGAAAAATAATGACCGATGCTTCGTTGGTACTTATTATGCATCAGGCATAGCTCTGTTCCAAAGGTTTTTCATGTATTAACTCATTTAGTCCTCACAACAACCTATAAAATACTGTCAGCCCTGTTTTACAGATGAGGAAACTGAGGTCCCCTGAGGTTAAGTTTCTTTTCCTCAGTCATACAGCTAGAATGTCGTGTAGAAAGGCAGCCTGGTTCTTGGTTCCACACCGCCAAAGAAGAGATTGTGTGGCAAGTGTTAGCTCCCACTCTGTTCTAGGCATCACCCTCACTATTGGGAGCCAGTGTTAGAAAGAGTAGACAAGGGACCTGCCCTCAAGAAACTTGTCATTCTTCCTTCATTTATCCATCCATCCATCCATCCATCCATCCATCATTCATTCATCATCCATCCTTCTGTGTCTGGTTTTACTCACTATTTTACCCCCATTCTCAGCACAGTGCCTGGCATATAACAAGCCCTAAATCAATATATGCTGAAGGCATAAAGAAATGGAGACAGATCTGGGCCCTGTCCAAGAGCTCTTGGTCTGAGTCCCCCGCCCTCTCCCCGTCTCCATGCAATGGGTAGTAAACACTACCTTGCTCACCTCACAGGATTCTCTGAAGGCTCTGTTGGTGAGGAGGCAAGTGCTTTGCAAACTGTAAAGGGCTATGAAGGCATAGTCTGCACTGGGCTGCCGAGCTGCTGTGTAGGCGCCGAGGCCTGCAGAGCTGTGTCTCTCTCAGGTCTGGCTGGTGAGACCTGTCAGACACTTCCCCTCAGCCTGCCAAGAGGCCCAGAAAGGAAAGGAAATTGACATTTAATGAGCATCCACGATGTGCCAGGGCCTTCACACACTTTAACCCTCTCTTCTCTTTTCATACACAGATCAAAGAATGAAAGCCCAGAGAGGTGCATCATTTGCTCAAGGTCACACAGCCAGTGAGGAGCAGAGTCCAGGTTTGAACCCTGGTCTGTGAGCCCCAAGCCTGTGGTTGCGACGGTACCCAACACCACCTCCCCTTAAAGGGATGCTGCCGACGTCCTGCTTTCCAAATCTCCTTAAGTCTCCAGCATTCAAGGTTACATAGCAAGCCCCTGGCAGAGCCTTTTAAAAAGTGGTTCCATTTAGTTTTGCATTGATTATTTCCTTTCTGCTTTACAGGAATTTCTCCCCCCCCCATTTATTTGCAAAGAAAAACCAACATAAATGTTCTCCCCACACACAGGTTAACCCTTGTCTGACAGGTGGATTCTCAGCAGCCATGTGGGGAGGAGATGGAAGGTCAGCTGCTTGCCACAGCTTCCTGCGGGGCCTCTTCACAGACCCTCACGATAGTTCACACAACAGTGTGGCTGTGCTGCCTAATGCTATCCGTAGCAGAAGCCCCTGACTCCCAATTACCAGCTTCCGGTGACCCTCCGCATAGGGCAGCGTTCGGAGACCCAAGTGGAAACCACCTCTTGAAACATAAAGCCGAAAACAGGCTTCCTGAAGACACTGTCTTGAGCCACAGGCTGGGTCTGAAAAAGAAATGCCCATAGCCACGGTTCCTGGGCCACCCACCGAAAGCCTGGCACAGCACTGGGCACCTCACCAACATCCCTTCACTGAGTCTTCTAAATGGGAGAGGCAGGTCTTGATGACTCCATTTTACAATAGAAGTGAAAGCTGAGGCTCAGAGAGGCAAAATCACCTCCCAAGGCCATGCAGCTGGCCAGGGGCAAACTGGGCGTAAGACAGGACCCTTGCTTATACGTTGCTTTAAATCGAGGGCTAAAAATAAGACATTGTGCCTGTGAAATGACAAAGTGCCTCCTCTGTGCCAGACACCGTCCTCTGTCCTGGAGACCTGATCCAACAAGAAGTGGAAGCAAGTCTCAATTCTTCTAGACTTGCTGAATGATCTTGATTGGTCACTCTCCTTCTCTGAGCCCAGAATTTGCCCTATGTGAAATGAGTGGGTTGAATATCTCAGTCTTTTATGTTCTTTCTTGTTTTGCTTGGGTAATAATTTGCAAAGTAGAATGTAGCAGGTGAGAGAAGATGACTGAGGTTTATGGGTAGCACTGCGTTATGGCTGAGAGTTACTAAAACGCCGTCCAGAGACCCCCTACCAACACCACAAGGGGCAAAATTCCCTAAGGAGTTCAGGTACACTTGGGATGGAACGCCCCTGCAGCCTTGCCCCACTCCTGAGCCGCACTACTGAGTGGGAAGCTGAAGAGAGGAGTGGCAAGCCCTGGGCCAGACACCACACGGGCACACAGGATCCTCTGCGCCCCCCTCTTCCCAGCCCTTGTCTCTGGGCTGCCCATCACCCCAAGACCCAGCACCCGGTGCCCCCAGCCCAGCCCCCTCAGCAAAGGCTCCTCCTGTATTTGGCTCCAGCACCAGCAGGTCAGCCATTTAAGGCTCCACCTCACCCCTTTAAATTCTATTTTTTCAAACCACATTCTTGAACTTGGCAGATAAGGTGGCAGTCCGACAAGAGCCCTATTTACTCGGAGAGCCGTGAATGGGCCCTTTATAACAAGCTTCATTAATATTTCTACCTATTGGCCAGCTCTCCGTTTCCTCCCCCTATACAAACAGATTCTCCACACAGAAAGACTTTTCAAATGCTCTTGTTGACTTTCCCCAAACAGGGAGGGCAGCCGGGCCGGCTGGGGTGTATGAGTGTGTGTGAGTGTGTGTGCAGGGGAGGGGGCGGCCACGGGCTCACGCCCGCCTGGCCTGGTGCAGGAAGGAAAGAGGCCCGCTATTCACGGGGAGGGGTGGGCAGCCCGGGTGAGTTCAGGTATGCCGCCTCACAAAGGCACACTGAGCCCAGCCTGCGCCATGAATTCCAGAGTCCTGGCTGGAGGAGTCAGGCCGTCCCTTCTCAGCCCGTTGCCTGGCCAGGTAACCCTGGCCAAATCCCTTACTCACGCTGGGCCTTACTGTCCTCCTTCGTCAGTTGGGTCTACACCCTGCTCTTCAAAGTGTGGTCCATGCACCAGCAGCAGCAGCGTCGCCCAAGAGCTTATAAGACATGCAGACTCTCTGTCCAGATTTGCTGTACCTGAATCTGCGTCTGAAGATTCTGGATGATAGGTGTGCACCACAAGGTTCCAGAAGCATCACATCGATAGCACATCCCCTCCACCAGGACCAAGGCTGTTCTATGGCTGAAAGGCCATCACAGACCTGAAACATCATTGAGGTGGCAGCCACCAAGGCTGTTGTGCTCTCTACTTTGTGACCACAGGCCTGGCCCATGGTTGGGGCTCAGGAAATAAACAACCAGAAAAGTGCATTGTCAAAGTCTGGAAGCCTTGTGCTAATGACAGAAATTCTTCCTCTTCAGCAGATGATAAATTGTGAAGAACAACCTATTCCGTTGTTCAAAAGGTCACATGGCAACAGAAGGGACCTTCTAATTTGCAATGGATGGGTTGAGCTCCCTGTCTTTTGGAGATATGCAAGCAGAAAGTGGAAGACCTGTGAGGGAAATTGGAGAAAGCACTGAGCCCCATGTGTGCCTCTGGGCTGAGGAAGAAACAGTGCAGAGAATGTGGCGTCATCACCGCGTTCGCTCACAGGGGGCACGGTGGCGCCTTTGGAGAGAGGCAGAGCCGAGTTTGAATGCTGATGACGCCCTCTAACAGTGAGAACATGGGCAAATACCTTCCCTTCCCTTCCTTGTTCATGTGATAAATGTTTATCCTATGTGTCAGACCCTCTGCTGGACCTTGGGGACACAACGGTCAACAAAATAGCCTTTGTCCTTGCCCTCTCTGGGAAGAGAGACAACAACAACAACAATAAAATAAATACAAATGCCAAGGAGGAAACAGAGGAGGGTGACAGACAAGGTATGTGTATGGGGAAGGGGGAAACCTATTGGGGGAGTCAGGGAAGACATCACTGAAAGCTGGCTTTTTAAAATCAAGCCTGTAGACAGAGGGACCAACCATGTGAGCAGCTAAAGGAAGGGCACTCCCAGCGGTGCGAACAGCATATGCAAAGGTCCTGAGGCAGGAAATACTCGGTGTTCTGAAAGGGGTCAGTGTGGCAATAGCATTCCTCATACAAGGGGAAGAGGGTTGATCATTTCCAGCTTGCAGACCTGCTGGGAGGGAGGCTGGCACAAAGGAGGTGCTTAGAACATAATGTGTTTGCTCTTGACTGATCTTCAGGCCCCTGTGACTGCGTCAGTCCCCTGTGACTGCGTCAGGCCCCTATCAGGATGGCTGTCTGCTCTTTCCATCTCTCAGGAACAGCAGGGGCAGTGCCTCAGTCTGGGCCCCAGCCCAGAACAGGGTCAGCTGAGCTGGAGGCGGTTGAATGAGCTGCCTGTGTGCATCTTGGCTACCTACATCTTACCTTTTTGGGGAGGGGGTGGCCTGCTCTCTCCTGGGACAACGGCCCAGCTTTGGCTAGCCTAGGCGGCTTGGACAGAAATCCCCGACCCCCTGCCTAGGTCTCAACAGCCAAAGGCTGGACCCTCTTGGGAGGACAGAGCCCTCTGGCCAGCCCACACCCCACTCCCTGGCCAGTCCTTAAGTACCAGGCTAGAAATAACCAGTTGTCTCCTCCCCTTGGGGCTGTGGGCTCGCCCACCACAGGGGCTGAGGAGGCGGGCAGAGTGGGCAGGGCTGTCCTAAGACAGGCCTCTTGGATTCTTCCAGCTGGGAGGCCCCTACACTCAGGCATCAAGAGGTGGGGTGGAGGGAGGTTAGTTCCAATTCTGGATTTGCCATTGACTCCCAGGAGCCCTTCAAAAGCTGCTTTCACAATTTGAGCCTCAGTTTCCTTATCCATACAACAGAGTTGATCACTCCCTCAGAGGGTTGTTGTGAGAATGAAATAACATGAGAAAGAAATATGTGAGCTTTGTAAACTGTAAAGTGCAATGCACACAGAAGAGTTCGAGGTGGGGGGGAACAGTTCACGTATTTAAGGTCATGAAAAGACAGTATTGGGGGATAGTCCCAACTGTACCTCTGGGAAGATCACTGTGCTTCTGAGGCTGTTTCCCCAACTGTAGCGTCTGAATCTTTCTGTGTACCTCAAAGGGTAGTTATTAGAATCCAGTTAATTCAAACAATATATGTATTGAACACCTACTGTGTGAATTGCTCACGGCATTCTACATAGACATCTTGCAAACGGGTAGGTCCCCTTTTCTTTTTCAGCTTCAGGGAATCCTTTCCTGGGGACTCAAGATGAGTGAAGGATGTACTCAGGAAACCAGACAAAGTGTAGACAAGGGGCAGGATTCTAGATCTCAGATTTGCCCCCATAGTCAGGTTGCTGGTCAAGATCCTGCTTCATTCTCTTACTGTCCCTGTGACTTTGGGCAAGTTACTTAGCTTCTCCAAGCCTCAGTTTCCCCATCCATAAAGTAGGGAGAATATTAATACCACAGAAGGCTTTTGTTATGATTAAATGATATCAATTGATAGGTAATGCTTAGCTCAGTCTCTGACCCATTGTATGTAAGCCATTAATGCTTGCTATGAGAAATACCAGTAAATAAATAGTTCACTGTTGTAGTAGCAGTAGTAAAATACTGTACTATAAATACCAGTAGTCGCAAAGGTATTAGTAGTCATAGTATTAGCAGTAGAAGAACTACCAGAAGTACTATCGGTGGTAGTCATAGTAGAAGTACTAGCTGTACTAGTAAACACTGGTAGCTATGGTAGTATTAGCAGACATGCTAATATAATAGTATTAATATAGTGTCAGAGTGGACTTGTGTGACAGGGGAGAGGTAAGGCTAAGAGAATTCAGCCCCTTTTAATTCTGGGGAGGGGGCAGACAGGTCCAGTTGATGAAAATTGGAAAGGAGAGGGGTCAAGATAGATGGGTTGGCAAGAAAAAACGAAGGGCGCAGCGCTCTAGAAATGGGTGCTAATCAAACCCTTGTAGACTAAATGAGAGAAATGACTGTCTCAGGGATGGAATCTTGGGGTTGTGGGGGGCTGCGTCTCCCCCTCAACCTCTCCCAGGGAGGCAGATATAGTGTTTGTTCCCAGAAATCCCAGAAGCCTGGAGCAGGCAGGGTCTTAGCTATCTGTGGTCCCCTGTCCTCATTTGCATGTGGGAACACTGAGGCTCTGGGCGTGAGTGGGAGGGGGGTTTCCACTGGGTGACAGCAGAGAATGATTACTGGGCTGGGAGACGTGCTTCCCGCTGCTCCCACAGGACCAGCTCTGAGGGCTTGGGCTGATGTGGAAGCCCCAGCTCGGCGTTCCAGGTCCTTAGCTGCCAGAGGGGCGAGTCAGCAGTGGGGACTGGCACCCACCCAGGCCTCAGGAACTCAGTGTCCTCAGTTCTGATAGGATGGGTGGAGCTTCCTCGGAAGAGCTGGAATAATCACAAGGAGGGGGCACCAGGGCATCCCCAGGCTCTGCTCCTCTGGAAGAGGGAATGAAATTTCCAGCCAGGAGCAATCCGGGGCTTCCATAGAAACTTCTGCTTTTGGCACTTTGGAGTATGATCCCACCAGTCTCGCAGGCCTTGACCCCACTAAATAACAGTTTGTTCTTCAACTTGTCCCACTTCTGGGCCTTTGCTCATGCTGTCCCCTTTGCCTGAAATGCTCTTTTTCTCCTTTATGCCTGCTTCAATGCCACCTCCTTCAGGAAGCCTTCCCAAATACCCTAGCCTTTGCTCTCTGGCCAGGATTCCCTTTCTCTGCTTGTGGTCCCATGGCATTTGGTCCCAGCTGCTACGAGTAGTTCATTTTAACAGACATGCATTGATTCACCGACCAGTCCCGGCCCTCAGAAAGCTTCGAGTTCTCTGAGGCAGACAGATATTGATGTACCACCTCCACCCCTGGCAAATGGGTTAAGGTCATGGTGCTGGTAGGTGTGGGAGGGTGAGCGTCTTCAGGGGAGGGCTCCCATCCCAATCCAGGAGGGCTTCCTGGGAGAGGATGCAGCCACTCTGTGCTCATAACCAAATGACACAGTGGATTGTTAGTACTTAGTTTATGACCCAGCGCACAGTGGGTGTTTGGGGCATGCTTAATTAACATTCCAATTGAATATGCAGCTGCAGTTGCCACATTGGACAACTTCCTGTCACCTGTGTAGAGGCAATCTAGCAGGGAAGAAAAATCTGGAAAGCTGAATGGATCCCCTGGTCCCTGCAGGCAGGGCCTATGAGAAGTTCTGCTTTGTACAATCTATCATAATAGGTTGTACAGTGGATCCCATGCTAGAAATGAAAAGAGAGAATCCGGGATCACAGTGAGATGGCTCATCAGGAAACGTGGTGCCAAGAGAAAGGTGCGTATACCAGAAAAAGCAGACAGAAAGTCTCAAAAAGCCCATCAGGATCTGAAAAATTACTCTACCAAAATATAGCCCAAGACACACACTGGATAAGATGACTTTGGTCATCAAGAAAAATATCAAAAGCTGAATTTGTCAATCCTGGCTGTGCGTTAGATCCATCTGGGGGGCTTTAAAAACATTGATGCCTTGGCCCCAACCTCCAAACCAATTAATCAGAATCTCTGGGGGTGGGGCCTGGAATCGCCAGGTGATTCTGATGCCGGGGTGGAGCTCCGCGGCCTTAAAGTATCACTCGACATTCCCCAGGGAAGAAGGCAGGGCAGGGTGAAAGCTGATATGGGAACACGTTTCAACAGAGATGGTTAAACTAAGGCGAGTTGTGTACTTAAAAGGTCAACTTCAGTTATCCAAGTCTAGTTTTGCAGAACAGCTCACAGAAAAGGGCTGCAGAGAGTAGAGGACAGAAGACAAGCTTTGGTGACAGTCAGATTCCCACACCACTTAGTGGGTGCATGACCTTAGGCAAGTTACTGAGCAACTCAGAGTCTCATCTATAAAATAGGGACGTTTGTAGTGCCAGTCCCAGAGGGTTGCTTTGAAAATTAGTTGAAATGAAGTAGGAAAAGTGCCCAGTGTTCAACAAATATCAACTCCCATCCCTCTGACTCAGAAGGTTCCAGACACATGAGGCATTGTTGTGCAAGAGAGGGTCCTTAATGCCCCTTAACATTCTTACACGTTGCCATTGTTTTTGGAGGAAAATATCCAACTCATAGGTAAGTCATCCCTGGGTGAACAGTTGGTACAGACTGACTCAGGGGAAAGCTGATTATGTTTCTAGGAAAAAGAGCCGAGATCCTGGAAACAGCAGGGAGTTTCAACAACCCTGGGTCCTTTGATTTCACAACCACCCGTAGAGGCTCATCTTTACCAAAAGCCGAAGCCTGGCTTTAGGGTGTCTCATTTCCTCTTGCTTGGACCTTCATGCCTTCATCAGACAGTTAGTTAGTGGGTGCGCCTCTGTGCCGGGCCCTGGGCATTGGGAGGTGATCTCTACCCTCACAAGGCTCCTTGTTGAGCAGGAAGCCTGGCATGTCTGCCAGTACCCACCAGACACAGCAGATAAGCCTTGTGAGGCTGTGGAGGAGAGGAACCAGGTAGGTACTCAGGGGAAAGAGTAGCCCAGGGGCGTCAATGGGTCACTGTGACTCTCTCCATCTCTCCCTAAAATCACAGCTCTTCACCATCGGTACAAGTGCTGCTTCAGCCTATACTGGCCGCCCTTCAGTTTTCCCATCTGTAAAATGGGAGTAGGTGACCAGAGAGAAGTTAATTCAGTGATTCCCTAAGGCCCTTGCTTTGGAGAATGTTGTGAAATGAGTCCTATGGCCTACATTCACATTTTAATTAAAGATTACAGCAAGCTCTGTTTGGAAAATTTCACAACTGGACTTGGATCCATCTGGCTGTCCCTTCATGATGGGGGGGGGCAAAAGGGGTGGTACAAGTGGAACAATGAAAGACGAGTGTCATGTGATAAAGGGAGAACTTCCTTCCTCCCCGATCTTCTTTCTCATCTCTGTCCCACCTCAGTCCAATGCAAAGCTGTCTGGCAGGGTGAGCCCCAGACTCATCTGGGAGCTTGGCCAAGGCTGGGAGAGTGTCACCCAGCTTCTGGGCACATTTGAGAGCAGCTTTGTGGCAGGAGCTGATGATCACCATGATAAATGAGTCCCTAAAGGAATCCTTACATCATGAAGTTGAGTGTTTGCGGTTAGTCTTGAGAGGAGGGAGGGAGGAGAGATGGCGGTTGGCAAGGGATGCACGACGACGCATCCAGCAATCCTCTCACCAGCCTCCCTTCCTCCTCCTTGGCTCCTTCTCTTCTTCCCACCAACATTTCCTGAGCTCCTACTGTGTGCAGGCTCCTGTGCTGGCTCCGAGACCACAGGGATGAAGCCAGCACAGTCCATGCTCCCAACAGTCAGGAAGACCAACCTACTGTGTTCAGTATGGAAGAGTACTGAACCCAGTGTCATCAGCACTGCAACAGAGGGAAGCCCCGGAGGCCGCAGGGGCACAGACCTGGTGGGGAGGGGATGACGGGCAAGGCTTTCTACAGGAAGGCTTGCAAGACAAGTCCACCAGGCAGCAGACAGAGCTCCTGGCAGAAGGAACAGCAGGAACAAAGGTCTAGGGAATTAGAGGGAAGCGTAGCAAAGCTTTTGGGCCGGAGCACTGGATGCAGCGGCGGGGGGGCAGGTGGGTAATGGAGAGAGCCAGCCAGAGGAGTCAGCAGGAGATAGAGTCTAAATGACCTTGAATCTCAGCGAGGGAGCTGACTTTATCCTGAGGCCCCAGGGAGTCAGGGCAGGATTTTCCCAGGGATGAAGGCTGGGATTAAAGAGGCTGGAACCAGGAGCAGGGGTGAGTGTGGGAGGCCCCCTGACTGCTCAATACTGCTTTTCTTTACTCCCTCAAGGAGTACTTCTTGAGGGCCTGCTCACCCCTCTCCACAGTATCAGGCTGGTCAGCCCCTGCACGCTGCTCAAGCTACAGAGAAAATGTATGGAAGCCGTAGCTGCCCTTGACAAAGCCTCCTTTGTGGCGAGCCGTGGGGCCATCGTGGTGTGGTGCTCTGCTGCCCTCTAGCTACCTACGCCTGGAGACACACCCCTGCAGGGTCCAGCGGCTTCTAAAACGCTCTGAGTTTCGCAGCAAGCCTTCCCTCTCTCTCTCCATCAACGACGGGGGGTCCTGCGATTCTGGATGAAAAGGTGCAGTTTGGGATAGAGGACAAGCTCAGAACCTCCAGTGATGTACACATTTTGATCCAGGTTGAGAGCCTGGGGCAAAAAAAATCCCGACAAACAGCTCATCACACCCCAACATGCATATATCCCTTGTCTCTGCCCTATTCTCAAAATCCCTTGGCTGTGAAATCCCATTTCAGTTCTGTTTGAGGTGGACGGCAATCTGATTAAATCAACTCACGCTAAGATGTGAATGACTGATAGTCCTCAACCCTTTTAAGGACATTTAGGGAGCAACTTGTTCACTTCCTGGGTTTACAACTGAAAAGGGAAGCCTGCCATCGCAAATAGCACTAAGATTTAGAGCTCACAGCTCTGGGTTTAAACCTGTTGTTCACCATTTACAGCTGCTTTCTTTTTAGACAGCCTCCCCTGCCCACTTCTGTTTTCTGGTTTTTTTCATCTGACAAACAGGACTAGTAATTCTTGCCCTATCAACCTCAAGGATTAAAAAAATATGTTATAGATTATGAAATTTCAGAGTAGAAAGGAATCTTGGCGCTCATCTAGGGATTTTTATTTTGGCTTTGACCTAATTGTGTACAATTTATGAATCACTTTCAATTACAGGCGCCTCAACTTACAATAATAAACCCGTAGTAAATTGACAGTATATTAAGTCTAAATGCAGAGCGTCAGTTGTTTACCCTCGTGAGGGCGTGGCTGACTGGGGCCGGCTCGCCGCTGTGCCCGGCCTCGCAAAGAACGATCGGACTGTGTATCACCAGCCCGTGAAAAGATCAAAACGCAAAATTCAAGTACGGTTTCTACTGACTGCGTATTGCGTTTGCACTATCATAAAGTTGAAAAATCGTTAAGTTGAATCATTGTAAGTCCAGGAGAACTACGTAAAATCATTGCTCTCTTTTTGCAAGTAGGACACAGTTAAGAACGGGGAAATGACGTGGCCAGAGCTCTCTGGGATGTTAGTGGCCGAGCCCAGGACAGTGGTCTCTGTTCTACCTAACTCTACCTATAGATCCTGCTAGAACACCCTATAACCCTCACCTACCACCCTCACGTCCCTGTCCCTACAGGCCTCTGAACTCTTCCTAAAAGCCCCTGTACACTAAATAGCACTTATCTGTCTCTCTAGCAAAACTATGGGATTTCTCTGCTTGGTGCCCATCATGGAGCGTGGCGCTGAATGGGTGAGTGCCCCACCCCAGCACCTCTACAGCCAGACCAGGAGAGGGTTAAACAACAGTCCTGGCCTTGGATCCGCCTAGGCATTGTAGAAGCAGGCGGCCTAATGTTTAACCAGATGCTTCAACTCAGGAAGAACTCAATCCAGCCAGGTCTTCCCGGAGCTAAGACCTGGCCCCGCCCCCCTCCCCCTCCCCCAGGCCCCTGGGCTGTGAAGTAGTAGCTGAAGCTCCTAGGAATGGAGAAAGGGAAGAGGGGGGAAGGTTACAAAACTGGAGGAGTTTGTGGATAGAATAGGCAGAGCTGTTTGGTCTTGGCTGAGTCCCTCCCATTCCTGCTTCCGTATTCCTATCTGCGCACAGAGGACGCTGGTCTGGGGGGTCCCTTCTGATGGCACTTCGCAAGAGCAAGGAATCCTCAGAATCCAGAAACCTCTCGCTAGGGGTTCCCTAGCTTGGGAGAAACTTCCTCCACCACAGAGGTGGGGGTGGGTAAATCTTTAACTACCTGGCCCAGCGCAGGCCAGAGCCTTTCCGGATGGATGGCGGCCTGGGAAGGGGGGATGGGTGTGGGGGATGTAAGGTGTGTATAGTTAGTCCTAGCGTGGTGAAGGGAGGGTAGTGGGGAGGAAAAGGAACGAAATCGGGCGGGGCTAACTCCGTGTGCACAGCAGGACATGGAGGAACGCGGATCCCCTGATGGGTAAGCAGAGATTCTGGGAGATTCAAAGAGCCGCTGGGCGCCGGGATGGTTAACTCACCTTGCTGCCACAGGGACCCTGAGTGGAGCCTGGAGCAGGGGCCAGAGGGGCCGGAAACGCCCATCCAGGTGGTGCTCAGGTGGGTATAGATTGGTTAGGAAGTGCCCAAGAGAGAGGAAGGGAAGGGACCGATGGAGAGACATCGGGGTGGAACATCAACCCTACCGTCGGAGCACAGGGTGCGTCCCATGAGCGCGGCCGAGCTGCGTCGAGGGGAACAGAGCGCGCTGCACTGCTCAGGTTCCAGGACTCTGCAGGTGAGAAAACCCTCCCCCTCTAAAACAACCTACCGGAAGGATGCCTTGTCCCTCCCCCCCAGGCAACTTTGCCCAGGCCCCGCCCTCCCAGGCGTCTCCCCGCTTCTCCACCGCCCCCTCCCCCAGGTGAGCCCCCCGGGCGGGGGTCCCGATGTAGCTTTCCGCTTCGGCGCGGTGCTGGACGGGGCGTGCACGCAGGAGGACGTGTTCCGGGCTTGCGGTGTGCGGCGTCTTGGGGAGCTGGCGCTGCGCGGGTGAGTGAGGCCCTGGGGATGCTTTGCATCCCCGCACTGCCCTGTCCCCGCCGCGGACCCCCGCCCTCCGCCTGGGCCCAGCCACGCCCCTGCTGCCCGCAGCTTCTCCTGCACCGTCTTCACCTTCGGCCAGACCGGCTCCGGGAAGACCTACACCTTGACCGGGCCTTCTCCCCAGGTGGGCCAAGCGCCATGGGAGCCCTGGTGGGTCTGGGGTTGATGGGCTGGAAGCTCTGGGGAGCCGTTGGCGGCGCAGGCTTCCGGAGGGTAGGGCCTTGTACAGTGCAGCCCAGTTCATGTATTTGCAGACAAGGAAACTGAGGCCCATAGAGGTAAAGCTACTTGCCCCGTATGGAGTTCAAATTTTGTCTCCTTTACTTACTAGCTCCCAGTTTCTTCATCTATAAAATGGAAGCGATAGTACTGATTGTGAGAATTAGATGAGATGTTACATGGGAACTTCGTATAGTTAGTTCCTAGGGCATAGTAAGAAAGGGCTCTACAAAGGGTAGTTATTACTGTGGTGGTGACGACCCAGCCCCAGGCTCAGCTGTTTCTGCCCCCAGGGAGAGGGGGTGCCTGTACCCCCCAGCCGGGGCGGCATCATGCAGAGGACCTTCGCCTGGCTGTTGGACCGTGTGCAGCACCTGGGCACCCCCGTCACCCTCCATGCCTCCTACCTGGAGATCTACAATGAGCAGGTGGGGGACAGAGATGACTGGAAAGACAGCCCACAGTTGAAATGAGGCATTTCTTTCTAAGGAGCCTGGGGCAAGGGGCAGAATAGGTGGTGTGTGTGTGTGGGGGGCACTGTCAGTAAGGTCTAGGGGTGGATGGAACGTGGACTCAGAGCTCCTTCCTTCCCTCCACCCCATCACCCAGGTTCGAGACTTGCTGAGCCTGGGGTCTCCCCGGCCCCTCCCTGTTCGCTGGAACAAGACTCGGGGCTTCTATGTGGAGCAGCTGCGGGTGGTGGAGTTTGGGAGTCTGGGGGCTCTGATGGAACTTCTGCAAATGGGTGCGTGCTATTTCAGGGGCGCTTTGGGGTACAGGGGAAGCCCATCCCTCTATTGTTCACTGAGTGCACTCAGGGCCCCTTGCTGGAGCTGTGGATTCAGAGAAGACCCTTGTGGCAGCAAAAGGCCAGCAAAGCGACAGTTCAGACACAGCCCAAGGAGGGCCCCCATCCCACCCCCAGGCCTGCTGATTGTGCCTTCCAAACTCTTTCCGGGCCCACCTTCTCTCCAGCCCAGGGCCTCTGCGTCAGCCTTTTTTTTCACTCCCTGGATAGGTCTTCCCACCTCAAGGCTCTCCATGCAGCAAACCACATCCCTCTTTCCCTCCAGACACTCCAGACCCGTCCAGTGTCCTGAGGGCAAAGGTCATACCTCTTAGCCTAGCCTATAGGCCCCCTCTGTTCCAGTCTCATTCATTCATTCATCAAATATTTATTGAACATCCACCCTGTGACAGGCATTGGGGTCACTGAGACTCTGGGTTCCTGCCCCAACATTGTGCCACGTCTCCTAGCTGATCTTTCTGCTTCCTCTCCCTCCTTCTACAAAGAAATAGGAAGGATGTATACCAGGTGCGAATCTGACATTCTTCTGCTCAGTCCTTTCCATCCCCCTCTCACCTGTCTGTGCTCACCTGTCTCAGCCCACATCCCATCATTCCCCTTTCCTGCCACTGTGCCTTTGCACAGGCTGGCCCCTCTACCAGGATGCCTTTGCTCCTTTGCCTTTATTGGTGACTACATGCTCTTCCTACCAGGTCCAGTGCCTGATGCTTTTCCCCTCCAGGTCTTAGCCGTCGAAGGAGCTCAGCTCACACCCTGAACCAGGCCTCCAGCCGAAGCCATGCCCTGCTCACACTCTATATCAGCCGCCAGACTGTGAGTGCCCCAGCCTGGGGAAGGAGCTGGCCCAGGGCCACCCAGCAAAGGTCCGCTTCTGGGTATATAAACCAACTTGGGTGTGCAAAGGAAGTCATAGTGGAAACTCTGGCTTTGTGACTTTGATGGGGACAGCCCCTCTCAAGTCCCTATCAGGCTCTGATCCCCCAATCCCAGCAGATGCCTCCTGTGGATCCCGGGGACCCTGCTGGGGGGAAGCTGTGCTTTGTAGACCTGGCCGGCAGTGAGAAGGTGGCGGCCACAGGATCCCGCGGGGATCTGATGCTTGAGGCCAACAGCATCAATCGCAGCCTGCTGGCCCTGGGTGAGACCGGGGAGCCGTCTGACATCCCGAGACCTTCCTCTTGCCTGACCTGTAGCTGTCCACGGGAGGGGTGGGGAGAAGGGAGCGGAGCGGCGGCAGAACCAGAGGGGTTGTGGGGTTGTAGGGATGGAGGAGAATTAGGGAGCTGTGAGCTAAGAGCCACAGGCAGGCCTCCTTCTGGTCTCAGCTGGCTTTGACTTGTGCCTCGCCTCTTAGAACTGTGTTGATGACTTTATAAGCCTATAAGCTTCATTCTATTAGAATTCTAGTTTGGGAGGTAGACACACTCAAGTACAGAGTGTGAGCCCTCAGATATGTAACCTGTCCCTTGTGCAGTTGGGAAGACTGAGGCCCAGTGAGAAGGGACCCGACCTGTCTTCCCACACCCACCCCAGGTCATTGGGCCTCCACTGTGGCGTGCGTGGGGAGCTCCTCTTCATTCAGTCCGTTTGTCAGATGTTTCCTGAGCCCTTGCTGAGAGCCAGACCCTTTGTTGGGCACTGGGGGTCTGGGCTGGACAGGGCCACCTCTGCCCTCCGGCCCCAGTCTGGTGGCAGAGGCCAATCTGAGTGAGGAACGAGATCACATGGAAAGAGCGATTTTAGAGCACACTGGCCTAGGTGGATTTCTGCTCTGCTGAACCAGCTGTGTGTCCTTGGACAAGGGGTGTAACCTTACTGGGCCTCGCTGTCCCCACCCAGGTCACTGCATCTCCCTGCTGCTGGACCCACAGCGGAAGCAAAGCCACATCCCCTTTCGAGACAGCAAGCTCACCAAGCTGCTGGCGGACTCACTGGGGGGGCGCGGGGTCACTCTCATGGTACCTGAGGGGGGCTGGCAGGGAGGGCTGGGGTTTGAGGGAGGGGCTCCCATAGAGAAACACTCAAGACATTCTCCTCCCAGGTGGCCTGCGTGTCCCCCTCAGCCCAGTGCCTTCCTGAGACTCTCAGTACCTTGCGATATGCCAGCCGAGCTCAGCGGGTCACTACTCGGCCACAGGCCCCCAAGGTGAGTAGAGGAAGACACAGGTAGAAGGAAGGCAGGGTCAGTGGTTGGAGATCAGCCAGTAGTTGGAGCCTGAGTTGCTGTCACAGTTAATGTCTGGGACGGAGTCAGAGATAGGATTAGAGCTGGAATCCTGATGATGGGATCATGGTTGGGTCGGGTGGGGTCAGGGTCAGGGTCACGGTCAGGGTCATGGCAAGTCTAAGGTCTAAGGTGGGAGTTGACGTGGGATATGATTCAGGGTCTAGCCGGGATCCCAGCTGGTAGCATTATTAAGTCTGAGTTGAGTTGGGGTTTGATGTAGGGTCTTGTTTGGAGTCAGAAGCGGGACCAAGGTCTGAACAGGAATTTGGGGTTGCACTTGGAGCAGCTTAGAGGGGGCTCTCCGGCATGCATCTAAGGCCATAGGCACTTTGACGCAATTAGGATAAGGTGTCCCCTCCAGGTGTAGACTTATGCTAGGAGGCAAGCTGGTGAGTGAAGCATGGGCTCGTTTTTAGGCTTCACTCACTGCCCCTCCCGGAAGCCCTTGTGCAGTACACAACTTGCTCAACCATAAATGGCAGTTCTGGGTCTCTTTCTCTGCAGTCCCCTATGGCAAAGCAACCCCAGCATTTGGAGACTAAGATATTGCAACTCCAGGAGGAGAACCATCTCCTACGGTCCCGACTGAGCCAAATGAACCTCAAGGGTATGAGCTCCCTGGGGGTTGGGTGCATGTGGAGAGGGTCTGGGGCTCCTACAGATCCAGCCACCTCCCCTTTCCCTATAGTCTCCGGACTCAGTGGGCCCCGGGTGGCCTGGGCCCAGCGGAATCTCTATGGGATGCTCCAGGAGTTCATGCTGGAGAATGAGAGGCTCAGGTAAGGCCCAGCCCCAGCCAGGGGACTTGGTACCCACCCCTTACTGCCGAGCTGCTTCTGCCAAGTTGCCCCCCTCTCTAGTCTATGGCTCCCTTCTGTCCCCACCTGCCTGCTGGGGCTTGTACTACACTGCAATGAGGGGATGACTGATACCCCCGTCAGCCCTGCCTCCTGTTACCTTTCTGGGGCCTGTTCTTCCCAGGAAAGAAAAGAGCCAGCTGCAGAGTAGCTGGGACCTGGCCCGGGATGAGCAGCGCGTCCTGGCCCAGCAGGTCCATGAATTGGAGCGGTGAGCATGTCCACCAGCCCAGAGACAGGCCGTGAGACAGAGGGCAGGTGGAAAAGGGGTGGCTTAATGAAATGGTTAAGAGTCTTACCTCTGGATCAGACCACCTGGGTTCAAATACCAGCTCTGCCACCTAGCTGTGTGACCTTGGGTGAGTCATGTAACCTCTCACTGCCAGGGATTCCTCATCTATGAAATGAAGATAATATAATGCCCACCTTACAGCGTTGTTTTAAAGATTGAATCGCATGAGTTCATTTGTAAAGCATTGCGAACGGTGCCTGGCACGGAGTCAGTGTTCCGTTTGTTGAAAGGAGGGGTGTGGGGGCCAGCCTGGTGGTAGCGTTAAGGGCCACAGGCACGGACCCACTATTCTTTCCAGGCGCCTCCTTTCTGCCTGCTACCTCCACCAGCCGGGCCTTGGCCCAGCCCCACCATGTCCCTGTGTGATGGTGCCAGCTCCCTCCTGTCATGTGAGTCTCTACCCAGCCTAAAGCGGGGAGGAGCAAGGACAACAGGGAACCTCTGACATGCCCTCTTGCAGGCACTGCCACCCCTCTGCTCCTGCCCCTGTTTCCGCCTCTGCCCCCTGTGCCGAGCCCCGCCGGCCCACTGGGCCTGCACACGGAGGGAGCTCCAGCTGCCCCAGGTAGGAAAGGCCAAAGTAGGGGTGAGGGAAGTCTGGGAGAGCTGGAGACCTTGATCTAGGGGATTAGTCCTGGGCTGCAGAGCTCCAGGGCCTTCAGGGTCCCAGGCTGGGTCATAGGGGTGAGTGGCTGGCTTTGGGCTCCCTCTGCCCAGGGTGCAGAATAGCTCTTTACCTTGCCTTCCCCTTCTCCCCACCTCGCCTTCTTTTAGGAACTCACTCTGCCCTTCGCTTATTCATTCATTTACATACGTATTATTCATTTATGCATTTTCTTATTCACGTGTTCACTCACGCGTTCACTGACTCTCCCCTAAGCTCCTTGCTTTGTGCCGGCCCCTGTTCTGGGCACTGAGGATTCAGATATAGACCAGACACGGTTCCTGCTCTCAGGGAGTTCCTAGTCTCCAGGAAGGACATTATAAAGACCACCCGCTGCCCACAGAAAGAGCAACCAAGACCCCATGGCTTTATGCCCACCTGACAGTCTTGGTGCTTCGTGGGGCAGGTGTGGCAGTCATGGTGGTGTCACGGTGAGCTCCAGGGAAGTGGGGCAGAGAGGCAAGGCTGAGGTCCCCCAGTGTGGGCTCTGGTCTTTCCTGCAGGTGTTTGGCTCTAAGGCCCCAGATGGCATGACCCTGTCTGCTCGGCCCCCACCCTGGGCACCCCCATGTAGCCCCGGCTCTGCCAAGTGCCCAAGAGAGAGGTGGGCCTGGTGCTGGGGCACTGGGATGGGGGAGGAGGAGGCCTGGGAACTTGGAGGCTCACCTCCCATCAAACAACTCACCCTGCCCCAGGAGCCACAGCGACTGGACTCAGACCCGAGTCCTGGCAGAGATGCTGACCGAAGAGGAGGTGGTACCCTCTGCACCTCCCCTGCCTGTGGCGCCCCCGAACACATCACCAGTGCTGAGAGGTGAAGAAGGGAAAGAGGGAGGAGCTCTTAGTGTTATTTGATATCTTGGGCTGGAACACATTCTTTCCAGATCTTAGTTTTCCCATCTCTGAAATAGGGTGCATGCTGAGAGGTGATTTCTAGGACATTTCTTGTTTCCAAACTTGGAATTCTCTTCCTAGGGCCACCTGCATGCCCGAATGTATACCGGAGCCCATGGTGTAGGTGGGGGGGAAGGGAATGGGTACCATCACCTGAAGCTTCCCCAGAAGATGGTGGGACCCCCCTGATGGGCCTGGGTAGGGAGGGGTCCAGTGTCGTGCAGGCCTTGAGTCTCACTGTGCCCTTTAGGAGGGGGCACAGTTCCAAACCTGGCCCGGAGACTGGAGGCCCTCAGAGACCAGATTGGCAGTTCCCTGCGACGTCGCCAGAACCTGCCCCCCCACAGCGAGGGCTCACGAAGCCCCAGCTGAGTCCTTCCTCCCCACTGAGGGCAAAACAGAAACCCAGGAACCACTGTGTGACCTTGGGCTGGACTCTGCACTCTGGGATTCCAGTCTCCTCATCTGATAAATGGGGATAGCAGCTACTGCTCCTCTGTAGCCGGGCTGGGCAAGGACAGTTCCTGAGAGCTAGTGGGGAGGGGCTAGAGGGCAATTTGGGGGAGCAAAGGGAGGGTGCCACTCCAGACTATGAGAAATGAGACCAGATTCAGGGGAAACCAGAAGCAGGTGATGAAATATACATACCAATAAAGAGAGACTTCAGCTCCAAGTCTGGTTAATCCTGTCACTTCCCATGGGGACATCCCAGACGGGAGGGGGTGGTCTCGGGGGAGTCTGAGGAAGAGGAGGCAAGGACACTTTGATCAGGAATAGTCCAGGTTCCCATCTCCTTTCATGTATTTACAAGTTTTAATTGAGCAACTACTATATGCCACTGGGCAAACATGGGGAAATTGAATGGTAAGCATCTCCAGGAAGGAGGCCTGGGGAAAACTGATTTGGCCTTGAGCTGGGGCAGGTGGTGGACTTAGGGACTCGCTTCTGTGTGCCAGCTTCCTGTGGGCTTGTGCTGGATGGATCATCAGGCCTGAGTTCTGATGCCACAGACCTGCTCTGAGACCCTGGGGAAGCCCTGCAGCCTTCTTGGACCACTTTCTGGTTTTCAGTCCGTTAGATGGGGGACATGGTTCTCTGTCCTGTTGAGCTCCAGCGAGGATCAAAGAGGTGAGGAATCCTGGTATAGTGCCCAGGAGGATGCAGTTAGTCTACAATTATGGGGAAGTTCAGACGTGACATGAGAAACTGGGGGTGCTAGTGGAAGGACCTCATTACAAAAAGAGCCATGAGGCTCACCTAACTCTCCCATTTTATAGTTAGGAAAACTGAGACCCAGATGGCTCATTCCTTCATTGGTTCAAGCATTCACTCACTCATCCCAAAATCACCACTGGTATCAATTACAAATCAAGGTGGTGAACAAGACTGGCAAGGAACAGGGAGCTCGCAGCAGGTGGGGGACAGACAGACTGACATTTACAACCTCACACATGTGCTTTGACAGGGAAACCCGGGGGACTGACGGCACAGAGGAGGATCACCCACTCAGAAATTGTGGAGGGGTCAGGGAAGGTTTTCCAAAGGGAGTTATGATTAAGGCTCAGAGGGAGGGTGAACAGCAGCTGGACCAGGGCAGGTGGAGGGGCTGCCGAGGCAAAGGCCCACAGACCCCTGAGGTTCCACAGGTGGGCAGGGCCGGGAAGTGCATGGCCTTGTGGGCCACACCCAGAGTTTGGGCTCGTCCCAAGGGCAAAGGGGAGCCACAGAAGGGTCTTGAGTTGTCACATGCTTAGGTTTGCATTTAAGTCACACTGGCCACTGTGGCAGGTGGACTGACCGGTGAGGGTAAGCTGGAGGCAGGGGGACCCGGAGAACGACCAGTGCTGGGAGGGATGAGACTCCTCAACCAGAAGTGCCTGAGCCACGCCTCGAGTTGGGAATCCCCTGAGACCTGGGCCCTGGGCTCGGGGAAGGCCCTGGGCAAGCAAACCTCAGCCATAGGTTTGGGGAACACTGAGGGAGGGGCAAGCCAAGGCTAGAGTGCAAGCCAGGGGGTAGCTGGGGAGTAGCAGGAAGCCTGAGGACACCCCTGGGGAAGGGGTTGCAGCCACCATCTGGAACAGTGCTCGGACTTGCCCACAGGCCTGGCCTAAGGAAATCATGTCCTGTTGTCCCCACTCCTCTAACCCGTGCAACCAAGCAAGAAAAGACCCAGCACACGCCTACCCACCGCCACTCTGGAAAAAAGCCCTGGGGATGTTCCCTAATTATGCCTCCCTTTCCCCAAAGAAGTGAGGACCCACAGACTAAAAGCAAGGAGCCACAAAGCTACACTTGAGCATGCTGTGTGGGTCGGGGCAGGCGACTGGGCTTCAGGCGTCCCCCCTGCAGGGCCTCTGACTCTCGAGTCTCTCTCGGCAGGGCTGGTCCCTGAAGCTGGGCCTGGCAGGCTCAGCCCAGGGTGGAGTCCCCAGTGGCCAGGAATTGAAAGGCAAGTCTTATGACCAAGCATTAGTGGGTGTTCGACAGTGCTGAGTGGGAGACCGGTGCCCACGAAGGCGGAGCGCGGGGACGTGGGGTCACGGCAGACATCACAGGCGGCTGGGCCAGGCAGAGGCAGCTGTGGTGAAGTCCACAGACTGAGTCACACACGTTCAAATCCAGACATCATCACTTATCCGTGGCTGAGCCTGGACAGGTGACTTAACTGCTCTGAGCCCCAGCGGCCACATCTGCAGAACAGACACAGTAATAGTAGCTCCTCGTGGGCCGGCCCTGGAGATTCAATATACTGATACATGCAAAGAGGAGCGCACAAGGCTTCACCTGTTGCAGATGATCTAGCAAACAGCAACTTGTAGTCAGCATGACAATTTGATGGAATTGACAACCTGGGTTTAAAAAAAAAAAGAATTCAACAAATATTTAGAGAACCCACTTTGGGCCAGCATTGAACAAAGCATAAGAATCCTTACGCTCATGGAACACAGACAAGAAACAAGAAAATGGGCAAAATAACGTGGGAAGTCAGATAGTGATAAACGCGAGGAAGCAAAATGGAGTGGGGAGGTCCATCTGCCAGGGCAGATGTAGTTCTAATTCTAAATCAGGGAGTCAGGAAAGGTCTTGGGCAGGTGACATTTGTGCAGAGACCTGAAGTTGGGGAGGAGGGTGAGCCTGACTCATGCCATAAAGTCACTTTTTTCTACTCTAGGTAATTTTGATGCCACATCGGCTGGGGCTCATCCCTTCCCCAGAGCCCTTATCTCACTGGTCCCATGGCCCTGCTTGCTGGGAGGTCTCCAGCCTCAGGCAGGGGAGGCCTCTGGCATTGAGTGTGAGAGCTTTGCTCCACAGCGACAGCGTTGGGAGGATGGATAGGGACCACCCAGGGGGACCCTGGCTGTTGCCGGTTCATTCATGTTTGGATGACTCCTTCTGCTGGAGCCAGCCGCGATTTTCCAGTTTCCTAGTTCCAGCTCGGCAAACCCCCCCATGCACTTTCCCAGAGATAGATACAGAACACAAAGGGATCATTCTTCACTGCCCCATCTCATAAGCTCTGTGTCCATCTCCCTATCAGCATCCTCACTCTCGAACTGCCACTTGTCCAGAATCCCTAAACCCTGGGGGAATTCCATAGGACCCAGTCACATATCAAGGCTTCCAATCCAGTGGTCCTTACTGGGAACTTTTGGATTCCAGGGGACGCTTCTGGAACCCTAAAAGCTGTAGGCTTTTTCCACAATGCTGGAATTTGGGGGCAGATCTCTGGATCCGTGAAATAGGGTAGTATTTCTCCAGAACTGCCAATTTAGAAGATCTCTGGTACCTTAGAACATTAGAACTGGGGGCATTAGAACATTAGAACTTGGAAATCCTGAAGCACGGTAGGAATTTCTCAGAATGCCAAATCCCTAAAAGATCTCTGAAAATTTAAAACATTATACAGAAGTTGGGAGGGGATAATCTGGAATCTTTGGCTGGAGGTGGGAATGTTCAGAGCTTGCAGGTCCATCCATGAGTTTCTAGAATGCTGACAAATCTAGAGAGCCACATCTAGCTGTTGGAACCCTGGTTGAGTTCTCCAAATCTTGGGGACCCCGACTCTTAGCCAATGCAGAAAGGGTGGTAGGACAGCACGAGTTTCAGGCAGAGTACTGCTATGGAGAGTTGTGTTTAAAAGGCTATGAGGTCTCATCTGGGCAACCAAACCCCCTTAGACCCGAAGAGATGAAGTCAGTGTGAGAGTGTGAAGCTCCTACCGCCAAGGGCATCTCGCTCCCATCCCTCTGTCTGCTTCAGCCTCACCAGCCTTCTCTGGCATCTCAGATGTGCCCTGCTTTCCCTCACTCAGGGTCTTTCTTCCCTTTGTCTAATGACACACTTGCTCCAAATTCATGTTTATTCAATTTTATACACAACAGGTTGATTTTAACCACTTTGAAGGATATTTTGTGTCCTCTTAGATGACTTTTCCCATTTCTGTCTCTTTGTTGAGCTTCCAAAGACTTGTCTTTATTTTAAACAAACAAATATGGCGGGGCAAGGGTGGGCAGGTAGGTGGTCCTGCCCAAGCAGCAGCAGCTACTGGGATTTGTAGATGGGTCGGTGCTGTGGTTGGAGACCGGGACTGGAGTGAGGAGACTGGGTTCTAAGCATGTTCCGCAACAGACCTACTATGTGAGCCAGACAAGCCCTCTGGCCATCACTGATACCTGCACTGGCTGGCCATCAAGCAAGCCCTCTGGAAGTTGGCCAGAGGTGTCTCCTTCAAGAAGTGTCATTCAGCTCATGGCTCTGGGCACACACTCTCTCACCCGTCACACTAAGTCCCTACTTAAAGGGCAGACCTGTTCTACTGGGCATGAGGGACATTGGCCTGACCTTGAGCCACTGCCCTATTCTTAAGGAGCTTCCAGCCACGTGGGGGAACAGGACAATAAAAGTGACAATTGCTATCAGCAGACTAAATAACAATTAGCAAATCTCTGTGGTACCGAGCATTGTTCCCAGTATCGGTCATTCATTTCTCACAACAACTCTGTGAAGTAGGAACTATTATCATCCTCATCTTGCAGTGAGGAAACCAAGGCAAGGCCACACAGATAGCAGGTGGCAGACGTGGCACTTCTACCAGGGTGGACTGGCTCCTGAATAGATGCTCTTAACCACCATGCCACGTGCCACCCAGTAGGACCACAGAGGAAGGGCAAATAGAGGAGCCGTTCCTATCCAACTCAGGAACCAATGAGCACATGGGGCAGCCTCCCTGGACAAGTTGGTCTCCATTGAAGCCCAGCACAACCCAGCAAGGCCAGACCACGTAGAGGTCTTTGATGAGGCAGAGGAAGAGACTTCCCAAGCTCTGTTTCCTCCATGGAGGAACCCTCACCACCCCCAAAGGCAAAATAATTCTTTACAAACTACTCAGTGAAGCAAGATTCTGGGCAGCCTGCATTGGAACGAAGAGAATTAGAAGTGGACCCCTGAAGTCCAGCCTTTGTGTGATGGGCAGAGTCCTGGATGGATCTCTGGGTAGTCTCCAGACCACAGCACCTTGGCAAATCAAGTCCCACTCTCAGCCTCAGTCCACCCAACATACAGCGGTGGAAGCCTGGGCAAGGTAGTTAAGGTCTCTGAACCTCAGCCTCCTTCTCCATAAAGTGGGGATATGATTGGTTTACCCTTTGAGCTGTTAATAAGCTCTCATAGAGGATGATGTGAGAATTGCAAGAGTGGATCCATATAAACTGTTTAGGACAGAGCCTGCCACACGGTCAGTGCTAAATAATTGCTAGTAATTACTCTTTATTACTAATGGAGACTCTCAGCATAAACATTCTGCCATTCCGGTACTGTCAGGAGTGGAAGTACATCACTATGTGGACTCTGGTTATACAGACTCAGGAACCTGTTGACATCCAGCTCTGCAGCTCCTTTTTAACAAGGATTCTTCCACAGAGAAGTATCCATTCAGGATTCTCGTCCAACAGAAAAGCCAACGCAGCTGACTGAGAAACAGTCATTCGTCTCCATTGAAGAAAGGCCAGTGGGACTTTATAAGAGTCCAGCTTGCCTCGTGGTTTCAGAAAAGAACTATTTTAGTCCCTGCCAGGATACTGAGTGAGGTCAACTCAGTCAGCCAGGCGTCAGGCAGGCCCCTCGAGGTCCTGCTTTAGATAAGACTGGCCTGCGAAGAGCAGGAAATGCTCGTGCCTCTTCCTGGATGCAGACAGACAGGACTTTGGAAGTTTATTCCTTTGGAATCCCTTCAGGGGTGCAAAGAGAACCAGACCCTCGGCCACAGCTCTGTCCATGGGGCAACCGGATCTCAAGGACACTCAATTCCAAAAAGGCTTATCCTCTGCTTCTCCAGGCTAAGCCACCAGCTCCCACAATCAGGAAGCTAAATTGACAACACCGAAGGGCACCTTCCACGCAGGGCACTTCCACCCAGGGCTAGCATTGACTATTTGCTAAGCTCTCTCCAAAGAGCAAGAACATTCTTCTATGCCCCTAAGCTATGAGCTCTTATTAAGCGTCCAGCTCTACAGCCAGGGTGGGGATAGGCAAGGTAGAAGCCGGATCTTTCACACTCACCAAGGGACTTGAAGCAAACTCTGCGAGAAAGGCTGGTTCTTGCTCTGGTCTGACCTGTCCTATAGGCCTTGGCGCTAGCCTCTGACTCCTGGTCTGTATGACGCCATCTGCGAGCAAACCCGTGGTCTTTAGAAGTCCTCTGCTGCCCTCTAGTGGACGTGGGTTGCTCACGCCTTTTTGCAGCCTGTATGGAGCCCTCGCCTGGTACTACTCCTACGTGCTGTGCTCAGTGCCTGTGATGACATTGGTCCCTCCCGTGTGCACACTTGGGGAGCACTTTCACAACAGTCCCTCATTCAGTTCTTATTTCAGCCCTGTCGAGTGAGTTATTATTACCCTCATTTAGAGGTCTAGATGAGGAAGGTGAGGCCAGGGAGGGAAGGACTGCCCCCATGGTCAGCCAGCAAGTCGCGAGGACTGGGAGCCTAGTCTCTGGGACAGGGATAGGGAATGAGTAACAAAACCTAGACATTTCGGAGCAGTGAGGACATCCCCTCTCTTGTCACTGGTCATGGAGTCCTGGGTGCTGCTTTGCCACGAACAGATAGGCTTTGGCTCCAAGTTCAAGGGAGCTGGGAGGGTCAGGCATTTGGGGGTGAGGCACGCAGCTGGATACCTCCTTGTAGGGAAGGAAGGTCACCCTGCCATCCCCTTCCACCATCAGCAGAGGAAGGCTTGAGCCCTGAGCACACCCTTTGGCCTGAGTTCTGCCCGATGTCCTGATGTCCCTGCTGGTCCACTCACCAGGTCCCAGTGCCCCCGCTCCTTCCTTCTTCCTGGAAAACTTCTGAGGGATCTGTTTTCCTGGGCCTCCCACTCCCACGGCCTCCTCATTGATCTCTCCCGATTATGAGTCCGACCGGCCACTCACCTCTGAAAACCGCCCGTGCTCTCTGCACACTCGACAATGAGCAAACCCTCTGGCCTGGCGTCAGTCTGATCCTCTCAGCCCAGCCCCAGCTGCAGCCTCGTCTTGCCACTCTCCTCTGTCCCCCAAGTTCCAGACCTGTGGGCTTTGGTTGTTTGCATTCCAAATGCATTTTTCTCTCTCCCTCTTCCTCCTCTAAGCCTTTGCAGTTGCTGTTCTCTCTGTCTGGACCACCCTCCGCCCTCATGCGCCCCGTGCACTTTTGTCTCGCTAACTCCTGCTCATCAAGTTAGACTCCCCTCCCCTGGCCTCTGCTTCCCCCATCACTGCAGTGACCACCCTGCCTCATCATATTCTCCTCTCTCCTTCCCACCCCACCCTGACCAGCAGTGAGCTCTGGGAGGTCTGTCGTATTCTCCATCCTATCCCCACCACCAAGCACAGAGTGCGTATTTGGTGAATGAATGAGTGGACGAATGAATAGGTGACGGGAGGAGGCCTGGGCATCAGCTTGGCCACAAACTGGGTGACATTGAACAAGTCCCATTCCCTCCCCGAGCCTGTGTTTTCACCCGAAAATGAGGTCTCTATTCCCTACTGCTCTGGGCACCTCTGAGGCTCTGAGGCCTCCTACATGGGGCAGGCCCCCCCCACTTTGAAATGGTTCTGGAACCTGGCCAGTTCCTGTGGACTCTTGGAGCCCTGGGTCCCCTAGGAGTGCAGGGGCCCCAGAGCCTCCAACCTCCCACCCTGACAGCCAGAGAGGGAAGAGGAGTTAGCAGCTCCTTACCACTGCTGGCTGTTGTGGCCCAGGGTTAATTTTTAAAAAGCCGCTCAAAGTCCAGTGGGGTCTTGGCAGAGTTTGTTCCCTCGCTGGTTAATAATCTCGAGAGAACAAACATCCCTAGAGGCAGGAGAAGAGATCAACATTCGGGGCCCAGTCCCTGGCCTCTCCCCTCCTCCAGGAGAGGCTGTGAGGCTAAATGAACAGCCCTGTCCAAAGAGGCCCACATTTTTCTTGGTTCCGTGTGCCTCGGGCTTCCCATTAGCAAGTGGGGTTGACAACCCTAACAATGCAGACACATGGTGAAGACCAGAGGGGCCATCATGGCAATCTTTGTAGGGCGGATCTACTCCTAGTAATGACTCATTGCTAGTTTTTCATTCTTATACCAGGCCTGGTTTCTCCAAAGACATACACCTTGAGTCTACCACACAGGTAAGGCAGTGGACAGTTTACGGAGTACTGTCACACACACTGCCTCACTTAACCTCTTGGCAGACAGGATAGGGACTGTTATCTTCTGTTTACAGATGTGGAACGCGGGCCTCGGAAAGGGAAAGCCATCCCCAACGCCAGAACTTCCGGCTCCCACGTCTTTGCATTCCTCTTCCTTCAGACTGCCTCCTCACTGCCACCACTGACCAAACCATGAAAGAGTGAGAAATTTTGTAAACGAGAGGGAAGATAATTGTCCCCCAAATCTAAGCCAGTACGGTTGCTGTGATTAAACTTGTCACATGGCTTTGAGCTTCCTGGAAGCGACAGCAAAAAGGAGATGCCCTCAGTAGCCAAACTGTCAGTGTTGGAGCAAAGGAAATACACTCACTTATGGTGGATAGAGACACACTTGTTCCTGATACTGGTGCAAGGTACATGTGTTGTGTGGCTCTTACAGAAGGGACGTGACACACCATTTGTTGGTCTTATTGACTGTGGGGGGAACTCCTGGATCCTCACACGAGCAAGGATCTTGTTTTTGGAACCTCCTGTCTGAAGGGGGTCATTCCCAGCTGTAGCAGGGAGGCTAGTGTGTGTGTAGAGCACTCCATGCCAAGAGCCGTGGAGAGGGCCTGCGGCCTCCCTGGCAAGAGTGTGAGCTTTGCAGATAAACAGACCTGTGTTTTTAAAAACTCTCTTAAATGTTTAGTTTAACGAATGCCATATGGTTTCCTAAGGTTGCTTAAAAAGTATCATGAAAAATAAAAGAAACAAAAAACCACAAACTGGGTAGCTTGAAACAACATAAATTGATTCTCTCCCGGTTCTGGAAGTTAGAAGCCCGACTCCACGTTGCGATCAGGGCCCTGTTCCTCCTGAAGGTCATAGGGAAGAATCCTTCCTCGCCTGCCTAGCGTCTGGTGGCTGCCACAGTCCTTGGCGTTCCGTGACTTGCAGCTGCCTCACTCCAGTCCCAGACGCGGTTTTCACATGCTCATCTTCCCTGCGTGTCTGGGTCCCTGTCTGCCTCTCCCTCCCATTTCCCTTATGAAGACACTAGTCACTGGAATTAGGGCCCACCTCATCCAGTATGACCTCACTTTAATTCATTACGTCGGTACGTAAGATCACGTTCTGAGGTTCTGGGTGCACATGAATTTGGGGGGAGGCCATTTAACCTGCTACAAGCATATTCAGCTCTTACTATGTGCTAGGTGCTCTCCATAGGCTTTCTTTATAAATGTTAACTCCTTTAGCCTTCACAACAACACTATGAACTATTATTATCCCCATTTACAGCTGAGGAAACCAAGAAACAGAGAGGAAACGTCACTCGCCCAAGGCTAGACAGCGGGTGACTGGCACAGAAGGCAGTCTGGCTCCCGAGTCCATGCTCTCAACCACACCAAATGCTGCCTCCCCCAGCAATGCCACTTCCCAGAGGCGAGACCCTGGGCAAGTCCTTTACCTTTTGAGACTCAAATTCCCTGTCTGTAAGGGGGAAAGTAGCACCTACTTTATGGGGTGGTTGTGGGGATTGAATTCACTTCTGTGGTAAGTGTAAAGTGCTAGAACAGAGCTGGCGCATAGCAGGCACTCAGTGAACAGAAGCTGTTATTGTAATCATCACGATTTCTACTATTATTTGCCAGGGCTGTGGGAAGCTGGGGTGAGAGAAGGAAGTCTGGAGACAGGATGCCTGAATTCCAGTTTTGGCGTTGGCATAGATTTCCCGGTGATCTCTGGTAAGGCACTTCCTCTCCCTAGGCTTCAGTTTTCTCATGTGAGAAATAGGCCCAATCAGGCTTGTCCTGCTGTCTCACAGGAGTGTGAAGTACGGGTGGGATGACTCAGCAGGAAAGGCCAGGGCTACCCATGGACCCCGTCCTCACATGCCACCCGTGATAGGTGAGAAGGCTTCGGGGAAACCTTCTGAGGGTGAAGCCTACCAGGGCTGCTTCTGGGTCCTGTCGTGTTTGGCCAATGCCTCCTCTGAAACAGACACGCTGGCCCCTTCGGACCACTGACCCCAGCCAGGGCCCTACAAGGGATCGATCAGACCTGGCCTTGGGGCCCTGATTGGTCCTGGCTAAGCAGGGCAAACACTGAGGTCACCTACAAGTGGCAGACCCCTTCCCCAGCCTCAGTTTGCAGCTGCCTCAGGCAGGGAGCATCTCTGTCCCCAGACTGAGGTTCAAGAGCCACAGCCATGCCGCATCTCGGGGCCCTGTTTCTGCTGCTGACCGCCTGCCTGGTGGTGTGTGCCAACCCTGTGCCAACACTACTGGGAAACATCCAAGTGCAGGAGAACTTTAACATCTCTAGGGTAAGACTGGCCTGTTTGGGGGTGATGGCGGGTGTCTGTGCAGCTGGGCTTTGCTGGGGGGGCAAGTCCTGACTGCCTCGGGGTCTCTGTCTCCCCCTCTGGAACTCCAGGGTTGGGTCCCTAAAGGCCCTTCCTGCTCAGACCGTCTGGGTTTTGTTGAAGCGACAACTCTACGCATCTGCCATTCTTTGGGACTCTTGTCTGATTCTGAGTCAAATGTCCTCATTCAAACCTGCCCTCTCAGGCTCCAAGGGGAATCCACACTTCGATTAGCACCCACCCCGGAGAAGGCTTTGTCCTGACTGCTGCCCTTGCAGACCCCGCCACCCCACCGCCACACACACACACACACACACACACACACACACACTGCCTAGCTTGTCATGACTCTTCCTCACCCCCGCCCCCACCCCAGCCGTCACCCTTTAACTACTCACCTCTCCCCACATCTCCGTTATCTCGTCCTGGGTCCTCGACCCTCACAGGCGAGGGGTGGCCTGCGGTGTTATGGGGAGAAGCGAAGCAGGACAGAAATCAGGACTGCTGGGAATGGGAGGGATTTTGTGTGCGGGCGTCCTAGGACGGCATTCCAGCCCCAACTCTGCCCCAAATCACTGGGTGACCTTGAACAGGACCTTGTCCACTTAAGGCTCAGTCTCCACTTCAGGATGAGGGGCTCCCAGCCCCTCCCAGCTGTGGCGTTGGATGGAATTTGTTTACTTTCAGGGACAAGTTCGGGTGCCGGGTAGAGGGGTGGTGCGGGGCAGGGCCCTAGGCGTGGGCGGGGGTGGCGGAGGGTCGGAGGCTCACTGACCCTCTGCAGGGGTGTGAGGGCTCCCAACTCTGTGATGTGCCGTCAGGAGAAAGGTGGCAGCTTGTCCTGCGTCAGCGCGAGGAAAGGTGATACGTTCTAACAAGGAGGCTACGTGGGCTGCTTGTGCCCTGTCGCAGAGGCGTGAAAGACGGGGCTCCTGCTCTTATCAGAGAAGAGGTTGATGATGACCTTAGGCACAGGGTTTGCCCCCTGGCCCCGTGAGCAGCACAGTCAGGCCTTCTGCTGCTGGGTGCCACCGCGTCTGCACATCCTCCTAAGCTGGCTCATGCCCGCAGTTCCACCATTCGGGTTCTGTCTCCCTGAAAGCTGTGTGGCCTCCCATGAGCTGTAAGACATTGTCACTTAAAAGGATCAGTCATTGAGAGGAGGGAGGGGAGCAGATGTCTCCGTCAAGTCTTCTTTGAGGTCTGAGGCGAATGCAGATCCTCAGGGCTGTGGCTGCCTCCTAGTTCTACGGGAAATGGTTCGGCGTGATGGTGGCCACCACCTGCCCATGGCTGACGAGGTTCAACAACAGGCTGACCACAAGCTTGCTGACGCTGAGAGAGGGAGCGACGGAGACGCAGATCAACACGACCAGCACTCGTTGGATGTGAGCTTGGGGATGGGGTGGGAGGCGCAAGAGGGACCCCATCGTGGAAGTTACAGACCTCCCCTTCCAGGCAGGCCCTCCCCTGCGAGCCCCAGATCTCTCTGCCCTGCCGCCCCTGGACTTCCCTTTCTAACCATCCCATCTGTACCTCGAGGACAATGCCCCCAACACTATGCCTGCTTGCCAACCTGCTCTTGCTCCTCCTTGGCCATCCCTTTGCTCAGTAAGGGCACTTCTACCTGCCAGGGACCCAACCTGGAAACCTGGGCAGGAGCAGGTGGCCTCGATGCCTCTCTCTGCTGTCATGAGCCATTCAACCCATCATCAAGTCCCATCCATCTCTTCCTAACTCCTTCCCATCTGTTCACTTCTCCCCTCTTCCCCACCACCGCCTCGGTCCAAGCCACCTTCATTTCTTCACGGGTTGTGTACAACAGCCTCTCTACATTTTTCCCTACCTCTAACCTTCCATCCAATCCATTCTTCACTCAGCAACCAGAAAGACCTTTCAAAAACTCAAACCTGCTTAAACCTTTCCACAGCTCCCTATTGCCCTTGGAAATAAAATTCCACCCCTTTGACGTGGCCTTCCAGGTCCCTCTCAGAAGTCACCATTCCCTGCCCCACTGTTTCCCATGTTCTCTGTGAACCACCCGACTGGACCTTTCAGTTCCTCCATCCTCTTGTACCTCTCGGCCTTTGCATTGTATGTTCCTTCTACTGGGAAAACCTCTCCCCACTTCCCTGGGCTAATTCCTATGAATCTTTAGGACTCGGGTTCTATGTCACTTCGTCCAGGAAGCACTCCCTGGCCCCCCAAGTTCAGGCCACATGCCTTCCTTTGTGCTCTCGGAGCCCCTTGTGCTTCCCCCCCACAGGGCACACTGACTGCATCTGCCTCTGGCCTGCCCACCTCCCCCACTTCATTGTAAGCTCCATGAGGGGACAGGGTCTGTCTTGCCCTCCCCTGTATTCCCAGAACATAGCACAGGGCCTGGCACAGAGATGCTGCTCAATGTTCATTAGCTGAAGAATATTCACCGTAACAATAATAGCGACGATGTGCATAGTGCTACCTCATTTGGTCCTCAGAGCCACCGTGTGAGTTAGAAACTATCATTATCCCCATTTCACAGATGAACAAACAGAGTAATAAATGAATGAATCCGTTAATTAATGGATACACTCGGATTCCCCAGAGCCTCAGTATAATGTGCAGGATAGGTTAAGGAAGCTGATGTTTCGTGCTGGATTTGCCAAGGATCACGTGGATAAGTCCCTGTTTTCTCTGTCCCTCTGTTCCCTCATATGTGAAATGGGTGCCTCCAAGGCCTGGTGTGAAGGTTAAACAAGATATTTGAAAGTGTTACTTTCCAAAATAATAATAATAATAATAATAATATTATTATTATTATTATTACATTTGGGAAGGACCCGGCGGGAGAGTAGGGTGTCAGGACCATGGTCTCTACCAGAATTTACCTTTCTTTGCGCTTGTTCATTTCCAGAAATGGCGCCTGTGAGGAGATCTCTGAGACTTATGAGAAAGCAGACATTAATGGAAAGTTCTTCCATCAGAAACCAAGTAAGTTGAGTTGAAGGAGACACCCAGTTTTCTCCTTTGCTAAAATATACCTTGATGTCTTAAGCTCTCTTTCCTTCTGTCTCAGCTCATGAGATTATAAACTTTCCTCCCATATTTCTGAGATGTCATCTAGCTTTCCTCCAAAATTCCTCTTCTATCTCCTCCTCCTCTCTCTCTCTCTCTCTCTCTCTCTCTCTCTCTCTCTCTCTCTCTCTCTCTCCCTCCTCCCCACCCCTCTCTCCCCCCCTTTCTCTCCCTCTCTCTCTCTTTCTTTTGCACGTGCACATCCAGAATTAGAGTGATGGTGTGAAAGCTGAGGAGAACATCACGATTTCATCAGTCTTCATATTCGGCATCAGCAATCAGCTGATAAAAATGTGCTGAGCATCCACCATGTACAATGTGTGTGTGTGTGGTACTTCATGACAGAGTCTTGGACATGAATTTACTCACTTGTCCAGCACATGTTTATTGAGTATGCTCTATGTGTCAAACGATTGTGTTAGGGGTTGAATATATGAATGTTTGGGTAGATGGATGAATAAATGAGAGAACAAACAAGTGATTGGTACACGAATGCATGTATAGATGGCAGGTAGGTGAGTTAATCAGACATCTAATAGATCAATAAACTAGATGGTTTAACGGATGGAGGAAAGAAGAAAGGAGGGAAAGAAGGAAGGAAGAAAGGAGGGAGTGAAGAAGGAAAATGGATGAATTTATGGATTGATATGTGGGGAGGATGGAATGATGGTGGATGAATTAATGATGAATACATGGAGGAGATGGATGGATAGAGAAAGACTGAAGATGGATGGAGAGATAAACAAGTATACAGAGAGATGGGCAGACAGGATGGCTGAACAGATGATGTCAGGCTGAGGAGCCTTCTGACCACTGAGCCCTTTTGCTTCCTGCATCTCCCATGCAGAATGGAACCTCACCCTAGAGTCCTATGTGGTCTACACCAACTACGACGAGTATGCTATTATTCTGACTAAGAAATTCAGCCCCCGCTATGGACACAGCGTTACCGCCAAGCTCTATGGTAAAGGCCTGGAACCAGATAAGCTCATTGGAGTTGGGGGTGGCAGGAGACCAGTGACGTAGGGATAGTGGAGTGCGGAGGAACAGGGAGTTTTGCTTTTTTCTTCTGACAAAACTTCACTTAAAGGAAAGGTGAGAACATTTACTCTTCTTGGAGGAGGTAGAGCTCAGTCTCCCATTTGAGGCAGAAAGCTCTTCTTTTGATCCCTAAAATTTCAGGCCCAGAGAATTCCAGAGCCTCCAGGCCTTTCAAGGAACCAGAGGAAAGAGCCCTGTGTGGAGATTTGGGACCCCTGGGTTGGGGCCAGGAAGGGGACACATTTCCTTTTCTGGAGATGATCTTTCCCTAAGTGTGTAGAAGAGATCACATTGGGCCAACGGTTTTCAAACTTCCCCTAAATAAAAAACACTGGGCAAAATCATCTCAGGCCTTGCCAGCCCAGGCACCTCTGGTACTAGGCATCTTCTCTGCTTCCCACTGGCAGGGCGGAGGCCTCAGCTCCGGGAAAGCCTGCTGGAGGAATTCAGGGAGTTCGCCCTGGGTATAGGCATCCCCAAGAAGTCTACCTTCACAGTGGAGAACAGAGGTAAATGGCACCCCACCCCACCTCACATTTGTGTGCCCTCCTCATCCTTTACGGCCCAGAGAACATCTTCCCAGCCCCTGGGTCTTTCATGTAACCCTCTGAGATAAGCAGGGCTACAGTCCCCTTTCCTTCTTTACAGAGAAGGCAGCTGGGGCCCCTGGATTTGCTCCAAGTCACATAGCATGTACCCGGCAGATCCCAGACTAGAACCAATTCAGTGTCCACTCTACTTCCACGTGTCTAAGTGAGGTTATATCCAAATCCATAAGTACCTCGTAGGAGGCAATAGAGTGTTGGGGTTAAGAGCCTGAGCTCCAGACTTACAGCACGTAGGTTCACTCTGAGCTCTGTATCTTCAGGCTGGTCAACCTTCCAGAGCCTCGTTTTCTTCATCTGTAAAATGGGGCTAATAATGCCTCCCTTATAAGTTGCTGTGAGGAGTCAATGAGATAAAGCCATTCAGTACAACAGCGCTGTGCCTGGTGTCTAGTTAGTGCCCAACAAATGTTAGCCATTGCTGTTCTTGTGATGGGGCTGATGAAACACGGGTGGTGGGGCAGAGCTGATACAAATGGGGGTGATGGTGCAGCCACCAGTCTCTTTCTTTTCCAATGAATGACCTTCAGCAAGCCACGTGGGTGGAGCCATTTATGAAGTGGGCTAATGCACAAAACAGTTCCCAGCGAAATGCCCTCCAAGAGAGGTCCTCTGTTTCACCTCTGTCTCCTGTCCTCTGATCTAGGAGAGTGTGTCCCTGGGGATCAGGAACCAGAGCCCACTCTACCCGCAGTGAGTACCTCTTTCCCCACTCCATCCCCTTCCGGCCCACTTGAATTTTGCTGCCCTTGCTTAGGTCCTGCTGTGGTGGTAGGTGGGGTCATTGAGAAGGGTTAAGGGAAGACAGGAAGGGGCATGGGTTTTGTAATGAGACCCACCTGGACTCAATCTCGGTTCTGTCATTTAGGCTAGTTGCTGCTCCATCTGGACCTCACTCTCCTCATCTGTGAAATGGGCTGATTATACTTACATTCCAGGTGCTAGAATTCAGCCAAATGCTAGAAAAGGCCGTTTAGCATAGTACCTAAAAGCAGTAATACACTTAATGAAATAACAATAGTCAATACTCAATACTGAAAGTGAACTTAATTGATCTTTCTAAAAAACAGCAAACCTGAGAGCAAGCAACTTCCCAAACCACCTCTTCTCCTATGCTGCTTTTTGATTTTTTGGGCTTCCTTACTCTTCTGTTTTATTTTCCTGCTTTTTGATTAAGCTTTATTCATTATTTTTTTCTATGATTATTTGAAAATTATATGTTCTAATTTATTCTACTGATGTGTGTGTGTATATATGTGTATGTATAATTATATATAAAATCTATTCAGAAATATATTCTTTTTTTCCTTTTATTTATTTGTGTTTTTCCAGGACCCATCAGCTAAAGGTCAAGTAGTTGTTTCAATCTAGTTGTGGAGGGAGCAGCTCACAGTGGTCCCTGTGGGGATTGAACCGGCAACCTTACTGTTAAGAGCAACCAACTGAGCTAACTGGCCGCCCCCTAGAAATATATTCTTGAAAATTGAAACAACACAAGAAAAAACATGTCCTTATTCCTACATAGAAGTGACAGAGTTAACATATTATTTGTTTGCTTCTACATTTTTAAAGAAAAATTACCAGTGATTTTATAAAACTATGTTCATTATAAATAATTAAAACAATGCAGAAAAGTATAAAAAATACGTTTTTTAAAAATTCCACCACCTAAAAACTACCACCATTCACATCATTCCAGGAATTTTGACATGCATATCCATGGATAGAAAAACACATGGAAGGAAGGTGTTAGATAGGCAGATGCACAGATTTAGATATACTGTTATTCCATGATATATTATAGATACATTACAGGAACTATTTGCAATTTTTAAAAGCTTTAATTGTAGTTTTATTTGAATTTTTAAAAAAACGAAGTGAACTTCTTGAACTTCCAGTAGATATTCCTTTACCACAAGAGATTCATTTCCTAAAGAATGCTCTAAGTAAATTCAAGGTTAAAAAACAACAAAACAAAACAAGTAAGAGGCTGGCATCACTGGATATGCTTTTAGAGAATATCTGTTGTCACTATGATTTGAAAGACAAATATTAGCCCTCTCAAACTTTGTTGCATCTCCTGTCCCCTTTTCCCTTGACGTTGTCCATATTTCTACCATCCCCGTTCTGCTCTGTCGTTGATTCCAAGACATTTAGTAGTTCTGTATTTTAATGGCTTCTACACTTACCCTTACAGAATATAACCACAGTGTCTCAATTCATGAGTTATTTATTTCTATTAATCTCTTAATTGTGCCATTTCTTTACCCAGGGGTGTTTTCGAGGAGGGTTCGTGAATGTTTTAATCCCTGAATTCTTTCTTGCTTGTGAATGTCCGCCTGTGTCTTTCATACTTGAATGACGTTTTGCGTGGGTGTCATATTCTTGAGTCATGTTTTCTTTCCCTCAGAGAAAGCTTCATATGCATTTTTCCATTGTTCTCAGGCAGTGATTATCACTGTGGGAAACTGGAGGCCAGCCTGATATTTCTTCTTGTAAGCACTTTGTTTCTTCTGCCCAAATGCCTGAACAAAATTTATCCTTGAAGTCAACATCTTAATAAGGACATGTCTTGGTGTTGAGAATTCCATATCAAAATTTCCTGGAATACAACATGCTATTTTTACCCACAGATTAGATTTATTCTGTATTTCAGGGAACTCTCTTGCACCATATGGAATCCATCCTCCATTCCTTTTGTTGGGTTTCAGTACGTCAGGAACACTTGTTCATCCTGCAGCCCTCTTTGTCTTCCACATGTACTAGCTTCTCCCAAATTACTTTCATCTGTATTCACTGGACTTATCACCAGTCTTTCTTTCATGACAGTCACTCCATTTAGCAACATCCATTTTGTTCCTTACGATTTCTCATTTATTCACTCGCTCTGAAATTATGTTGTTTTGGTTCTCAATTTGTTTATCGGGGCCTGGGTTCTCTCTTTGCATCTTATTCTGTTGTTTACCATTTCATCTTTGAGTCTTGTTTTAATAAATGCATGTTCTTATTAAGTCATTCTATAGCTTGAGGCCATTGAGGAATTTCCTTCTGCTCCTTGAGTTATGTTGTCTCCTAAGTTGGTGTCACAGGTGGGATGCCTTGGATCAGCACTTGTGGAAGGGAAAGGATGAAGGGAGGACTGAGCAGTGGGAGAAGTAGCACTGCAATGCGGTCACAGCGCCTCAGCAAAATCTCTAAGGAGTTCTGGAACCAGGAGGACTGCTCTGAGTTGTCCCAATGGTGCTGAGGGGCGGGGTCTTGATACCCCCATGTTGATCAGTCTGGGAAGGACACACGACCTTGAGCTAGAGGCTTCCCTTCGCTGAGCAGGGGCTGATAGCTGAGGGCTGTCAACAGCCGCACTTCTGGCCTCTGGGAATGTAAGTCCATTCCTGAGGGGAAGTCTAGGCAGTTCATAACCATTGGGCTTTCTCTAGTTCAGGCTATTTTTTCATTTATTTCTGAAGTGGAGCTGGGTGGTTTCTGTATCATTTCCTTTTGTCTTGCTCCTGCTTAGTCAGTTTTAGCCAAACTTTCTGTTTGAACTGATATGGTGGGGTGGGGAGTTTCATTTACTGCTTGGCCCTTTCCCCACTAAATTTGAGCCTACTCCCCTCCCACCGCAATTTAGTGTAAGGTCTGGGTATTTTGTGTTCCATCCACTTTCTGAAGTCCCAGGTTGTTTGGAATAGCCTCATTTTGCTCTCTCTTTTGAAGGACTGCTAAATATCCTCTGTGGGCTTCCTTCCACTTGGTTGAGGCTGGCAGCAATGTACAGCTGTCCCATGGCGACACCCCGAACATTAGATCATGTAGCTCCAGAACCTTCACTTAGAGTCAGCCTCTAGACTATTTTCCTTTTTCTTCCCTCTAGTCATTCTTAGTGCTCTTCTGTCAGAAGTGGAAAAAGATAAGGTTCCCCTCAATTTTTTTCTCTCAGGATCTGGGAATCTCAGGATTAGGGAGGGTTGTCAGGAATGTGATGACTTTCCAGGACTGGGAGTTGGAGAACAGGGTTAGGAATTGAACCTTGCTGCCACCCGATTCAGCTCCAGAATATCTGATTTCTTTCCTTCACCGACAGTTTCAGTTTTTGCTTTAAATTATGCCCCTCTCCTTGTTTGAGTGATGTTGATGAACATTTGGGGGCTCGTATTTCTGAATTGTTTGCTAATTGTTAGGTATTGAAGAGGGCAATTTTGAGGGACATATCAATCTTCCATCTTAATCCAGATCTCAGTGGAATCTATTCCTTATCAATGTGAAGAATGAAACAATAACTAATGACACCACTTGCGAAAGAGAGAAATGTAGCACACTGCCTTTTCTTCCTTCCATGCTTCCCACATCCCCGTTTTTGCGGATGTAATCTGAGATTGATGTTTATATTTTCCACCTTTTCTTTTTGAGAATTATTTTTAACATTTACATTAAATTGAATGACCACTTTAACAATAATGTGACCTCAACTCTATATTTTATTGGCTTTATATTTACCATCATTTCTTTGCTATCACATCATTTTTATTTTTATTATTTTTTTGTATTTATATTCTTTCTCAATTGGTGGGGATATTTCTATAAATAATTTTTCTGGAAAGATACATGGCGGGGAAACTCGATCCTTGCATGTCTGAGAATATCCTTCTGTGTTTATAACATATGGTCAATAGCTTGGATGAGTGAAGAATCCCTAGGTTACAACCTTTTCCCTCTTACAACCTCAGGTAGTGCTCTGCAGCTTCGGTCATTAAATATCATTAATTTGCTCTGAGGGCCACTGGGCTCTTCACGCTTTGTCTCTAGGAAAGGTCTAGGTGGGGCTCTTCATTAATTTTGCCTCATTGCCCTTGAGCTCTTATAATTGGACAACTCAAGTCTTTCTACAACTGGGAAAAGTTTTCTTCTATTATTTCTATGTAGATTGCCTCTCCTTCTAAAACTCCAAGTATGTGCATTTCTTTCTTATAATCTCTGAACTGCAGTTTATTATCTCTACTATGTGGTTAAATTCAACAAAATCTTTTCCACCTCCAATAACTTTCTATTTCTCTTGTATTATTCATTTCCATTAACTGTTGACTTACGTTATATTGATGCAATGTCATCTTGAATTTCACTGATGGTTTCAATTTTCTCCTGTTTCTTACTGTCATCCTGTGTTTAGTGGGGCTATTTCTCCAGCCCAGTCTGATTCTTTTGAGCATCTGCGTTATTTAACTTGTCCCATGATTTTTCCCTTTTCCTTCATTCTCACCAAGGATGGCCTATATGCAACCACTGAGACGGGTTCTGGCAGCCAGTGGAATCCCTAACCACAGCTTTCGGTTGCACCTTAAAAGGAGAAGGGAAAAGTTGAAAGTTACTATAGTTTTACTTTTGCAGATTGCAGGTCTCACCACTGTGCAGGAAGACTGCCTGGTGGCTGGCATTTCCCTGTTCACCCCTTCCTAAATTACCCTGGGATCCTGCCGCAGGGAACTCTATACTCAGAGACACTTTTGACAACTTCGGCCGTCTTCCTTGCTCTGCAGTCCCCCACACGACAGTTAGAAGTGTTAGGGTCAGTCTCAGGGTCCTTCTCCTTCCTCTATAGAAAGCTTTTCCTCTGCAAGCAGCTTCCTTTGTAGGCATCCCTTACCTGCAAACCAGTCACACCCATACTCTGTTGTGTAAAACTGCCTTTAAGTTTCTAACATGGGAGTGCTGCCCTCCTCTGCTTTCCAACTCTGGGGTAGGTTTTTTCCATTATTTTGTTCTTTTGGCATTTCAACTGGAAGTTGGATATGTACATATTGTTATACCTCAAGGTGCCAATTTTCCCTTGCATACCGGAAATCTGTCCTGTGATGCCCATTTTGGAATTCAGCTTGATGTGTTTGGGGAAACAGTCCATTAGTCGGTGTAGTAGCTGTGCTTCTGTTTCCACCTTGATTCCTGAGGTAGATGATTTAGTTATGTATTCCAGGGGTACATGTGAGCAATAGTAGCAAGGTCCCTGCAACAGCTTCTTTTCTTTCTTCCCCCTAGAGAGCCCGGCGGGCTGTGCTGCCCCAGGAAGAGGAAGGATCGGGGGCTGGGCAACTAGTAACTGATTTAAAGAAGAAAGAAGGTAATGATCACTAGCCTTTTCACCCCCTTCTGCATTACTCCAGAGAGGAAGGACTCAGGGCTGGCGCCCCCTGGCTGCCTTCACAACCATGAAGTCTCTCTTATTTTTCTGCTAGAGTTAAGGAATGGGTCTAGAAAAGGCAAATCAAGTACTCTGTCCCGTGACAGGGATTGTGAGGGGACAGGAGATAAGGCATGGTCCCTAAGCTTAGGAACTCTTAGCTCCACGATGAGAAGCCTTGCTCTGTGGGCATCACTGTGTGGTCTCCTAGCCTTGGTTTCCTCATCTATACAATGGGGTAACAGCCTGCTGAGCTGACCACCATGGCTCTTGTGGGAACAGGTGGGGGAAAGGACATAAGGATGCTTTGTGTAGTTGAGTGTTTACGAACTCCCTCTCCAACTCACTCAGCAAACACTGACCCCTGCTCCACCCCAGACCTTGTGCCATGCACCTTGGTCATGGAAACAAACCATCTGTGTCTTTTTGGAAGTTCTGGTCTAGTAGGAGAGGCAGTCAAGGAAGAAAGTAATGGACTCCAAAGGGAGGGTCAGCTAACAGGCTGGGGGAACTCAGAGGATGGAGGGGTGAGGGGGTCAGGAAGACTTTACAGATGAAGGGGAACTCCTGCTGTGTCCAGGCACCCAGGTGGGGTTTTAGGGAAGAATGCATTTCACGGGAAGGAACAATGAGAGCCAAGGCACGGGGGTGGGACCTCAGTGAAGAGGTCCGGTTGGCTGGCATGGGTGCTGATGAATGTATCAACTACTATTATTACAGTTTTTGGGTAAACAAGATCAACACAGGGGATGGTGTGTCTGTGGGTCACTAGTAACTCCCCATGTTATAGAGTGGAATGAGCATTGATTATAGAATCCAACAGCCATGGTTTTGGATCTCAGCTCTATGTGACCCTGAGCAAGTCACTTAACCTCTCAGAGAGTCAATATCCTCATCTATAAAAAGTTGATAATCCTTCCTCTTAGGACAGAGATGAAAACTAAATGAGACGATGCATGGCAAGTGTCCAGCCTGGTGACAGATACACAATAAGCACTCAGTAAGTGCTGCTGTTATGCCCTTCCCCAGATTCCTGCCAGCTAGGCTATGCAGAAGGTCCTTGCTTGGGGATGAACAAGAGGTATTTCTATAATGGCTCGTCCATGGCCTGCGAGACTTTCCAATATGGCGGCTGCCTGGGCAATGGCAACAACTTCATCTCAGAGAAGGAGTGTCTACAGACCTGCCGAACTGTGGGTGAGTGCAGGCCCTTTCCCCCTGTGCACGCCATACCTCACAATGCTGCCCTCCCAACAAACCACCTGCCAAATGGACAGGCAGCTGAGAGAGGATGTTCTGATGGTGGATTTGCAGGGCAAGCTTCCTGAAGTCACAGGAATTGCACATTTGCATATGAGCGACCCCAGGAAAGTTATTTCTTCGCATGCGCCTGGGTTTCCCAGCCTAGAAGAGAGGGAGTAGGTGGCCTAGATGAGCAGGGTCCCCTAGTTCAGGCCCTTTGCCCCAGGTCCGCTGCTCCTAAGGATTACTAACGCTGTGTGCCTCCCCTCCACTCCACAGCGGCCTGCAATCTCCCCATAGTCCGTGGCCCCTGTCAAGGCTCCGTCCAGCTCTGGGCATTTGACGCTGTACAGGGGAAGTGCATCCTTTTCACCTATGGAGGCTGCCAAGGCAACGGCAACAAGTTCTACTCGGAGAAGGAGTGCAAGGAGTACTGTGGTGTCCCTGGTGACGGTACGTGGCTCTGCGGGGTACCAGGCTGGGCCAAGGGGCTGTTGGGGTCCAGGTAGGAGAGCCCTGGTAGAAGGTGGAGGTCTGGAGAGCTGAGTTCTGCACTCTGTACCAGGTGACCAGCCCACTCCCTCTCTGGACCTCAGCTTCCCATCTGTAAAATGGGGCCAAGCCCTAGGCCTTACCCAAGCTGGGATGGGGTATGTGGGGAAGGGCTGGCCAGGCACCGGCAGAGGGTGTGTAGGGCCCGCTGAGAGCCACCAGAGCTGGGCTCTAATTTTGGTGCTGCCACACCCAGGCTGGCCACACTGGACAAGTGCCAATCTGAGCCTGTTTTCTCTTTTGTAAAATGGGACAAAGTACTTACTTCCCAGACTTCACAGTGCCTAGTACAGTTAGGATTCAGCTAGCGGCAGCTGTTTCTGATAATGAGGGTGGTGCTACACTCATAGACCAGTAACAGCATTCCAGCAGCCATTTAAGATTTCTGTACCTTATCTCCGCACTGGAAAATGGCACCTGAAGTAAATCAGAAGCAAAACATCAGATCATTCTGTGGAATGCACTTTGGAGATACCAAGTCATTCAGCAAGTGGAAGTTTCAGGCTTCAATGCAGCCCAAGCTGCCCTTCCTCCTCCATGAGGCAACCTCCCGATGGTCCCCTCCCATGGACCCTCGGGAGAGCCCCACACCTGCTCCCTGAACTTCTCTCTGTCCACAGGGGATGAGGAACTGCTGCGCTTCTCCAACTGACCAGTCCAAGGCCAGAGGTCCACAGGCCAGAGGGCGGCAGGGAGGCTGCAGGCTCCACATGGGACAGGCCGGGCCAAGAGACCTGGGTTCAAATAAAAACCAAACTGTGGGCTCCTGAAAGCCCATGTCTTGACTGTGCATTGTCGTCATTAGTGCAACAGGGGGTGAGGTGGGGGAGAGGGGAGACAAAAGCTGGGGTGGAGGCATGAGTAACCCAGCCTTTCCCCAGAAGTGAAAAATGTTATGTGCCGGAAATGTAATAGAACGGTCTTCTACACGTGAAATTGGCTATGCAAATTACTAAACATAAATCAGTTCAATTTCCTCCACAATAGTATAAAGTAGATTTGTTTTGTTTTCAAAAAGCTAGAAAAGAGGAAAAAAACTCTGGGTACTTGTTTCTGGGAGGGGTTTGACGGGTCATCAACGACCCAGGGTCAGAATAATTGTGTGTGCCCAGGTGGCTCAGTGCCTGAAATCATTCCCCTGTCCTACCCCCCTCCATTGTTTTACTTTGGCCATAGCCACGTCCCGTCCCCAGCACCAGCTGCCAGCTGAAAAGCCTTGGGCTGTTTCTCCACCAGGCCCTGGGATCCTTACTCTGGCCCTTTGTGCTGGGAGAATGTTCACTGACCTTTACATCATGTCCATGACAACCAGCAGGGCGCTTGACCAGACCCAGAAGCCCTCGGTCTAGCCTGCCTTCTCCTCCCTTGAGAGTAGGTAGGCCACCCAGGGTGGCTCAGGCACCAACCTGGCCCAGGAACACGACTCTGGGAGCCCCCACTTTAGACACGCTGGATATACAAACATCTGATGTATCAGTATCTCTTGCTAGCTCCATTCAGAGTCCAGCTGGCTGCAGCTGCTGCTGAGGGCGTCAAGCCCCCATTTTCTGTGCCCTGGAAGTAGTAAGCGGACCCGGCAGCAGAAGCCCAGGCAGGGCCAGCACCTCCTCTCTGTGGGGTGACCAGCTAAGGGCTGGGGCTAATTCAGTCAAGGGTTGTCCTCACACCATTAGCCTGTTGGCTTAAGAGACCCATCAAGAAGGAAGACGGGAGGAAATTCCATCTGGCGTTAAAGGGATAAACCCAGAGGCAAGGATTTGGGTGCAGGAAGCTTTACAGCCCTCTTGGTCAGACCACGTAAGTACTCCCTCCCCGTCTCTCCCCAAGTCCAGAGCTTGGGGTTTCCAGGTTCCAACAGAGAGGACTGTCCTGAGGGACAGTGTCTGTAGTCATGACCAAGAGTCTCTGGGCAGAAGTGGGTGGAGTCAGGCAGTGTGTTCAGGGAGAAGTGACAAACAGGCTCTCCAGGCTGGAACTAATAAATGTTGTAACAGCGTATGTCCATACCTTGTTCCCCTCCACGCATGCATCACACACCAGGGACGGCCACCTATGGCAATTTGAAGGTGCCACGCTGAAGAGGGATATTTTGAAGTCACCTGAAGAGCAAATGCTTAAACCAGAGGATGCAAGCCACAGGTGCGCAGGCCAGCTGGTGGATGGGGTGCGTGGCTTGTATTTTTTACAGTTCTGAATTCACCATTTAAAAACTGAGCTTCCATATAAACATCTGCGTTTCCCAATTCTCTAGAAAAATAAGTTCCAGCAGTCCTGGGCTTGCATCCTTCACAATGTGAGGCGGGAGCTGAGTTGAGTTGGCCCCTATAGACAGAGCCTACCATGCAATTCACCAGCCCTGCCCGGACCTGGAGGCATTTGTCTCCATGACACTCTTACTAACCTTCACCACGAAAATTCCACTGGATTCTCCCGACTTTATCCCTCAGGGATGGAGTGGGGTTCAAGTACATCCGTGACCCAAGTCCACGCTCACCTCAGAGGCCCAGAGACATTCTCGGCAAAGTGGCTGCCCTGAAAGCTCACTTGATTCTTAAATAGTCACACTCATTTGTTACAAAATAGATGTGGCTGCTTAATCAAGACACATATCCTTTTTCAAACTTTCGAATCCAGAGGCTGGCCCTTCAGCTGTACGAAGGCCCTGGGCCAGGCACTGGCCTCATTTGATTGTGATGTTGGGAAGCGTTGGGATGATTCCTTCAGCTCCAGTAGGTCTCCTGCCTTTTGTTCTGGACCGCATAGAAACGCCTCAATTAAACGTCCACCACTCACTCAGGCATGTCCACACAGTACAATTATCAGCGGGCAACTCCCACAGAAGGATGGTTTCGAGGGCAGGCTGCTGCCCTTTGGGAGGCTGGCCCAGCGTGCTGCCACACGTGGGATTCGATGGAAGCTGTTCGGCTGATTCAAGTAACACTCTCTTCAAGGAGAGCACCCTGTACCTGGTTGAGATGCTGGGGTGTCTGGAATCCCCTTACCTTGACAGCAAGATGTTCAGGTGTTTGGTTTCACCTTTGAACGGGTGTTCGGGCAGCATCAGGCCTACTGTACGTGGAGCTGTCACCTCTCCCTGCCCACGCAGCCCACAGCTTGTCTTTGGGTGGCATCTTCTCTCCGACTTGCCTTCCGTTGGATTCTATTCCAGCAGAGCACTGAAGAGTCGTGTCTGTAGAAGGCTCTGGGTGAGGCCTGCAGTGGGCACGTCCTCCCAGGCTGGTCCCGCAGTTCACCGTGGAGGGTGCTTGCAGATGCCATCAGGAAAGCTATGGCAAAGCTATGGACACTCTTCCCCAGAAAACGGACGATACACACAACACAGAACGTCACACATACTCCTTGGGAGGAGGCCACGGCCGCAAGGTACGGGGTCACAAGCGGCACATGAAGGACCACTGGAGAAGGGACGTGTCCCTTAGGCATTGTGTCTGTAGGATTCCGATTAAATCCACCCTTCCTTCCATGAGATAATGCTCCATCAGCAAGCCCCACAGGGATCACATCTCCTTTTGTCCATGTTCCTCCCTCATTTATCAAACATTGGCTGAGCCGGGTCTGGTGTTGGAGGTGAGCAATGAGCTCAGATAAGGAGTTGACAACCCCGACCTCAGTGTCGTCCTTGGGATGGATTCCAGCTGTCACCCCCAGAAGCCTTGCCTCTGGTCCATGTCCACTCACCAGTAGATGTTCCTAACTGGATGACACGGCCCAATCCCAAACGCAAGAAATAACATCACACATTGACATCTTTCTAAAGGTTGTTTTATTGTAAAACCATAAATACAACACTGACATGAAATCATTTAAGCAACTGATCCTCTAACCATTAAAAGGATGTCTTTTTGCCTTGGCATCAACCAACTGGGAAATAATGTTGCAAGAATTCATGGGGTAGAGGGGTTCTGAATTCTGGGCTAGGGCTTTTGGCGATTTCAAGAACCAAGTGGAACCTTCCTCTTCTCCCTGGGAATGTCCCACTTTCAGACAAGGACAGGTAAAAACAGCAACATTTAAACAGCTCAGTTTTAAATTTTATTACTTTGTAAAAATCTTTTCTTTTTCTGTTCCTTTCCTCCATTTGACATCAGTAAAAGTTTTAAACATCACGAAACTGATTTAGCTGCAAATGGAGAAACGGTACCAAAACAAAGTGAAACAAAAAAACCCAAAGGACAAACAAAAACCTTAAATAAACCCTCAAGTTTGGTCTCGGGGGCTTACATATCACACAAGAACTGTCAACTCAACCCCCATGCAATGTGACTCCTTGCAGAGTGGTTGGATCCACACGTTGTTGGATCCACACTGACACAGGAGACTGCAAACGACTTTTGTTAATTAACACAGCAAGGGTGACACTAGGTAACTTTTTTTTTTAAATACAGTACATGGTACACAGGGTCCCAAGATAGCCCTGCATAAACCCCTCGTGGAGACTTGAGCCAAGCACTGGCTGTTTATAAAAATATTGTGTTGCTACAAAAGTATAAATTAATGCTACCGGTATTAAGAAATATTAAACACATAAAACTTATAAGGATTAAGAAAAATATTCATTAATACCTGTAGAAAACTCTGGCCTAAAAAAGATATTTTTTTGTGTTTGTTTTTTTGTAAATTTTTTTTGTATTTTTTTTTTAAGATGACTTGAGTTTCTTGCACTCGAAGAGACACAGTCAGATGTGCCTACGGTATTGCCTAGAACGTCTTAACTACTGAGAAAGGATGAGGGGTGCACACACGTGGTTACTGAGTGGGGCATAGGAGGGAGGGGGCACCAAGGCTTTCTCAAGATTTACCTGATGTATAAGAATCACCGATGTGAAGTTGTGGGGAAAAAAAGGTAGGATCAGAAGAGAACTGAAAATAATTTATACTTCTTAAAAAATATCTCTGCTTCAGGTGGTTGTACAAAACGATTTCCTGATGCTTGGGTTCTGAATGGCCCTGGACGTGTTGCCTGGTGGGTCTGAGAGCCTCCAGCCCCGCAGGTCCCTCTGTCTCCTGGCTGGTGAGGCCCAGCCCCATGCCAGTCCATGAGCTTGCTCACTGCTTGGGAACCCAGCTTTTCGGGCTGGGTGGGAGGGAGGGTCCCAGGCAGGGACTGGCTGGCACCTGGGTTGGGGGAGGAGCTCCTCCTTCTGGCTGGTCTCAGACCCCAAGGTCTCTGCCAACCTGGACTTTAGGAAGCACCACAGGGGTCCCCAGGCCCCTGAGGTTGCGGTCAAGGCTGGGCTGTGCCCCATAAGGAACTTTGGTTTGAAGAATCAAGGTGCCCGGCGGGACGCGTATGGAAGGGGAGAACCCTCAGGAGTCCTGCTGATGCCCAACTGCAAACCCAGCAGATCGTTCTCTGTACAGGAGTGGAATCTTTAAAGCGACACCGTGGTGGTGGGGCATGAATATACAAACAGCAACCTAAGGATCTTCACCCTCATCAAAGCGGAGCAAGTACCTTTTCGCGCAGAAAGCACAGGGCGCCTTCATGAAAAGGCAGGCCTCTACCGACTACGATCCTCAAACCCAAATGAGACACAAAAAAAAAACAAATAAAATCCTTCAGAAAACCCTGAAATGGGGAAACCGGGAGGGAAACGTAAGAGGGAAGAACACTGTATCATTGGTTCACCATAACTGGCCTAGCAAACATTAGCCACAGTGAAGAGAGGCGCACGCCCTGTCCCAGTTCTCTTGCTGATCCAGGTGGATACGCGAGGCTGGGGTGGGGCTGGCAGGGCCGAGACAGAGCCCCCCACCCAGTCTCCAGGGGACAGCCTGAGCCTTACTTATTAGCCTCTTGGTTCTGTCTAAAGCGGCAGGCTTTCTAGGAGCCCTTCCTTAGGGCCATCCCAGGGACACAGGCAGTGCCCTGTTCCCAAGGCAAGGGCACAGCTATGAACCTACTCCAGCTCAATGGGGCAGGAGGCTGCCCACCATGTCCTGCATACCCCCTCTTCCCGTGTCTGCAAGAACATCCATCATGATGAAAATATCCCGGTACTGTCCCCTTCTGGGCCATTTCTCACGGACCCCTCTTCTCCATCCGCATCCCAACCTCATTTCAAACCTTTCTTGTGAACCTGTGGACCCCAGAGAGTCTATGCTGTATCCTTGACATCTCTCCAGGTGCCCAACTCGCCAAGGAATCTAGTCCAAGTCCAGGTGGAAGCTGGTGGCCTCCTGCAAGCATAGGGGACTCCTAAAGACAGAGGTTCCGCTTCACAGTGGAAAACATGCCTTGTGGAGGTTTTTCTCTGGTGTTTCTTGAAAGTGCAGGAGATAAAGGAGCAAATGAAGGAGAGAACACCTGCCAGCCTACGGATCTGCTGTAAGAAAAAAAAAAGTATTTCTTTGAATCCTGGAGACCCATGACTTCTCAATTGTGTCATCGTACCCTTTTCCGATCCAGGAGCCAATCTTTGAATGCCAAGCATGAGGTTTGTAGGCAGGCCGGATGCGGACGCAGCAGGTGGCCCCTCCATTTTGTTTCTTGGCTTCTAACAACCATCAGGAGGGAGACCAGGCTGGGTGACCGAGGCATAGGGAAGGGAGACCAGTGTTGGGACAAGAGCATCCACTCACTGGGATGGCACTGCTGCTCTTGGTGGAGCTGAGACCCCTGGGCTATTCCAAATCTGAGGGAACATCCATGATGCACGGTCCTTGGCTTGGGCTTTGGTGGTGAAACCAACTGACCTCAGATGAGGTGCAAACCCCCTGAAGTCTCCTCTGGGGACTGGATATATCAAAACAAAGACTAGTTCTGTCCTGGGAATCACATGGCTTGAGACGAGTTGTGTCCAAGTCAGCAGGCAACCCCCTTGAGCTGCCCAGAACACGACAGAAATGGTTCCAAGGGCCTGTGGTGGAAAAGTCCTATTGCAGTCACAGAAGTGGGAAGCAGAAGACAGAATCCTTCAGAAGGTCAATGCCAGATTCGGTGGCTGGAGATGAACTGGAAGAGCCTACCTCAATCCTTTGGCTGAACTAGAATTTGAACAAGATGGATATTGCTGGAACTCAGGGGGCCAGTGGCTGGACCTGTGAGATCTTTGGGATTTGTTAAGCTATTCGCTACAGCAGGATTTGCACTATGGTAATTACCTGTGTGAGAAAGCAGACAGGGGCAGCTTGGGACAGTCTTTCCTGTTGATGATACCAGTTTCTGGGGAACCAGAGATTGCAAGAGAGAAACGACTACCTACCACCCTGTTACCACATCTGGATGGGCAGCCCCAAGAGACAGCTTTCAGATTACCCAGTGGCAGTCACCGTGGGCCTGCAGACGAAGCCAAGCTTTAAGGATTGAACTGAGGTGGAAAGGAAGAACAGGAGGTGACATGTATGACTAGTTATATAGTGTTTAGGAAAACTTACTCGAATTTTCATTCTGGAGGGTAGACATCCCGCGTTCTAAAGAAAAGAAGGCTGAGTGCTCTAAATGCATATCCGGGCTTGGTCTCTGACAGCTTTGCAAGAAAGTAAAATACCTATTTTCTAACAACTGGCCCAATAATGGGGCAACACCAGCGCAGCTCTGCTCTAAGTAGGAGGAAGATGGGCTCCACGGCTCTGCTCCCACCGACCACACAACGTGGGAGCTCTGACTCTTCCTTGTGTGGTTCAAGTGCCAGGTTGCCGACCCTTCCCCAGCCGCAAAGTAAAGCTGGAGGGATCTTTTGCTGTAAGGATCTGTCACTCATCAGCAATGCTGCAGCCAGCCACCTTCTCGAATGCTCCCAAAGGCCTGACCAAAAAGTCTGCTGACGCTCCCGTACTCTCTAGCTGGCGACATTAGATGACTGTCCTGTACAGATGGAGGCTCTTCTCGTGACCCCAAGCTGGAAATGCTGTGGAGGAAACAGCTAGAGCTCCTCCAGCAGAGGAAATGGCATGGTGGTTCCTGAGACCATGGCTTACTGCAGAGACTGTGGAAACGGCCCACTTGGATGCATTTCAGTAGGTCGAAGACTCGGAGGGTTAGTTTTCATGAGGCAAAGTGAGCAGGCTTGGCCCGCAGGGACAGTGTTTTTAAACCAACTTCACGTCCCCGTCTGCCCCAGACCCGGGGAGAGGGCTGTTGTTGTACAGTGTTTTTTGTAGTCGAGGTATCTCGCAGTTGCGTTAATGCTTTATTACTAGGAGGGGATGGAGTAGACTCAGTCAACCCCCACGATGGTAGAAGGTGCCTTTGCGGATGGCCCCCCACAGTGGTGGGCTTTCTCAGCCTGAAGCCCTTGGTGTAACCACCTCTATCCCACGGCCATGGGCCCGGGAGGATACGAGCAAACTTGATTCACAGAGAGGTGGTGTGGGGGGTTGAGCGCTGATCCTGACAGAACCAACTCTTGTGAGGGGAAAGGGGCCATCCTCTTAGCACTGGGACTGAGTGCGAGGAACCTAAATTGCTCATGGAGAGAAAAGTCTAAACATCTTTCACAGCATCCGGTGGAATGTGGCCTAATGCCATTCCACCCCCAAAACATCAATTGTTTGGCCCACAAGGCACCATGCTCAACTACTGTCCTGCAAGGAGGGCTGAGGCTCACGTGGCGACCCCAGGGCTGTGGGCAATGGAACCACCGGAGCCCCTGGAGTCCTGGGGAAGGGGAAGAGGCAGTGGGTCTGAGGTGTGATGGATGTGAACGTGGATCAACTCAAGAGTCCCTGCTGAGCTGGAAGTGTCAGTGACGTGGCGAGTAGTGTAATGCACTCTGGGTATATAAATCAGACATTCGCAGAACCAGACACAGTGAGCCAGGAGGGCGGGTCACCCGCTTACATTCAGGAGAACTCGAGTTCTAAGCCACACGCTTCCCTATGGCTTCCACCAAACTTCACATCTGTGAGACCTGCGACTCCAACCCCACTCCTGGTCTCCAAACAACGCAGCCAAGTGCACGGTCTTGGCTGTTCAAATACACGAAAACTGGACTGTACAGGGAAGGCTAATGAAAACCTTAGGATAGTGAATATACCACTGAGATGAGCTAGTTTACAGTGTGACTTGAGGAACAAAAAGGGCAATTTTTTTAAAAAGCCTCCAAAATATAAGTTATAGACATTCAGTGCCTCCTAGTAGAGTCTAAATCAAATTAGAAAAAAACTAGATAAGCCAAAAAAAAAAAAAAAAGGTAAGAACTGCTAAAATGTTAGGGGAAAAAAAGGAGTGGAGACCGTTACCTATACTTCTCTGAAAAATGTCTTTTTTTCCCCCTTATATTAAAAAGCCAAAAGTCAGCTTTATACTTAAAGTCTCCTTTCCTGATTTGGGGAGATAGATAAGTGTGTTTCTAAGGCGGCTGCCCCAGGACACCCGATGGCATCTGGAAGGCAGCTGCTCAATGCCCTGAAGGTGCAAGAATTAAGTCCAGTGCAGAAACTGTCCATCTGATGCAGTTTGGAGAAACCATGGCAGGGCAGCCGGGGAGGGGCGGGGCGGAGCGGGGTGCATTAGGGTCAGGAGGGCTTGGAGGAGGGGACTGGAGGTAAAAGGTGGACCACAGGGTGAAGGACAGAGAGCGTCAAGTCACTTCAGATCTCAGCTGCCTGAACACTTTACATCAGCGTTCTACCAATCTGCACACCTGAAAATGGAGTCTTTAAAGCCCCTTACGGAGAAAAGGAGGTGAAACACCTTCCCTCTTTCCCGAACACTCAGCTTTCCTGACACACCTAGTTTAATGCACGCGCGCCCGCGTGCAGGCGAGGGTACATGCACCAGGGTAGTATGTGTGTGCGCGCGTGCGCAAAGCTTCTGCTACGCAGACGAGCGCTGAGCCCCTTGCCTGCACCCACAGCACGTGCGCTTGGACACGCCCGCACAGGTGTGCACACACATGCACACACACACTGAAAAAAGCACTTAAGTTTCCAGGGGGCATTTATAATGAGGTCCACAGTGTTTAGAACTTAAATTCCTTTTCTTTGTTTGCGACAGTGTTGTGTGTTTTTTTTTTTCCTTTCGTTCTCTTCTTTTCCTTCTGTAATTTTTTTTTTAAAAAAATTCTGAAGTCAAGTCTTAAAGCATGTTGGATTTCAGAAACATGAGTTTGTTCATATCTTCTGGACTGAGCAGTCGCCTCCTTTTGATTAGAAGTGCCTGTTCACACATATTTACACATCCGCTCCTGGCCCCCACAGCCGGGACCGCAAGGAGCCAGAAGGCGAGCTTGGCGAGTTTTGTGTGCTTTTGGGTAACGCACGACCAGTACTGGAAGAGATCAGGCGTGGCCTGGAAGAGGGGCTCCTGCAGGTAGTCATACACTTCGTTCTTCCCCATCCGATCGTCCTCCTGAGCAGTGGGGTTCTCGCCGGCGGCAGAGCGGGGTTTCTTGGTGGCGGGCTCGAAGTCTGCCTCCTCGGTCCAGGACTCCTTGACCTCATTGATGAGCTCGCACACTTTGCCGATGATCTCCTCGTGCTGGTAGGGCGGGACGGGCCGCAGCTTCTGCTGCGGGTCTAGGATCATGGCCACCTTATGCGCCGGGTGCACCTTGAAGTTCTCCTTGAGGGCCTCCAGGAAGAGGTGGCACAGCTTGCTGACGGTACCCGCATCATTGGCCTTGGCAGTGAACAGCTTCTCCAGCCTGACGTAGGTGGGCAGCACCAGCTGCAGGGTGGGCTGGCTCTCGTTGCTCAGCTCAATGACCGCCTGCTTCACGGGCGTCAGGATGGCCGCCAGGTTGCTGAGCAGGTGCTTGTTGAGGCTCTGGATGAGGTTCATCTTCTTGGCCCGACTGTAGAATTCGCAGATCTGCTCATAGCGCTCGTGTACCAGCAGCAGCGAGTCCGTGACCGAATTCCAGCAGGGAGGGGGCGAGGTCTCCTCCAGCGACCCAAAGGTCTCCTTTGCGAGGCCGGTGGAGCCTGCCAGGTCCTCGCAGACATTGAGCAGCTCGATCACCTCATGCATGCTGCGGGCCTGCAGCGTCCGCTTGCTCAGCACACTCTGCACCACCGAGTTCAAGGCACAGGCTGAGCAGCGGAGGCACATGCCGGCCTTGGAGAAGGCGGACGCGCTCACCCGGCAGTCCGTCACGTACACTGTCCGGATCTCCGACATCACGAACTCCGACAGCACATTCTGCACCCAGTGGTGCACCAGGTCGCCACTGTCACGAATGTCCGCGCCCTTCACGCCCAGCACGTAGCTCTTGATGTGGTTGCCCTCGGCCTGGTAGGCTGTGAGGATGTAGCAGGAGTCGGGGCCGACGCTCTGTGAGTGGCAGGTGACGCCGATGCCCAGGCAGGCATTGCTGCCCAAGGCACACGTCACCTTCACCTTCACCTGGTTGTACATGCGCGGTAGGTGCTTCAGTGCCAGTGTGTTGAAGTTGCCCAGGATCTCCGTGACCGAGAAGGCCCCGTAGCGGGCGCCACTATCCACTAGTGTCTGTGCCAGTTTCAGGAACTCCTTCCCGCTCACCACGCTCAGCGCACCCAGGTCGGCACACATGACCCGCAACAGCCGCTCAGCGATGTTCTGCCGCTCCTTCTCAGGGATCATACTGTTGGGTGTTAAACCACTGCTCGTGGCTGGCAGGGGACACAAGGAGAGATGTCATTAATCCCGGCAGCTGAGGCTCCTTGGTGTGGTAGCAGCCTAATACTCTAAACGTCTAGGATTAGGAATTATGGGCCGATTTCATGTCGCACACAGATTGGGGGTGCTGGCTGTCTGTACCGGGAGTCTCATGGGACTAAAATAGAGTGGTATGTGTGTAACATACGTGCTACATGTGTCATTCACCGAGACTTTTGAAGCCAAGTCTGACTAGACTCGCCTAACCGTTTCCTCAGTATACGAATGGCCTCTCGTGAAAGAATCGCTAGTGAATAAAATACATGAGGCCACAATGTCAGGAGAGAGCAGCCAACAGAAATCGGGCGAGTGGATTCCAGTTCTGATTCTGTCACTAAGGTGTGCTCTCTGACCACAACAGATCACCTCCTCTCCCCGAGCTCCATCTGCCTATCCATGTGAGCTCATAATTCGCACAAGCGAGGTCATAGGTGTGCAAGTACTTTGGAAACTGCCATGCATGGTCTTCCTTCATCATGGGAGGCACAGGTGGTGGGGGTGGGGGCACAAGGGAACAACCAGAGCGGGGACTGGAGGTATCTGAGGCAGACCTCCACGAATTCCCCAGGCTCCAGCCTGGGAGAGACCTACTGTTGTTGGCACTGTTCCTCTGGGCCTGGGGTTTCCACTTCTCTTCCACAACAGCAGGTGGCGATCGGGACTGGTTGGAGGCAATGTTGTTCTCATTGTCCGCTGTGGGCACAAAGGGGACAGTGTGTTACCCTGAAGAGTAAGAGGCCTGACAAGACGGGAACAAGAGCACAGCAGATGAAAGCAAAACATGGCTTCTGGAACTCAGGCCTGGGTCCAAATCCTGGCTCCTCCTTACACAACTATCTAGGTTTGGGAAGCCTCATTTTCATCATTTGGGAAACTGGTGTGTGTGTGTGACCCAACTGCTGGAAGACTAAGAAGAGATAATTCAGGGAAAGAGCTGAGCACAGTGCCCAGCGTGGACTAACACTCAGTAAATAGGAATCACTGCTTCTGAGTCTGGCTGGGAGGCCTCACACCCACACAAAATCACCAAGTTCTAGCTCTGAAACGGGGCAGGGTGCCAGTTACACCCCAAGAGATCTGAAGCATCACACTCTCACTTCTTCAAAGTGAGCTTTTTTGTCTTTTCAGTATTTTTGCCAGAAATTCACTTAATGAGGCTTGCTTTACCCTGATCTCTAACTAGAGGAAAACACTGCAACACAATATCTCTAATAAATATACATACAAAAAATCCTCGACAAAATATTAGCAAACTAAATACAGGAAAAAGAATAATACATCACAACTAAGTGGAGTTTACCCCAGAAATGCAAGTTGGGGTTAATAATTAAAAACCAACAAGCCAATAATTCCCTATACTAAGAGAAAAAAGAAGAGACATAATCTCCACAGATATAAATGCACATTAGAATGTAACAAAATTCAACACCTACTCATGACACAAACTCTCAGCAAACTAAGAACAGAAGGAAACTTAAGTTCACTGAGTTGTTAGAAATAAAGACGATTATAAGGAAATATACTATGAATAATAGTATTCCAACAAATTAGATAACCTGAATGAGATAAACAAACTCTTAGAAAGACATGAACTACCAAAACTGATTCTAGAAACAGAACATCTGAATAAACCTATAGAAAAAAACTGAATTACTAATCAAAGTATTTCTCTCTCTCTCTTTCTCTCTCTCTCTCTCTCTCTCTCTCTCTCTCTCTCAGTCTCATTCTCTCTGAAAGCTAGAACGAAAGGGAGAAATAAAAGTTCAGATTCAGATGGCTTCACTAGTAAATTCGTATGTTAAAGGAACTCTTCACAAAATTTTCCCAAAAACAGAAGAAGAGGGAACACTTCTCAATTCATTTAATGAGGCGAGTATTATTATAATACCAAAATCAAACAAAGAAATCACAAGAAAAGAAACTATAGGCCACTATCCCATATATAGATACATCCTCAATAAATATACAGCATACCAAATCTAGCTATATATATGTAACAGGTTATACATCATGACCAAGTGTTATTTATTCCAGGAATAAAAGGTTGGTTCAACATATAAAAATCAATGTAATATGCCTTAATAACAGAATGGACAAAAACCACATGATCAGATGCTGAAAAAGTTTTTGACAAACCCAACACATTTTTCATGATAAAAACACTCAACAAAGTAGGAATCAAAGGGAACTTTTTTAACATGATAAAGGGCATCTATGAAAAACCCACTGCTAACACCACATTTAATGGTTAAACATTGAAAGCTTTCCCCCTAAATCAGGAACAAGAAAGCATATCTACTTTCATCTCTTCTGTTCAACATGTATTAGAGGTTCTAGCCAGGGCAATTAGGCAAATATAAATAAATAAATAAATAAATAAATAAATAAATAAATCCAGATCACAATGGAAGAGAAGAAGTAAAATTATCTCTATTTTCAGATGACACACTGTTTATATAAAAATATCCTATACTGAAAATACACACACACACAAAACTACCAGAACTAAATAAATGAGTTTAGTAAGGCTGCAGGAAACAAGATATATATATATATCTATATCTATATATACACACACACACACATATGTATATGTATATATATATATATATATCTCAATTATATTTTTCCACAATAGCAAATGAACACTCCAAAAATTAAATTAAGAAAATAATTCCATTTACAATACTGTCCAAAAGAATATGAATAAACTTACAAAAGAAGTGAAAGATTCGTACAGTGAAAACTAAAGACACTGCTAAAAGAACTCAAAGAAGACTTAAAAAAATGAAAAGACATTCCATGTTCATGAACTGGAAAATAGCAACAAAACAAAACAAAACAACAAAACAAAACAAAACTGATCTAGATTCAACACAATCTCTATCAAAAGCCCTACTGGCTTTTTCATAGAAACTGACAAGTTGATTCTAAAATTCATGTGTAACTACAAGAGATGCAGAATAGTCAAAACACTCTTGAAAAAAAAGAAAGTTGGAAGGCTCACACTTCCTGATTTCAAAACTACTACAAAGCTACAGTAATCAAAACAGTGTGGTACTGGAGGTACAAGAACAGATCTATGGATAAATGGAATAGAATTCAGAATCCAGAAATAACCCTCACACTTATGGTCAATTGATTTCGACAAGGGTGCCAGGATAATTCAATGGGGGTAAGAATAGTTGTTTCAAAAAATGGTGCTAGGACAACTGTATATCCACATGAAAAAGGACCCCTACCTCACACCACACGTAAAAATCAACTGAAAATGGAATATATGCATAAATGTAAGAGCTAAAACTATAAAACTCTAAAAGAAAATGAGTTACGTCTTTGTGATCTTAGGTTAGGCAATGGTTTCTTAGATATCACACCAAAAGCACACACAATGAAAGAAAAAAATAGATAAATGGATTTCATCAGAATTAAAAATTTTTGCTCTTCAAAGGATAGTATCCAGAAAGTAAAAAGGCAACCCAAAGAATGGGAGAAAATATTTGCAAATCACCTATCTATAGAGGCCTTGTATCTAGAATATGTAAAGAACACTCATAATTCAATAATAAAAAGACAAAAAAAAAACACAATTAAAGAATGGGAAAAGGATCTGAACAGACATTTTTCCAAGGAAGATATTCAGATAGCCAATAAGCACATGAAGAGACGCTACACAGTACTAGTTACCAGGTATGTGTAAATCAAAATCACAACGAAATTCCACCTCACGTACACAGGATGGCTGAATAAAACAAATCAGATAATTAGTCATCAAGGATGTAGAGAAATCAGACCCCTCATACATGGTTGGTGGGAATGTAAAAATGGTACAGCCACTTTAGGAAACAGTCTGGCAATTCCTCAAATGGTTAAACATAGCGTTACCATATGACCTAGGATTTCGACTCCTAGATATACACCCATAGAGTTAAAAACTTATGTCCACACAGGGATTTGTACTTGAATAGTCACAGCAGGTTTATTCATAGTAGCCCCAAACGGGAGACAATCTAAATGTCTATCAATTGGTGAACAGATTAAATGAATTGTGGTGTATTCAAACAATGCTTTACTACTCAGAAATGAAAAGGGGACTTGCCGATAACACAGAACAACATGGATGAGTCTCATCCATGTGCTAAGTTTGTGCTAAGTAACAGAAGTCAGACACAAACGACTAAATACCATATAATTCCATTTATATGAAATTTGCTAAAAGGAAAATTATTGCGAAAGAAAAGCACATAGTGGTTGCCAGGGTTGCGGTGAAGGAAGGGACTGGCAGCAAAGAGGCAGGAGAGAACGTTTTGGGTTGATGGTAATGTTATACATTTTGATGGTGATGGTGATTAAATGACTGCATACATTTGTCAAAACCAATCAAAGTGTACTCTTAAAATAGGTGAATTTTATTTCTATAAATTATATCTCAATAAATCTGATTTTTAAATGACTGAAAAGAAACCCATTTAAAGAGTAATAGTGGTTAGCTTTCAGGAGTGCGTCTATGGCTAATTCTTCACTTCCTTATTTCTCTGCATTTTTCCAATTTCTTCTAAAGAATACATCTTACATTTAAAAAGGAAAAGCACAATTTAAAAATGAAAACCAGGAGCCATTCTTGTTGACTTTCTCCCCTAGAGTACAGAAATTTGAAAGCCCTGGGTTTGAATCTGGCTCTGCCATGGCTGTTGGTGTAACCTTGTATACAGAGCATTAATTATGAACACAAAATGGACTCTGATAACTCTGATAGCTATGCCAGTCACGAAGTGACAGTCATGCCAGAGCATCCCATGAAAGGCGTACCCAGTGAACGCCCTGACCAGATAATTCCAGACGCAGGGTGGAGTGTGACCATGTGGACGGCTTTCTCGGACTGCAGATGGGTGCCCCGCACCCAGTCTTGAGCATAAAACCAGAGCTCTCTGACGGCTCATCGCTCAGGCCTCAACTGACGAGCTGACACTGCACCTGCACTTGTCCCAGAGAGAGCGCAGGAAGCCTCGCCTCCCGACCGTTTCACTAGCCCTGCCTGACGCCTGACCCTACACACCCCAGCGCCGCAGGGACTCTCGCTGAACACCAGGCTCTCTCTCTCATCCTTCTTTCCTAAGACTGTTCACTTTACCTAACCCTATTGCTTGTAAGCCTGTGTGACCCTCCTGTGTGAAACCGCTCTACCTCAACTATTGGAGGCCACCTTCTGGCCAGAGCCTTGATTAATGCCCGTGGTTAATCGAGTCAGAAGGACCAGATCCATGGCTTTATTCTAAGAAAGTCTGACGCTGTGGAAGGATACAACCGTGTGTGAGGTTGCTACTCTGGTAATCACGTCCTGCTCAACAAACCTTGAGTTAGACGACACTTTAACTTTCTGGGGGTCAGTGTCCCCTCCTCCCTCCAAAATGCTGGGGAAGGGCAAGCTGCAGGGTGATTCCCTCACTCTCTGACTTTGCACAGAACTGGGAAAAGAGGTTACCCAACCCAGCAGGAGATAACAATGTCTAGTATTGGTTGAATAAAAACAGTTTTTTCTCCGTATCTCACAGACACTGCTGTTGAATGGGTGAGGTACTGAGTAAATGCTCTGTGAAAAGGCTTGATTCATAGCTTGAGCTGGAAATAAGGTTTACTCGGTGTGGCTATCACTATGTAAAACACACACACACACACACACACACACACACACACACAAACACACACACCTGTAAAGGGCAGGCTATAAAGCTGAATAAAGGCTGTCACCCGGGGGGGGACTGGTGCAGGAAGGAGAAAGCGGTGGTTTCTGGCATAGGATGGAAAAATAGGCTTCTGTTGCTGTCCGGTGTTATCTTAGAATGTGCCACAGCTCTGAATACTTCACATGTCATCTCCAGAACCCTCACTCGGCCTGTGGGGAGCCCTGGTTAGCCCACTTTACAGATGAGAAGACTGAGGCCCAGAGAGGTGAAGTGGCTCAATGGGATTAGAAATCAGCTGTGGCCATTCCAAAATCCTAAAACTGCAACTGCCAGCCTGTTTGCTGCCTGGGCAAGTCCCCATGCCTCTCCTGGCTATGGTCGTTCTCAATTTACTTTAAAAAGGGACTGGCAGGAATGACCTCTGAGGGGGCTTTGCCTCTGCTAACCCTCCAAACCATCTACCTGGCTGAAGAGGGTGGTAGTTAAGAGCACCCTCTGGAGTGGGCTCTGGAGTTCACTGAGAGTCGGAATCCTGGTCTGACATTGTGACTGCATAGCCTTGGGCAAGCTCACTTAGCCATTTTGTGCCTCAATTTCCTTATCTGTAACGTGGAGCTAATATCAGAGTGCTATTCTGAGGGTTAAATGAGCTAACGTGTGAAACTCTCAGAATAAGTCCTGGCATCAAGTAAGAGCTTCAGTCATGTTAGTAGTTGTGCAACTTTGGGCCAGTGATTATGTTCTCTGAGCCTCAGTTTCTTCATCTGTACAATGGGATGATAACGTCAGCTGGTGAATATAACCACACCTGATACATACTGATTGCTCACTAAATGTTAGCTGTCTTTAGTGTTTATTATTACTGTCAAAACACGTTCCTGAACTGCAGAGGCAAGACAGGTTTTCCTACAGCACAGAAAGCAAGTTTATTAGTGGGAATTACCCTGTGCCATTCAGCATCCTCTTAATGAGATTGGTGTTATTCGAGGCTGATCCCCCTTATCAGCAGCACTGTGAACTGCGCAGATCATGACGCTTAATTTCTCTCTATGGAGTCAATCCTTTAATCCCGACTCAGCCTGGCTGGGATTCAGTCTGGATTTGCACTGGATTGACTCCTGCATTCTCTGCCAGCACTGGACCAGAACAAAGCAACCCAAAGCTTTTCGTGGAAAACAAGTCGAGATGCTTGGGGGCAGTGGGGCCACCACAAGGTTCAGCCTTGATTTGCATTTTAATGGCCTCTGCCCAACTGCCTGAGGGATGGGGAAGTACAGGCACCCAGACTCTTCCCTAATTAACCTCAGCTTCCAGAAGCTGGGAGAAGCATAGGTGGAGGGTTGGGGTTTCAGAGCAGGAGTAGTGAGGGGACTGGGCTGTGAAAGTCTCAGTGCGCTCGACGGGGGTCCCTGAGCAGCCTTCTAGCTGCTGTCCCAGTTTCCCATAAAGTCAAGTCTAAGTGGCTTTCCCTGGTGCAGGATGGTTGATGGCAAAGGTAAGTGGGAGTTGAGACACGTGTAGGTAAAACCTTGGTGCGAGGAGGGCAGCTAGAGACAGCAGGCTTATGTGCCCTTGTATTAGACATAGAGATGCTCCGAGAGGGGGACAAAGATGGTGGCCCAAGGTCACAGGGCCTGGAGACACACCAGAACATGGAACTCGAATGTCTTGGCTGCCAATCCAATTCTGTCCTGATTTTAATAAGTCCATTAGAAATAAATAACAGGCTCCCCAAAAGATCATGTGAGTTAGTGCCTACCCTACAGCAGATACTCAATAATTAGATGTTGAATGAATGAATGAATGAATGAATGGAGGTCACACTAACAGCGCAGTACCTAGCCTAAAAGAGCCTAGTCTTGTACTACTCTGCGCTAGTCAGATCAGACCTGGAGGATTATATGAAAGATTTGAAGATTTGTAAGCCTAAGAGACATACAAGCAATAATGATAATTACAACAGTAGAAATAACAGCAGCTACCATTACTGAACTACCACGTGTCTGGTACTTTCCGTACATCATTGCCAACGCCTCCAGCGGATCACTGGGAGGGATGGGTGTCAGGGATCACTAGCTGCCTCCCCCAGATTCCTGTTTCCCTTTGCGGAGTCTTGGCATTTCTCCTGCCCCTGGAATTTGGGCATATATGACAGGTGTCACTTGTCACCTAAAGAAGGATGAAGTGTGCTTTTCTCCCCGCCCACCCGTCACAGAGGGAGGACTCTGAAGACGCAGGGGAAGATAGGGCCACACAACGCAAGTACTTTGGGTCCCTGAATCACCATATGGAAAGCCACCCAACCAGACCACTTGCATTAGGCTGTGATGTGACTGAGAAATAAATGATTATGTTAAACCACTGAGAATTTTAGATTTATCTGTTACAGCAAATAGTGTCTCCTTGACTAAAACAGAAATTAGACCAGAAGTGGGGTGCTACAGTGACAAAAACCTAAAATCGGAGGTATCTGTTTGAAGGGGGATGGTCTAAAGCAGGGGTATCCAAACTTTTTTCGTTTTTCACCAAGGGCCATATGCGGTAAAATACACAAATAGCCGGGCCACTCACTCGAGGTGAAGGACGTATTGCCTCACCTGGTTTATTTAAGTAAACTGAATGTATTTTTGGAATTTGCTGCGGGCCAATTAAAAATGGACTGCGGACCACAGCAGGCCCGCAGGCCGCAGTTTGGACACCCCTGGTCTAGAGTGAGGGAGCTGATACTACAAGCTGGAAAGATGATGGCAAAACAGCTGATAAAAAGGTTATGTGGACAGCAGACTCCTAGCCTGCAGCTCCACAGCAGTGGTTCTCAAAGTACGGTCCCTGGCAAATCCTAGGCCACACCCTAGACCTACAGAATCCGAAATTCAGGGTGGGGCCTAGAAATCGGTGCTTTAACCAGCCCTCCTGGTGACTGACACCTGCTTAAGTTTACGGATAACTGCTTTGTGGGACAGTGTCACAATGAATGTGACTGTGCTGAGATGGGGCTTAGGCCCAGGTTGCCAGGGCTGACGCCTCCCTACTTCCATCTCCTGCCTCTGCTCACCCTTATTTCAAACCACACTCAATTTCCACCTTTGTGTTTCTTTTCTGGTCAGCTCCTATTTGGCCGTTAGGCTCAGCACAGGAGCCACAACCTTCAAGAAGCCTTCTTCAGCTCCATGCCCACTCTCTGTGCTCCCACCGAGCCTGCTGTCTCCCCAGAGCACAGACCTCCCCACCCCATAATATAACTGATTGACTGGGGCTCCCTGAGGGCAGGTCCCATGTCCTGTGACCATTTCCTGGGAAAGAATGGCCTCCTCTGGAGGGTCTCAGGCTGGCTCTGCCATCTCTGCCTTTTGCAGGGTCTGAGGAACGGGACAGGGGAGGGCTGCAGCATCCCCGGTGGGCCATTCGGCCCCTTACCTGCATGGGACTGCATGTGCTCCAACAGGTTGTTGTAGAACTGGAACTGGATTCCACAGGCGCCACAGGTGTAAGGTTCTAAGGGGAAGAATGAAGCCGTCATTTTAGGGGCGGGGTGAAACCGGACACCTTTCTGCTGAGCTTCGGGCAGATAGGGAACTGGGAACCCAAACACACACTGGGACTCTGGGCCCAGCCTGTCTGTCCCCGTCACTAACTAATGTGGGAGAGGCTGGGGGGAGGAAGGAGCGATGGAGAGAGGAAGACGTGCAGATAAAGAGACCATCTAATGCATCAGGCAGCTATTTATTGAGTGCTTACTGTGTGCCAGGCACTGTTCTGGGCACTGGGGAAGGGCTGGGGGAAGACAGCACTAATGGACCAGGAGCTCTCTTAGGCAGAGACCGCGTCTTATTGGTGCCACAGCCCATCTCTCTGCCTGTGGAAGCACACGAAGTCCCTGTTTGCTGAGTGAACAAATGAATGACTGTATGAACGAATCAAAAACAAGGCAACAGACACAGAGGGCAGGAAAGGGAGGGGAAGAAGGACAAGAGATCAGGGTGAAAAAATAGAGAAAGCCATAGAAAAGCAAGAGAAACGTGGATAAGGTGCAGAAAGGGACGAGGCGAGAGACGGAGGGTGGGAGGAAAGGGATGATGAGAACATCGTAGGAACGGGAACCAGTCTGCCCTTGGACCTTTATCTTCCATCTCTGTGTCCCCAGCACGCATGTCAGGGCCCAGCATAGAGATGAGGGAGGAAGCAGAAGGGGTGCAAAGGAGAATAAGGAAAAGAGAGGAGGAAGACGGCTGACACGGGGTCGGAAGAGGTGTCCTGAGGCTACCACAGTGAGCAGGAATGGGGAGGTCTGTACTCTCGCGAGGGCTGGGGGTGAGCAGAGGCAGGCTGCCCACGGTCAGGGCTCATTCCCGTCCCGCGTCCAAACTCCTCCACCCGCCTGTGGCTGGGTCCTCCTTCTGCCTCCACCCACTGCCTGGTCTGCCTGGAAGGGCAGCCCAAGGTCAGACGCTCTGGGGAGGCCCTGAAAGCGTGTGGCCAGCTGAGTTCATTCCCTGTCCTGCCTCACCCTCTCCAGCCCCCCAATGGAACCACCACTTACTCTGTAGGAGAGGGAAAGTATTGGAAATCAGGGGACTTGCAGTTTCTGCAAAAGAGAAACAGTTTAGCTAAGTCTCTTCCAGTTCTGGTGCTCTGAGATGATTGTCATTAGTTCCATTCTGAATAAATAGAGAGCCAGATGGGGTTCTCAGAGGAGAGGAAGTATCTGAGCCAGGGTCACATTCTGGGGTTGTGGCCGGGTCAGGGGGCAGGGCAAGATCAGCCAGGGCCATCCCTCTAGGACACGCTCAACTCTCAAAAAGTGAGCCCGCAGAACATAAGGAAGAAACATCCACGCGTGGCTGCCTGCTTCAGGACAGGAAGCTGCTTTTAGGTGCTGGCACCGGAATGCTCCGGAGTGTTTGGCACCAAACACCAGAGCAGCTACAGCGAGGGCTGTGTTTCTGAGGGCACTGCCTGCTGGAACTTCCCCCACACTTCCTGGTGCTGTCAGGTGAGCCTCAGACACGGGGCAGCAGAGTGGGGCCAGAGGGAGTAGGCCGGGAACCCTGGCTCCACCACTCAGAAGCTGGGAACATGGGGCAACATGGACCTCTCCTGAGCCTCAGCTTCCTCATCTAAAAAGTGGAGATAACACTGACCCCCACTTCCCTCGGGGCTGTGGTAAATAAAGATGGAAACAGGTAAGACACACACAGCTCTGAACACATGCCAGGCACATAGTAAGCGCTCAATAAATGGTGGCTGCACTTTACACCGTCGTTCCCAGTTCTGAATATCACCTCGGCTGGAAGGAGAGGCAAGGGATACAGCCTGGCTGGCTGAGAGCAAAGGCTCCCAGGACACCGTGGTTCCAGTCCTGGCTCTGCTACTTATTCCTGTGTGGCCACTGGTCAAAAATCCATCACTTAGGAGAAATTAAGAGGCCAGAGTCTTACAGGGTGAAGCAGCCTACGAAAGTCAATAGATACACTCTCTTCCTACGATTTAAGAGATCGTGTCAACATTCTCGGGGCTCTCATAGCACACCTCACTCTTTTGCTCAGGGCACTCATCAAATCACTTGGTTTACTTTAAAAACAAAACAAAAACGCACCAAAACACCTCACCACATGAGTGTTTATGGAATCTATGCAGGACATTCACTGAGTGGTCACTAGCAGGGGGACATGTGTGCTCTTCCCACTTTATAGCGGAGGAGAAATTAAGAGGCTAGAGTCTGAGTCACCAGCTCATAGGTAGTAGAGCTGGGGTTCGAACCTCGGCTGGAAATGGGAGCTGGAGCTCAGATTACTACCCAGAAACTTCCATGTTCAAGTCTGTGTTCCTGGCTGTTTCATCATCAGTCTATACCCGAGCACTGCCCAGGACAGCTAAAACGGTACGTGAAACTTCAACTGTGCACGAGAGAGACTAGGTGCCTTACCTTAATGCAACAAAAGTGTCAGAATTCTTTTCCCTTCCTGCCCTGGCTGTCACTGTGCAGACCGTCTTGCTATGCCTTTCTTGGATAGAGGCTGTTGGTGATCACCCATGGCCCCGCAGGCTGACCTGGGTCTGTCAGGGGTGGTGGGACGAGGGTCGGGGAGGAGGGGGTGGGGGCAGAGGAGCCTTTCCCTGCTCTTTTCTCAGGCACTGTAACTCTGGGCTCTGCCAGCGTCCAGTGGGAGGCAGCCACCAGGGGGCGCCAAAACACCACCGAGAACCTCAGGCAAACCTCGGCTGGTGGGGGCTGTAAGGGAAACATTGGAGGTCCCTGGTCCAAAGTGGGGCCTAGAACTCAGGGCCTCTGGTTATTAGGCCACAGCTCTCTCTACTGCACCGCCTTTGCCCCTCCTGGAAAGAAACTGACTACAACGTTTACCCTGAAAACATAGCAATGGCTCTTTCAGGCCCAACCCTCTGGAGCCATGTTAGTGGATGTGGCAGGCTATGGGGAGGGGGGAATTCCTCTCTCCATGGGGAAGAGACAAAAAGGGGCCATAGTCCTGGAGATGCCCGAGGCCCAGAGGGATCTTCCTGGAAGAAAAGGCCCCTGAGCTTCTGCGCAGCCCTGGCCTCCTTCTAATTCCCTGCCCCCAGCCTCCCCTCACCACCACCATATGCACCACAAAGACCCCGGCCCACAAAGCGCCTGCTACCACAGTGGGAGAAGATGGAGGCAACAGCCACAGCACGGGACAGCCGTCAAGGGGCACACTCACCGCTGGAGTTTTGGGAACTGCTATTCGTCTCTTCAAAGTGGTTTTGTGCTTTGCTTTCTACCCTCCGACTGAAAGCACTTTCTGCTGGGTGGGGGACAGGAGAGAGCAAGAGAAAATGATGGTGATCCATCAGCACTAGGTCCAAATGGAGGGCATGCCAGACGCCACTCAGAGGCTGAGGCATCTGGGAAGTGTGCAGGTCCCTGGGCTGGGGGAACCAGCAGTGAGGGGCTCCAGGATCCCAAACCAGATTCCCCAGCTCCTCAGGCTCCCCGGAGTTGCCTGATACCTTGTCAGGGCCCCAAGAGACCCTCCTGACATGCTGGAGTGGGTGGAGGTCCCGGCATGGGGGGACATGTGGATGACCTGGCCAAGAGCACGCAGATGAAATCCAGCTGAGTGAGCAGATGGCAAATGGGCCTGGATCTCCCGTCTTTGACCCCTGGGGAGCCACATTTGTGACACTGGGTAATTTGGACCTGCCCTCACTACTCCCTCTGCCAGATTCTGTTGCCACAGGCTCCCAAAGGAGCAGGGAGGATGACAAGCCTATCTCCTAATGGTGGCTCAGGCAGAGGAGGAGGGCCAGTTCATTCCTATTCCACAAGCTGAGTGGTAGGTCCCGGGGTGGCCGGGAGGCATCCTGGGAGAGAAGGCATGACAGGTAGAGCTGGGGTGGCCCCACACCTCAGGAGACGAAAGATCAAGTACGGTCTGGTCAGAGTTCACCCCGGGGAAGGGACTGGTTCCTGAGTGATTTCTGGGGCATCTTCACTTACAGGTGGCACTTTCCTGAGTGGCTCACCCTCTCCTGGAAACCCCAGAAGGCACAGATAGGGTCCAACAAATGGGAAAACAACAATTTAGGCCCCATTCCCATGCCCACCTGCAGAAGGTACTGAGACAGAATATCCAAGCTGAAAGGTAACTTGGCTTTTCCAAGTTGCTCTTGGCACAACAGGGGTGCTGGATGCTCCAGGAGATACAGGCTTCAGGGAACAAGTCAATTTGGAATGAGCAGCCGACCTAGCCCCCTTCTTAAGGAGAAACAACTTGCAGAAGGATATCAAAGGCTCTGAGAAGTTCAACCGGAAAGAGATCCATTTAGCTTTATTTAACTCAGCCTTCCCAAATATATTTGGCCACCGTAGGCCATTTTTTAAATATCAGATTCCTTAGTATTCCTCAAAACTGGTGATTTCAGGAACCCACTTTGGGAAATGCTACTGGTCACCCAGTCCATCCCACGCTAGAGGTAAGTGTTCAGACTGTGGGGGCTGGGGTTCCAGATGATCACCAGGGTGATGGGAAAGGAAACCAAGGCAGCTCCTACAGGCTCTGCTCACTGCCCCGTCCCCTTACCCCAGCGGTGCCTCCTGGTGCAGCCTCCTTTTGCAGAGGCTGTCCACAACACAAGCATAACCCTCTCTTCAAATCATGTCTCCAGAATGCCTGGACTGAGAGAGACACATTTGCCTCCTTCAAGACACCATCTGTAAATTGGCAAAGCCCCTCAATTCTTTGTCTAGAAGGGCGGGGGGGGGGGCTCTCATTTACTGAGCACCTACTATGTGCCAGGCACTAATCCAGACACCTTACACCCAGGGTCTCCCTTAATCCTCCTGATAGCTCTGTGAGGTCCACATTGTCATTTTAATTTTACAGGTGAAAAATGGAGGTAAGTGAGGTCGTCAAGTTCCTGGGGCTGGATACACCACTAACCCTCTAAGACAGCAGAATAAGGAGACTTCATTCTCTAGGCAAATGCTTGCTTTTTTAAGCAATTCTTTTCTCCATCTTAATCCTTGTATATGCATGGGGATGCTGATCCGTGTTGGAGGATTTTTGTGCAACCTAACCAACATACTGGTAGAACTTAGGACAACTGAGGTAATAATTAGTTTCTTATTACTCAGTTGATAATGCAGATTTTGACCAGCTATCCCTGCCATACGCACCTCTGACCGCTGACTAGTGGGCAGTACCATAGGTGAAGTCCCACACATAGGCTTGTACACCCACACAGGAAGAGCTGCCTATTCTGGCATGACGAGGGCAGTGACAACTTCCAGCTCTAACACTGCAGGTTCCTGCTCGCAACCTGGTATCCTCTGCCCTGCCCACCTGGTTAACTTAAGTGTGACACCCCTGCCCCAAGTCTTCCAAGTCACATAAACGCAGCCAGAGGCAAGCCCCAGAGTTTGCTGGAAGCTTTCTTGGGGACACTGAGGTCTGAGAGCTGCCACAGACCACATAGCCCCTTGCAGGCAGGTCTCTGCAGAAACTACAGCATGTAAGAACTCTCAGCCAAGGTCAAGAGTAAAAAGCAAGACCTGAAAGCCATGATCCCAGTATTTAGTTGAGCCAACATCTACCACCAACGAGCAGCCCATGACGACCAGTCTGGTTCTAATTTGTGACTATTGTTGCAAAAATACAACGGCTATTGGCTTTTCTCCAAACAGTACCTGAAAAGCCATTACCTTCAAGGTTGATGAACTATTAACCTTCAAGGTTGATGAATTGCAAAAGTAACTGCGGTTTTTGCAATTATAATACGAACTCTCCTTTTGGGAGATTGAAGCACAATAAGCATATCTTCAGACATTTTTAAGAAACACATCCTGGCCCAAAAGGAGACTCCTGAACCCAAAGAGCAGAGGCAAGCACAACTAGTGACTTGGCTATGTCACTGGTCCACTTTAGTGGGTCATTTAACTCAGTTCTCAGTTCGATTGCTTGTGTGTATTTAATGAACGGCTGTGGGTCTCTTGAAAGCAACTGACAGACCCACGATCCCAGAGGGACCACATCATCACTCTACCCAACATCCCACAAATTCAGGCTTGCAGCCCAAGACTCGTTCCATCTGAGTATGAATCCGGATTCCTGATAACTGGCACTTAGAACATAGCGCGTCTTATCAGTTTCCCCAGGGGAAATGCTGCTGTGAACTTATCACTGCCTGTTCACTGTTCTGGAGTCTGGGCCCCTTTGTGCTTGGACTCAGAAAACACTGGAGCTGGCATCCATCGGTTTCCTGCCGGGCTACGGCTCATGGAGTGATTTCACGGGTAGTACTAGGTAGACGCCAAGAGAACAGAGCTCCCGGTCAACCACTCTGCTTCAAGGAGAGCAGCTCTTCATAAAAATGAACTTTTGGATTGGGTCTTCTGAACGATGGGGGATTCAATCTCATGCCAGGAGGGTCCAGGCAGGTGATGTAAATGAATGAACTGGGCTGGATGTAAGACAGACAACAGTGTGATCACAATGAGGAATGATACCTGCTACATGACCATTGTGTTAGGTAGGCAAGAGGGAGGGGTGAGAACTGTGGAAAACTGGAGCGCACATGCTCTATGAAAGGAGGCAGCTGTGACTCAGCCCCAAGCCAATTGTTGTCCTGCAGGAAAGTGGGCCCACAACTGCCAGATCTGACTTTTCAATGCCAGCTAGAAATCAAGCTTTACATAAAATCTCCTAATGTTCAAATGTTGGTAATTAATTAAAAACATGTTTTTAAACACCTTAGGCCATGACTTGGGAAAAAAATATTGTGTTTTTTTTTTAAAAAAAGTTTGCAAATTATCTTGTACAACCCTCTGATTTTGGGAAAGAAAATCCAGACTCAAAGAGGTTAGGTGGCTCACCATACTCAGAGGGCCAGCCAGAGGCACAGATGGGACCCAGATTCATCCCAGAGAACTATGGGACCTCCACTCTCGTTCTTGCAAGGGAACAATGACCCAGGGCACAGCTGTGGCAGGTGGGTGAATGGCGGGGAGTCAAAGTAGTGTGGGGTGACATAGGCCAGTGGTACCTGCGGTTGCCTTGCTTGCCGGAGATCCTGAATTTGGAGTGCGGAACGTCTGGGTTTGGGTGGCTGGAGGGGTGCGGTGTAAGAGCGTGGCGCATCGGACCACGGAGGCCGAAGCTTTTTTCCCCGACTGGTTCGTCTGGGTCTTCGCTGCCACGAAGCGTGGAGATGGGGAGACCTCTGGATGTGAACACTCAGAGCCTGTGTCTGGATCGTCCGGTGGCTCCCACCCGGGGGCGGTACCTGAGAGGGTCACGCTCTCAGTCCATGAGGGCCCTTGGAGCTGGCCAAGTAAATGGCCTCTCGAGCCACAGACCCCACACTTGAGGGTTGAAACCCCTTCTCAGTCCACAGAAAGCAAAGATTCTCACTCCTACCTGGAGCCCAAGAAAGTCCGGGAATCTAGAACCTTCCCCAGCTTCTCCTTGAGGGAAGCCTATCTTACATGTTTATCCTCCCACTGGCCCCAAGGGTATAAGGCAGATGAGGATGCAGAGGCTCAGGGAGGTACAAGCATCACTCCAGGGTCACAGAGCAGGTTGGGGCTGAGCCAGGAGGAACTTCCCAGGCTCCTAACTCATTTCACTCAATAGTTTGCACCACCTTCTCACATGGAATGTTATCAGGCTGAAATTCCTATCTGGGCTTTCACCGAGAAAGGAAGAAAGAGTTTTAGACTGGCTGACTGCGCTTTAAGAAACAGATGAGCTATTTATACGTAAGAGATGTTTAAAAATAAGAGAACACAGTGGTCTCTCCTTTCTGTAAACCTGAAAATTTAACTGGAGAAAAAAAATTCAGAGAATATAAGGATATGAAAAAAGTAACTATGCAGCTGAGAGGGTGGCGAGAGACCAGGAAGTCTCTCTGAAACCTCTCCTAGGTAGAGGGGGCTGAAAATGCACTCGAGACAAATGGAATAGTGTGCTCAAGGCTGGAGGTGGACATGAGTGGGAGACGCGATGCAAGAGTCATCTATTTGGGAAACCCTCCTGGTGGATTTTAGTCTTAGAAAGAAAACTGGAGACCTTACACTTTTGGCTATGATGGAACTGGTGTAGGACTGACTAGACCTCCTCCAAATTCAACTGTAAAGCTGGACAAAATACATGAAACAACAGTTTCCAGATCTTGAACGGCAGGAGGTGCAGAACTGTGATACATGAAAGACCTGACATAAGCCCCTCTGATCACTCCAGCTCCCTGCCTGGAGGGACCTTCTGGACCATGGCACAGAAGTGAAGCCCAAAGGAAGCACTGCAATCTCGCTGAACTGAGGAGACAGTGACCAGAGTTCAGGACTTCTGAGGTGGCTGAAATTTGCAAGGCAGAATAACAAAGAGGAGAGAATCAGGGAAAAAAACCAAACACACACACACACACACACACACACACACACACACACACACACACACACAAACAAAACAAAAAACCAAAAACCTCCAGAAATGTGCAGAGGGGCCCTATGACGTCTTTGGCTGAATGCCAAACGGATGTGTGCAGAGGGAGCCTCTACAAAGCCTGGTAGCCAACAGCTATTGGGGGGCTGTGAGCTGACTGGGGATTCAGAGGTTGTACAAGGTTAGAGGATATTTGCGTTCCCACCTGCCATTCAAGAGAGGCCTTGCTGAATACCTCAGGCATTCAGTCAAGACCCAGAAAAGCCCGGCCTTGGCAGGATTACTCTAATTCTAGAATAAAGATTGTAACAGTATCCCCTTATCCACAGGGGATGCATTCCAAGATCCACAGTGGGTGCCTGAAACCATGGGTAGTACCAAATCCTAGATATACTATGATTTTTGCTCTAAAAAATCTATCTTTGATAAAGTTTAATTTATAAATTAGGCACACTGAAGGAAAACAAGGCTGAAACACTAAAACAGAGCTTCAGTTGATCTATAAATATCATCACACAATCTAATACATATGTAAATAGTCTCAACAGAGACTCTCAAAAGAAACTGGGAAAGAAAAATGTTTACAGACATACTACTGAAAATTTTCCAAATTTGGTGAAAAATATAAATCCACTGATCCAGAAGCTCAATGAACCTCAAACAAAAGAAACTCTAAGAAAACTACACACCCATAACCAAATTACTAACAACCAGTAATACAGAGAAATATTTAAAATCATCCAGAGAAAAGAGATACATTAAATATACAACAACCAGAATGATCTGACGTCTCATCAGAAACAATGTAAGCCAGAAGATAAAAGAATGACATTTTTAAAGTGCTAAAAAAGAAATTCTCAACCTAGAATTGCATATCCAGAGAAAGCATCCTTCAAAAGAAAAGGTGAAATGAAAACATCTTCAGTTAAGAGAACCTTTTACAAACAGACCTACAACATAAGCAATGTTAAAAGAAGTTCTTCAGGGAATAAAGGAAAATGATAATAGAAGAAATTCAGATTTATACAAAGAAAAGCACAGAGAATGGTTTATCATTTTCATATGTGTGAGTAAATACAAAAAGCATTTGTCTCATCTCTTAATTACTTTAAAGAATAATTGACTGTTTAAAAGCAAAAAAAAATAAATGTTGGGTTTCTAACTTATTTAGCCTTATATGCATGAAAAGAACAGTACAAAGGACAGGAGGGTAAATGGAAGTATGCTGTTATAAGGTTCTTACATCATGTGTGACATGTTATGATATAAATTCATGGTAGACTGTAACACATTAAAGATGTATATTATAAACCACAGAATAACCATTAAAGAAAAAGACATAGCTAGAAAGCTAACAGAGGAAATTTTTTAAATTCTTGATTAATATTAAAGAAGGCAAGAAAAGAAGAAAAAATGAACACTAGAAATGGGGCAAATAGAAATACAACAAGATGGTAAACTTAAATCCAACCATACCAATAAATTACATTAAATGTAAATGGATTAAACACTTCATTTACAAGGCAGGGATTGCCAGACCTGATAAAGGGATAAGAACCAACAACAATGTATGCACTTCAATATGTATGCATACATAGATTAAAAGAAAAGTATGGAAAGAGATATACCATGCAAACACTAAGCCTAAGAAACACTAAGAAAACTGTAGTGACTATATTAATATCAGACAAAGTATTAGATTGGTACAAAAGTAATTGCGGTTTTTGCAATTGTTTGTAACCTGTTTAACCGCAATTACTTTTGCACCAACCTAATAGATTTCAGAACAATGGGTATTACCAGAGATAAAGAAGGGCATTGCACAATTTTGAAAGGGTCATTTCATCAACATATAATGATCCCAAATGTGTGCACCTGAAAACAAAGTTTCAAAATACATAAACCAAAACCTGACAGAACTAAAGAGAGAAACACCACATCTACAATTAAAGTTATGGATTTTAATGCTTCTCTCTCAGGATTTGATAGAAAAAGCATACATAATTTTTAAAGCCTGAAAAGGTATAGAGATTTGAACTACATTATCAATCATTGTAACCTAATTGACACTCCACTCAGGGAATACTCTTTCCAACTCATTCTATGAAGCCAGCATTACTCTGATACCCAAATTAGACAAGAAGATTACATGAAAAGTACACTGCTGCTTGGAATGTAAAATCGCATAACTGCTTTGGAAAACAATTTGACTGTTTCTTAAAAGTCAAACATACACCAGCCATTTCACTCCCAGGTATTTACCGAAGAGAAATAAAAGCATTTGTCCATAAAAGACATGTACAGAGTTCACAGAAACTTTATTTGTATCAGCTCCATACTGGAACAACGCATATGTCCTTCCATAAGTGAATAAAGAAAATTGTGGTATCTATACAGTAGGTCTTAGAATTAATATCATTTTGTTCAATGTCGTTTCATTGTAACCTTGATAAGGTGCTGTAGAAATTTAACTCTTGTTTATATCAATTAGCCTGTGGTAAAAATAGTTTTGTTATTCGTCGTTTCATTTAAAGTCACAGAACCTATTGACAATGTTATGAGGTCTGACAATTAAGTTCGCGAACTTGTTGCAACGATGTTGCTAACCTTTTTTGATATCAGAGGGATTATTCAGTAGGAATTTGTACCAACTGGACAAACAGTTAACCAAGTTTACTATCTGGAAGTGCTAAAAAGGCTGTGTGAAAAAGTTAAGACAACCTGAACTTTTCACCAACAATTTATGGCTCCTCCACCACGACAATGCACCAGCTCACACAGCACTGTCTGTGAGGGAGTTTTTAGCCAGTAAATAAATAATCGTACTGGAACACCTTCCCTACTCACCTGATCTGGCCCCCAGTGACTTCTTTCTTTACCCAAAGATAAAGGAAATATTGAAAGGAAGACATTTTGATGACATTCAGGACATCGAGCATAATACGACGACAGCTGTGATGGCCATTCCAGAAAGAGTTCCAAAATTGCTTTGAAGGGTGGACTAGGTGTTGGCGTCAGTGCATAGCTTCCCTAGGGGAGTACTTTGAAGGTAACCGTAGTGATATTCAGCAGTAAGGTATGTAGCACTTTTTCTAGGATGAGTTCAGGAACTTAATGGTCAGACCTTGTATATCTAGACAATGGAATACTACTACCCAGCAATTAAAATGAATAAAGTACTGCTATATGCAAACACAGATGAATCTTAAAACAATTATGGTATGTGGAAAAAGTCAGACACCCCTGTACATACAACAAAAGAGTACCTACTATAAGACTCCATATATGCGCTTACATGCAATATTCTAGAAAATACAAACTAATCTAGTAATAGGAAGCAGAGCAGTGCTTGCCTAAGGATGGGGTAATGGTGAGGGATTTTGGGGAGTGATGGATATGTTCATAATCTTGATTGCAATGATGGTTTCATGGGTGCCTATATAGGTCAAAGCTTATCAAACTGGACACTTGGATACAGGCACTTTATTGTATGACAATATACCTCAATACTGGTGTTTAAAAAACTTCACCAGAAAAATTTATTTTCTTGACTGTGACCGTCATTAACAAACCACTGACTGAATATGGGGCACTGTGTTAATCCTAGGACTGTAGTTCTCTGCCTGTGAGGGATCAGTTTTGGGAGTGATATTAAAGCCAGGTAAAATTCTGGGAAATTTCAGATAGAAGTGATCAGAAAACATACTCTTGACTAACTCTACAAACTACCATAGGTCTTCAAGTAATTTAGATACCTACTCAAGAAAAAGAAGCTTCAAAGAAGGAAGTGATTTCTTCTGGCAAAGAAAAAAAAATCCCAACATTGTAACCTTCTTCAGTTTATTTCATAGTTTGACTTTCTGTGCTCTAAATGTATTTTAATAAAGTATAGGCATAATAACTTATTAAAAAAACAAAAACCAATGCATGTTAATTCACCGCATTATCAGAATAAAAGATAAGAATCACAGAATCATCTCAACAGATGTAGAAAAAACATGTAACACCAATTGATGATAAAATCTTTCAGTCAACTAGGAATAGAAGGTAACTTCCTCAACTGATAAAGGGCATTTATGAAAACTTACTTCAGCTAACATAATACTTAAAGATGAAAATGATGATACTCAATGATGAAAAACTGAACCTTATGATTGGGAAGAAGGCAGAGATAGTCACTCATTTCTTCTATTCAACATTGTACTGGAGGGCCCTCATCAGTATAGTAAAGAAGAAACATATAATAAAAAGAATGCAGATTAGAAAGAAAGATATAAAGCTGTCTTTACTAGCAGACAATGTCAGTATGTACAACGATAACCCAAAGAATCTATGAAAAGCCTATCAGAACTAATAAGTGAATTTAGCAATACTGAATTCAACATTGAATTCAATATTGAATAATCAATTGTGTTTACATGTACTACCAACAATGATTAGAAAATAAAAAATCACCGTAATGTAAAAAAAAACATAAAATATTTAGAGGCAATTTAATGAAATATGTGCAAGACCTCTCTACTCTGAAAAGTACAAACTATTGTTGATAGAAAATAAAAGACCTAAATACTTGGAGAGATATACCATGTTCATGGATTGGAAGACACAATATTATTATCATGGCTATTCTCCCCAAATTGGCCTATAGATTCAGTGTTATACTAAATAAAATCCCAGTTACATATTTTGCACAAATTGGCAAGAAAACTAGTATTTATAAGGAAAAGATCCTAGAATAGACAAATATTCTTTAAAAAGTACAACACTGAAAAACTGAGAGTACCTGATTTAATACTTAGTATACAGCCCCAGTAAATAAGACCATGTTGGCATAAGCACAAATAAATCAATGGAACAGAAATAAACTAATTTACTTATACATTCAATTGATTTTCAACAAAGGTCCCAATGCACTGTAATGTGGAAAAGGCAATCTTTTCCACAAATCATGTTGGAGCAACCAATATCCCTATGGGATGAAATGAATCTTAACTCATACCTCTCATCATTTACAAAAATTAACTTGAAATGGATCACAGACCTAAATGCAAAAGCTAAAATTATAAAGCTTCTAAAAGATAATAAAGGAGAATATCATCACCATCTTGAGGTACATAAGGATATCCTGGGTGGGACCCAGAAAGCACTAACCATAGAAACAAATGATAAATTAGAGTTCATCCAAATGAAAAACAACTGCTCATCTAAAAACACTATACGAAAATCAACATAATGAAGACAGAGAAAATATTCACTCTAAGTAGATATACGTGTATCTGATAAAGGCTCCAATCTAGAATATATAAAGAACTCCTATAACTTAATAAAAAGACAAACAACGCAACCAAAAAATAGGCAAAATATTTAAATAGCTTCCAAAGTAAAATATACAAACAGCCAATAAACAAATGAAAAAGTACTCAACATCACTAGTCATCAGGAAATTACAAACTAACAACATGAGATACCACTACACAATCCCCAGAATAACTAGAATTAAATAGCCCATTGCCACCAAATGTTGGCCACAATGGGGAATCTGTGACTGGTGGGAATAAGATGCTACAGTCATTCTGGAAAATGGTTAGTGAGTTCTTAAAAGTTAAACATACTCTCTCTCCCCTATGATCTAGCAATTCTACTCCTTGGTATTTATCCAAGAGAAATGAACACATCTGTCCACAGAAAGCCTTTTGCAAGCATTTTCATAGCAGCTTTATTTGTAACAGCCTAAAACTGGAAACAACTCAAATTAACAAGCAAATGGCAGAACAAACTGTGGTATTTTTTCATACAATGGAATATTGCTCAGTAGAAAAAATGAATGAACTGATGTGTGTGTGTGTGTGTGTGTGTGTGTGTGTGTGTGTATAACAATATGTATGGATCTTAAAAATATTTTGCTCAGTGAAAGCAGCCAGACACAAACGAGTACATACTATATGACTCCATTTGTAAGAACTTTTGCAGTCAGCCTAGGTCCCTCTGGCTATTCTCATGAGACCCAGGCCTGGCCCTGGGTACCACTTAAACCGTCAAGTCCAGCCCTTAATTCCACACAGAACCCATGGACATACAAATCCCCAGATCCAAAGGAGGGGCTACCGGTCAGCCTTGGAGAATCAGTCCTCTGTTAGATCTAGCCTAAATCTCTCATGCTGTATTTTAAACACAGATGATCCTAGAGTCTCCAGACTTTAGTAATAGAGAAGAGAGATTTATTCAACAAACGGGTGCAGAAAGACAAAGAAAGAGTCCATAACAAAGAGAAAAAGAAAGTGAGGAACAGAAAAACAGCAAACAGCTCTTCAGGAGAGAAGCACCTGGATGTTAAGAAGAAATCGGGGTGCAAGCAATGACCCCTTTGTGCTGTACTATCTGACACGTGATGCAGGATAGCTTCATAATTAAAAGTATGGGCCTGGAGCTTGCCTGCGAAGTTTGGAAGCCAAGCTCCCACTCTTATTAACTCCATGATTACAACTTGTTCTAGAAAAAGTGATCTGGGGAAAGAGCAGAAGGTATTCTCCAGAGGCTGAAACTATGGCCCGCCTGATAACTAAAAGGCAGGCCGGCCTTATAACTAACACCTGAGTGCATTCTGGGCAGCATGTCCTCTGGGCACCAGACAGCAGGCAGTTGCCTACATGGCTGCCAGTCCCGGCCCATGGAAAGAGGAATCCATAGAGGGGTCCAGGCCATGATGCTCAGGCCCAGCCACAGCCCTGATGACTCAGCACCATTAGTGGGTCAAATGGATGGGTCATGCCCACTAAGTGGAAGCTGCATGCTCTCTCCCCACACAGGACCCATACATGTGGTGGGAACTGGGTAACCCATACATCCCTAGCCTGGGTGGCGGGATGGGTTTCTTTAGCTGGGCCACCAGGGATGCCTGCGTGAGGGTCTCCTCATGCTGGAGATGCCTACAATCCAGACCCCAGGGCAGGAATGACCTCCAGGGCTCCCACAGATGGGAAACCTGAGCCCAGAGAAGGGAAGTGACAGGCACAAGGTCACTGTGCAGTCAGAAGCTGAGCAGGACGAGAATCTGAAACCAGTTATCGACCTCAGGACTTGTCAACTCTCACCCAGGGCCTCTGCTGTTTCATCCACCAGGGTGGACTTCCTAGGGAACCTGCCTGACCATCCTCTAAGCTCCGGACACCTCTTCCAGACCACCCGAATGTCCTTGGCTGGGGGCCATCTGGTCTCCCAGACTGTAGGCAACTTAAAACCCTGCTGACCTTGAATAACCCCTCCCTGTCTTTGAAAATAAGTCTCCCTCTTCTAGAGTCAGTGGAGTAGGATCCACATAGCTCCGCCCTGAGAAACAAAAGCAGGGATGCTCCCACATCCGCTCTTAAACATCCTGCTCTGCTGCCCTGAGCCTCTGCTCTGGTTAAGCCCCACCCGTCAGGATTTTGGTTGGGGACTGAGGGCCTCCTAGCTCATATACTTGGGGATCTAAGGATGGAGCCCCGTTTGACACCCAGAAGGGGAGCTGGGAAACCAGCAGCATCAAGAGAATGGAAGGTCCAGATGTCCCTGTGGGGAAGGCCCTTAGAAACTTTTCCGTTCGTCAGGGGAGGAAGGAGAGGCTGGGGGCCAGAGACCAAGATGAGGCCTGTCCAAGGTCACACACAAGCCTACAACTCCGCCCCAGATGAACACCCAGGGCTCTGAGTCCTGGCTTAGCACTCCCTCTAGCTTCTTACCCTTTCCACCACCAAGGGCAAAGAGGGTGCTGTCCCAGCTAGTTGGCCATCGCCTAGCTTGGGCTAAACCCTGCATAGGTTCAGACTGAGGCTGCATCACACGGCGCTGGCTTTGCGGGTGAGGATTCAGGAACCACTTGGATGAGTGATGCTACTCTGAGTCCACCAACAGGAAGATTCAGGCTTTTCTGTCTTAAGGGTAGGGCTTTCCTAGCTATTCCAGCTACTAGAGTAAGGTGGCCCCAGGTCACACCTGGACACCTAGAGACTGGCCCACATCAAGCTCACCTTTGCTTTCCCCGACCTCTGGCAAAGCCCCCGAGCCTCAGCCTCTGGCTGGCCCACCCCTCCCCCAACAACAAAAGGTACTCACTGATGGGGGCATGTAAGGCCACGTGCTCCTGGTAGGGCGTGTAGTACTTGTACTGCTTTCCGCAGAATTCACAGGTGTAGTTACCAGTTTCTGTCCAAGAAAGAGAGGAAAGCGTGGGAATAGGCGCCAGGCTCCCATCCAGAAGCAGCAACGTGCTCCCTCCCCCAACACTCCTTCTCATTTTGGGACCATCAGCTAGAAGCAGAAACCCACTTGAGTTGACTACCTGGGTTCAAATCCCAGGTCTGCCATTTCGAGCTGTGTGACCTTGGGCAAATCTCTTAACCTCTCTGTGCCTCAGTTTTCCTATCTGTAAAATGGGGGTAATAATAGGACCACCTTATAGGATTGCTGTGAGGATTAAATTTATACGTCAAGTGCTTAGAACAGTACCTGGCACACACTGTTCTCCTTTATCACTCTGCCCCCATGCCCCAGTGCTCAGGAAATGTGTGGTGACCCAAGTAGACCTCTAGTGCCAACCTTTCTATCAGCCCCTTTGCAAACCCTGTCCTCTGCAATGGCCACACTTGGTTCCCCTTTTCTCCAGGACCTTCACTGCCCCCAAGCATCCCCCACCCCCCAGCAGAAGAGGTCACTTCTTCCTCTCAGGTCCCATCAGACTTTATTTTTACCTCTCTTTTGGGTCTGCCTAACTTCTTTCTTCTTAAAAATTTCTGATGTAATATTGTTCACTGGGGGAAAATTATAAAATACTGATAAATACAAAATTTTAAAAATGAGAGAAATTTCAATCATCTGTAACCCCCAAAGAATAGCAGCTACTACCCCTTGGGTAGAATGTGCACCTTGCCCCTTGTCCCAGACGCCCCCCCCCACTCCCATCTCATCTGGGGTGTGCTTCTCACCGACATCATCTGCCTGGCTCCTGCAGCCCTTGAATTAGCAGCCCTGATCTATATCTTCTTTGTAACCTGGTGCATTCAATCGACAATACTTTGTGGACATCTTGCTCAATCAATAAACTTCGATCTCTACTGCATTTATTGGCTGCGTGGTTCCCACTGGACTTCAGAATTTGCTGAGCCAGTCACTTACACCAGGGGACATTTAGATGGCTTCAAAAATTTTTTCCTTACATTAAAAAAAAATGCTGTGATCCACATCTGTGTAGAAATTTTTGCACGTTTGCTCATTATTTTTGCACTTCATTGCAAAACAAGGATTATTGTGCATAATCTTCGCACATTATTTCCACAGGGTAAATTAAGGGTATGCATTTTTAAGGTTTCTGACAACCAGAGCACCAAGTACTATCAAAAGGTTGGTTCAATTTTTATCTCAATCAGAAAGATGTGAAAATGTTTCCATACACTGTAGCCAGCATTAAGTATTCTTATCTTCTTAAATTGTGACTGGTATGGGGAACTGTAACCATTGCGGGGTTTTTTCCCCACTTCTTTCAGGTGTAAGGCAATTGACTATTTTTCATGTTCAATTAACTATAGCTTTTCTTTTGTGACTTTCCCATTTGTGTTTATAGCCAACGTTTCTATAGGTATTTACCTTTTGTAAATCACTAAGAACTCTGTAGACAGATGAAGAACACCAACATTTTGTCCTATATGTTAATTGTAAGTATTTTTTCTCAAATTGGCTTATTTTATCATTTTGTTTCTCAATACAGAAGTTTTAAAATTTTTCAGTTAAATAATTTTTGGAACTGATTCATGAACACTGGAAAAGATCTCTTTGCTGTTTGTAGGCTTCAAAGCTGTTAGGTCAACTGTATTAATTATATTAATCAAACCCTATCCTTTGTCTACTTGCTCTGTCAAAGACTACATGTGATAAATCGTTCCATTTCATTGTATTTCTAAATTTATTTTGTATATTGAGATACAATGTTGTTTGAGGCATATAGGTTCGGGAGATCAACATATTCACTGTGAACTGTACTCTTTTATTCACATTACCCGATTTTCTAACACAGTACTTCTCTAAGTGTGGTCTCTGGGCCAGCAGCATCAGCAGCACCTGGGAACCTGTTAGAAATGCAAATTCTCAGGACTTACCCAAGACATACTGAAAGAAAAATTCTAGGAATGGAATCCAGCAACCTGTGTTTTAACAGACCCCCTAGAACATTCTGATGCAGGGGAAAGTTTAAGAACCACTGTTCTAACATTTAATTACACAGTTTTATTAGTTCACCTGGCATTAATGTTATTAATTCTTGGTAATTACTTTGTCAGATCCTCCTTTCTACTCGTTTGCATGTGCCTAAAGACATTTCCCTAAATTTTCCTGGATTTGCATTCATTAAACAGACGCTGTGCTAAATGCCAGCACAAAATATTGAGCAAAAAGACTCACGGTTCCTGCCTTCAAGGAGCTGACAGTCTGGAGAAGGAGACAGGAAAATCAAATAATCACACAAATTTAAAACTGCAACCATGATGGGTGCCCTTAAGGAGATATTTACAATGCTATGACAATTCTAATAGGGAATCCAATTTAGTTAGGGAAGGAGCAAAGAGTTTCCTGAGAAAGTCAAGAGTAAAAGATAAGGAATTCACTAGGTATATCTCTAATAAACCATTAGTAATTGGATTATTTTAAATTAACCTGAGAATCTTTGTCTTCCAACAGAGGAGATCATGCCATTTGCTTTTACTGCTATAGTTGACTTGGTTTTACTCCATGATTCTCCCCCTTTCACATGTGTCACCCTTTCTGGTTGTTCCCTTAGTTTTCAGTGGTTTCATACATAAACTCATTTCTTTGCCTTTCCATTATTCTCCAATATTCAATTATTTTGCAATATTCTTCATTGTTTTAGACAGTATGTATTTCTCTAATTGTTATAATGAAGCAGGAAATGACATTTTCACAACTATTATCATTGAGAAGTTTAACTCGGTGCTTCTCAAACTTCAGCATATCTCAAACTTCAGTGAGAATCATCTAGAGAGACTGTTACAACACAGATTGCTACTCACCCCCCAACCCCCACCCAAGGTTCTGATTCCATAGTTCTAGTGTGGGACCTAAGAATTTCTATTTCTAGTAAGCTTTTAGGAGATGCTTATGCTGCTGGTGTAGGGACCACACTATGAGCAGGACTGGTTTAACCTACTTTACTGTATCCTTCACCTATTCCTTCCTTCTTGTGTTTTTAAAATTCATTTTTAACATTCCAGAGTAAACTTTGCCTTTTGCATACAATTTTATAATCAGATTTGCAAGATTTTAAACTTACTTCTAGTTTACCTGGCATTAGTAGTCACATGTGCTCTTGTACTGCGAATTAATTCCTCATAATTGAGACCGTTAAGTGTGTTCTACCACTCAGTTCACTGGGGTATAACTGCCAGTAATTCCATGAAGATGGTTACACAGGAGATATAGTATGTTTTTGAGCCCTGACTTTTTTCTTTACACATAAATCACAATTTGTCTAGATACAGAATTCTTAGGTTACAATCTTTTCCCTTCAAAACTATTTCACTGCCTTTGGCATTTGGTACTGCAGAAAAGTCCGAGGCATGTCCATTGTGGATTCGTTGGTAAATAACTTGCTTTTTGTATTTCTAGATGGCTGTATAATTTTGTCCTGTATATTTATAGTTTTAAAAAGTCACTAAGGACTCATTTAGTTGTGAGTCTACTTATATGGACTCTACCTGATATATGATGAGCCCTTAAATCTGCATACACAAGTCTTCCTGTAACCGAGCAAATTTTTCTTCTATTGTATCTTTGAAATACGGCTTCTGTCCCACTGGCACAATACCATCAATTATCTCTGCAACCGGTTCTATTCTCCGTATTTATCATGTTTTCCTCTTACTATCTGCATCTGTTCAAATTTGACCTTCACGTCATTAATTCCATTTCTGCAAATCGATTCTGCTGTTTGATACCTACAATGGAGATTTTAGTGCTGTTCTGGTATTTTCAGCTTCTCTGCAATCCTTCCTCATCTCAGGTCTCTCTCTTTGCCTTTTCATCTTATCCTGTAGCTTTTGTGCCACACAACTCCAGGCTCCCTTTTCACAGGGGTCATGCTATGGACTGAATTCTGTCCCCCCCAATTCAGATGCTGATGCCTCCCAATGTGACGGTATTTGGCCAGAAAGTGATCTCACTGGGACCCAATCACGCTGTATCCTGATCTCAAGACTTCCAGCGTCCAGAACCGTGGGAAAATAAATTTGTTGCATAAGCCACCCGTCTGGTATTTTGTTAAGGCAGCCCGAGGGGACTAAGACAGGTCATATTTTCTTATAATCAATTGTGGTTGTCAAACAGAATTTTCTTCTAGAGTTTGCGGTATCATTTGCAGAGGTATTCTCTTCCTCTGGGTCTCCTAAATTCTCTTTTTCGTGGTAGGTGGAATTTCATAGTTCTGACGTTTTGTTTTTATTTACCTACTTATTTTTATTTTACGAGTTATTCTTCCTTATTCACACATAAAAATCAAGTAGCCTAAAAATGAGTCTAGCTTATTCTGTTTCAGTAGATGTGAATGCATTGCCCTCAATCTTCCCATTATCACAGCAGACCATTACCACGGTGGTAATTCTCCGATCCACAGCTGGAGAGCAAGCCGCCATACAGGGCCCCTTGACCAACTCTGTCTTCCTAACAGCTTTCCTCTGCTCTATCACGGCTTCGGCTTCTTCCTCCGAAAGCACCCAATTCTCTAATTTGCTCAATTGATGCAGATGTGCTTCCCAGCATGCGTTGCTGCTGGGTTGTGTTCCTCTTTCTGGACCTACAGAGCACTACTTATGGCAACTAGTCCTTTCAAGGGCACCATGCTGCTACTGATTCCCCTTGTTCTACACCTCACCAGTTTTAGGGTTCTGTGGCATTGGCCTGGTTACAAGAAGTGGCAGAAGTCCAAGAAGCAGTATTTTTGTCTCACAAGGCAGTTCCTGAGTGGTAACAAGGGATAGCCTCACACTATTCTAACGACCTCACTTCCAGAGCATCAAGTTGGGAGCGTGCGGGGACCCAAACTCAGTTTGGTTTTCTCTGTACGATTCCCTACTCTGTGTCATTTGGGATAATTCCTCCCAGGTTCTAGCACTGGTTGTCTATAAGGCTTACTCACTGATATACAGAACAAGTGTTAACCTTGTTCTGCACCTGTCTGGATAATTAGTAGGTACCACTTATTTAATGCTTTCCATGTCAGTGTCAAGGACTAATTCTTTTACAAATATAATCTCATCTCATCTCCATGACAATCCTGAGGTTGAGTTTTGTTGTCATCACTCCATTTTAAAGAAATGGTGGATTGGGGGCGGCCGGCTAGCTCAGTTGTTTAGAACGCAATGCTCTTAACACGAACATCGCCAGATAGATCCCCACATGGGCCAGTGTAAGCTACACCCTCCACAACTAGACTGAAACAACTATTTGACTTGGAGCTGATGGGTTCTGGAAAAACACACTTAAAATAAAGAAAGAAATGGTGGGTTGGAGAGATTACAAAATTTGCAGGATGTCATACAGGGATTAAGCGAGGAGCCAGGATTCATATTTGGGATGGCTCTAAAGCTCACTCTCAACAGCCTCTTGGCAACATGGCTCATTTGGGACATCCTGAATACGAACCAGGTGCTGGTGAGACACTTTATGCATTCGTCCTGTAGAACAGACATTCCCGTCCTCAACTTACAGATGAATCAAAGGACACTCAGAGGGGGTACATATCTAGTAAACTGGTGATGCCAGCATTCAAATCAGGGCCTGATTCCAGAGCCTATTTTCATAATGATGATGCTAGAGAGGGAAGGGCAGTGCTACACGGGGGCTGCTGGCAGGTAGTACAGCGGGGGTCCTGGGTGCTGCTGTCCCTGTCCTGTATCTGTCGACGAATGTCCGTCGTGAAACATGTCTGATGCACGTCTGGGTCTTCCCACAGTCTACCTTCTAACAGTTTTGTGTTGAGGATTTCATCCTTTTCTTCATTGTCAAGACTATTTTAATGCTACTGTTTACTGAATATTTACTAAGCATATGATAAGCACTGAGCTAACCACTTTACAGATATTATCACATATGCAGTTTCCTGAGTGCTTACAGCAACTGTATTAAAGTAAAAACAATCATCCCCTGGGAGGAAGGAGGGAGAAAAGCACACCGGGGACCTCGCCAACACCTTCCAAGGGCCTGGAAGCTCCACGCTGAGGACCAACTCTGGCTTCACTGTTGTCGCTCCCTCGATTTCCCTTCCCTCAGATTTCCATATCCATTCGTTCTACATTTGTGCGTATATTTTTGCAAGCCACCTTAATCCTTATTGTGATGACGCAGAGTTAATAAAGGTCTTTTCTTGCTGGGTAGTAAGACAGGCACAGGAAGTACAGAAAGGAATAAATAAGTATGTACATTTCTGAAGGGCGGGACCGGAGGAGTCTCACTTATCAGAACACCTCCCACCCCCACCACCAATCCATTCTTGCAGCAGCCAAAGTGGTCTTCCTAAAATGTAAATCGGATGAAGTCCCTTCCCCATTTAGTAAACTCTCTGACTGACTCCCTCTCAGGATGAAATCTAAATAATTTCACTTGGCATTCAAGACTCTTGAAGACCCGAACTCAGAAGTGGTTTGGCTTTCACTTTCTGGTGGGGCTCTCCTACCTTTGCGAGAGACACAGGAACTCATTCTCCACCCTGGACCCCATGTGGAAGCCTCTTAAGATTCCCAAGGCTGGTCAGGTGCCCCGATACCCACAGCCCCCTGTGATTCTGGCTATGCTGTAACTACTGATTACAGACCTACGCCCCCCACTTCACCTCAGGTGCATGATCCAAGGGCAGGGCCACATCTCACCACTGTGTCCCCACAAAACTCAGTACAAGTATGCTGCAAACAGGCAGGTCTTGTGCATGGCTCCTGCCCTCATTTACTGGGACAAGGATTTACTGGGACAAGGACAGATGGTTTGCATGTGGCTGCCCGGGACAGCTTCACTGGCTGCTAAACCCCTTCAGATGATAATAACAACAGTTATTTTCTGAGCACCTACTATGTACCAGGCACTGTGCTAATTAATAGGTGATTTATATCCATGATCTCATTTAATCCCCCAACAAACCTGTGGGGACATGTCATCCTCATGCCATAGGTGAGGAGCCGAGGCTCAGGACGGCTAACAGATTGCCAGGGCACCAAGCACGCGCTACCTTCACTGCCTTGACCTTGACTCTGTGTTGTCCTGCTGTTTCTCAAAAGCTAAAGTCCTAACACTGACTGACCCGCTTGTCAGGTGGGCAAAGTGAGGTACAAGGAGGCCAGTCGCTTACCAGCCAGCGACGTTGATGCAAGATGAGCAGTGCCACCCCCTTCCAGCGGCGGAACTCACCCTGCTACCCTCAGCCAGCACCCACCAGTCTCCCAACCCAGCCCTTGTCCCAGGGAGAGGCCCGCATACTTGGCCCGATTTTCTGGAATGGTTCTGGGGGTTCCTCCTTCACCTCTTCGGTGGCCACGACACCTTGGTCGAAGGGGTCTGTGGGAGAACACACGGCCCTTAGCGCCCTGGTAACCAGGTCTTGGGAGCCCAGCTGGGGACAGGGGAGGTGGCTAGCCACCGAGGACTTACCTGCCCGATTCTCGGGGGCCCCTTCCACACTAAACACTGCGCCCGGGCGGGAGGCAGCAGCCGCAGAAGGAAAGAAGCAAACAGGAGCCCTGTTAGTCCCTGCCCACAGCTGCCTCTGCCCATTGCTCCCAGCCTCTGTCCAGGTAAGCTTGCCTGTGGGGCCTAGGAGAGCTGCCTTGGCCAGAGCTGATGCCCCAGAAAACCAGGGGCCACAGGAGGGCGTGTCCCGATTGGGACGTAGCCTGTGCCTCCATTCTGTTTCCTTCCACCGCAGGGGCCCACCCCAAGGGCAGGAAGATGCTTTCTGTCTGCCCTGTTTCTGGAATCACCAGTACCCACTTGAGGGGCCAAGACAGGAGAGAAAAAGAAAAAGATCGGGAGGAGAGGAAAAGAGGAGGTGAGAGAAGGATGCGCCCGGTTGTCGTAACTTGAGATGGGCTGGGGTGTGGGGCTAGGGAGGGAGTGCCCAGATCCCTCCCAGGTCCAAGACCCTATTTCTAGGATTCTTGAGATTCTAAAAACAAATTACCTAAATTAACTGTTCTAATTTCAAACTCTACAATCTAAGATGCTAAAACAGCATCACTCATTTTTAAAAATTGGTTTAATTTCACCAGAGCATGTGAATACTCGATATGAAATTGTATAATGAATCAATATAAAATTGTGGGTATTTGACTGATTTTAATCTACAAAACCAGCAATTTCACTTGCATTACCCAAGTCAGAAGCACATATGGAGAATGAGAGACTTTTTCTCCCTCAGGACCTTCAGGGGTTGCTCACTGTCCTCAGTCTGGCCGCTGATGACCTTCCTCTGGGTACGAGGATGGAGGGGAGGGCTGGGGCAGGGTGGGGGCCCTAAAAGCAGTGGGAGAGGTGGAGAGTGAGGGGTCTGACTCACCATCCACTGCATGGAGGTCTCGGTGCTCCTGGAAGCAGCTGTAGTATTTGTACTTCTTCCCGCAGATGTCACACGTGTACCTGAAATTGTCTGTGGGGACGGAAAGACACACATAGTTACCAGGGCTTCAATCACTCGGGGTAGAGGTTTTGGGGCCAGCTCATCTGCCTCAGAAATGAAAGAAAGGACTAGCCCAGACTGGCCCCAACTGGTGATGCCATGGAGAACCAACTCCTGGGGTGTTAGGGGTCTTCTACACAAGGAGACTGGGGAGCCCTAAAGTAACTTCCAAGCCAACCCCCAATTCTACCCTACATGAGCTGAGCTCCTAAGGACCTATGTCATAACTGGCCCCACCTCCCGTCGTGAAGTTCCTTGAGAATAACAATCACATAGCTACCATTTCCTGGGTGCGGCCTGTGCAAGGCACCAGGCTGGGCGCTGCCCCTGCATTTCTTTCATGAGTCCTTGCAACTGAGGGAGGAAGTAGTAACCCATTTAACAGACAGGGAAACTTGGGCTCAGAAGGGACCTCCCCTAAGCCCCACAGCTGGGAGGCCCCATGGCAAGCCGCTTTGGAAATGGTTGCCAATGACCTGGACTCCTGGCGTTCACGTTCATGCGATTCTTTCCCCTTGAGTCAGGGCTGGACCTAGTCACTTGCTTCTAAAGTGATGGGGTGCAGTCAAGTGATGGAATGCCATTTCTGAGATTAGGTTACAAAGAACTGTGACTTCCGTCTTGCGCACACCATCTCGCTCTTGTTAGCTGCCACGTGTAAGCTGCCCCATAGAGAAATCCATGCAGCAGCCTCTGGTGAACAGCCAGTGAGGACCAAGCCTGCTAACAACATGAGTGAGTTTGGAAGCAGCTCCTGCCCCGGCTGAGCCTTGAGATGAGACCACGACCCTGGCCAACGTCTTGACGGCTGCCTCTCGAGAGACTCATGGCCAGAGGACCCAGTGAAGCCACATCCAGATCCTCCCCACAGAAACCGTGAGATAACCAGTGATTGGTGCTTTAAGTCATTAAGTTTTGGGGAGCCGTGTTCCACAGCAATAGATAATGGATACAAGATCCAAACTAAGATGATCCCCTCAATCTACCCCAAGTCTGAGGCCACACTTACACAGGACGCTGCCCTCCCACCCCGGCAACACTCTAATGTTTGTACGAGCACACCCTTGTGTGTGCATTCCTTGAGCTGATCTAGGGACGACCCATCCACCCCATCTTCCTGAGGACGCCCGGCACAGGGAGGTGGGCGGCTTGCTCAGGCTGCACAGTGGGCCGGGGAATAGCCAGGATTCAAACACTCACTTAACTCCAAGCGATGGTTGAGTCAGGGCACGTGGCCCTTCTCTGTCTGGATAAGCCACCCTCTACTCCTGGATCAGGGCACCAGCCCCTTGGCCCCCCTTCGGCTCCTCAGCACCCAAATATAGGATCTGATGGAACCCCTCCATCCCAAGGTCGCAATGCCAGGCAATTCCGTGAAAACATTTCTGGCCCTCGTGTAGCTGGACTTTGGGACGCAGGTGACATTAGCCATCTCCCCACCTCTGCCCCCACGTCTTCCACCACACCTGCCGTCTCTGAAGGTGCCTTGGTAGATGCCAGGGCCACAGAGAACAACTGGTTCCTGAATGACGTACACATAGCCCTGGCACATGCAGACATTCTGAGGGTGTGGGGACCAGGCAGGGTCCAGACATGACACCATCCTACCAGGCTCCACCATCACACCTGAACCAACCAGAGAGTTGTGGGGAGCAGAGGCCTGGTCCTGCCCTGCCTCACCCACACTGCCAGCAACTGCTGACTCCACCTTGGGATTCAGATCCCCTCTTTACTCTTTAATTTGAGGGGGAGGGGAGAGTAGTATATGAGCTGATTCCTGGGGCCTCTCCAGGCTGGCGGTTCCAGAATTCCAAGCCTGGCTCAGGCTTCATCTTTTTCCATGCCCAGCATTCAGCTTAGACAACAATCTCTCCCATCAGGTCCCATCTGGATGTAATCTCTTGGTGCTACACACCTGGGGAACAGAGGCGGAGAAGTTAAGGCTGCCTGAGGTCTGCTGGTCCAGATGGGGCCCTGCCCCTGGATTTCCTCGCCCAGACCGGCCAGTGCTGGTCGCCCTCCACAGCTGCCTGCCCGCTTGCCCTGCCTCTGTCCACACAGTCTCTCCTACCAGTGGGGCCACGTCTACCACCTCCAATAAAACATGAAACGAACCCTCAGTTTCTGGCCCTGAGAAGCGCCCCACCCTGCTCTGTTGAATCCCATACCACTCCTTCTCCTCAGTGTGGATGGGGACCATCCCTGGGCCCACCTGAGGCAGGAGGGGATTAGGACAAAAAGAGAGTTATCCCCAAAGGAAAAAAGGCAAAATGACTTTTTGTCAGTAAAACGCAGTTTTTCAAACCCCAAGAGAGCCCAGTGTCTCCAGGAAAGCCACTGCAAACCCGTTTTAGGAGGCAGGCCGCCCGAGCTCAAACCCAACTCCACTGCTTACAAGTGTGACTAATGTCGGAAACACTCCCTGACCTCTGCCCCGTGGTTTTCTTATCTGTAAAATGGGAATGGTAGTTCCTTCATCTCCCTGAGTTGTAATAAATAAATGAGCACAATGCCTAACACAATAAATGCTTGGTAAATGTTACCTAATACTATTGTTTTGCAAAGGGAATCGATGTGACAGTAGCAAGAGAACTAGATGTGGAGTTAATCTTTTATTTTCTTAGCTGAAAGATGGGTAAGTAAGATGCCTCTATGCATGACTATATAATTTTTCTAACAAATAAATGAAAAGATTCCTGGGCTAAAGGTATGAGACCTGGTTTCTATGCCCACCTCTACCCCTAACAAGCTGCATGACTGCTCTCTGGGACTCAGGATCTTCATCTGCAAAATAGGTAGGCTGGCCTTGCTCTTCTCGACGGGACCCTTTTGGTGCCAGGGCTCCACAGCCAGGCTCCTGTAATGAGGCTGGGCTGTGGGGACGGCAGGCTTTCCGAGCAGGCACTGCCGGCCTGGGTCAGGGCAGGGATACAGGACTGGGAACAAAATAAAGCACACTGGCCATGGGGAGAAAATTCCACAGGGAGGAAGGAAAAAGTGATGGAAGGACTAAAAATATCCTTAGCTACAGACTCCTCAACAACCAGCAGGCCTCCAGGAACAACGGAAGCCAGACAGAACACAACGCATCATTGAGGGGCTGCTGGAGACGCCAGGGGCCCAGAATAACCAAGGAAGGAAAGATAAATGGGGAAGTTCTTTAAATGTGTGGCTGACCACAGGCAGACCATGGAAGCCGGAAGAGAAGGGAGCTATTGACGTTAAAGGAGCCAGGGGCCAGGCCAGAGAGGGGCAGGGCTTGGGGAGAAGGGGCAGGCTTTCGCTGCCAGCTGTCCAGCCGTGGGCCTCCAGCAGATAGCGACTAATCTGAGCCTCAAATTCTCCTCCAGAAAATGGAGGAGTAGCCTCAGCCCTGCCTGCCTCTCACGTGGTTATAAGAATTCCGGAGGCACCTCCTTAAACTACTTTGTTTTAGATGTGGGGGGAGGTCATGTATATTTACATTTTAAGAAACTTTTTATGGCGGCTTAACAAACATGTAGAACGGCTGACAAACTATGGCCTGCCACCGTCTGTCTTGGTAAGAAATCCATTGCCATATCATTTCTGGCTGTGTTCATGCTATATGGAAGCATTGAGCAGTTGTGATGGAAATGTTTGGCCTGCAAATTCTGAAAGGTTTACTATATACGTAGTCCCCTATAAAAACGTTTGCTGACCCCTGACGTAGAAAGGATACAAATTCTAAGTGTTCAGCTTGTTCAGTTTTCATAAACCGAAAACACCTGTGTCACCACTGCCCAGCTCAAGGATCAGGACTCAGAAGCCCCTTCCCAAAGGTAACCAGCATCCTGACTCTTCCAGCATGAACTGGCGTCCCCTATTTTTATACTTTCTGTACATAGATCTTAGAGGAGGAACTCTTTTGTGGCGGGCTTCCTTTGCTCACCAGGCCCATGGGTTTAGATCTGGAGAGAGGGCAGGCAGGGCCTGTGAGCAGCAAAGCAGAACACTGTCCCCAGATGTCAAGGCCCTGCACACCCCACACTCTGGGATACCACACCTCAGCAACTGGGTGCCCATGGGTGCTCATGAGATAATTCTCTGAAGCAGCAATTCCTAAACATCAGCTGTGCAGCTCCAGACCCGTGAGTGGGAATTAAAATACAGAGGAAAATGGCATACGCTGGACCCCTCTTGGAGGTACACATGCTTATTTGCCACTGAAGGGCCTTGAGAAGTCTACAGCAAGAAACATGTTCATCTTAACAGAACTCAAGGTTTCCCCAGGTTACCTTACCAGAGAACCCTTTACCAGCAGAACACCTAATAGCTTTCCCCAGAATGATGTCACGGAACATGCTTTGGGAAAGGCTACTCCGCAGTACTGTGTTACAATTTCATAAGGACTCACTGGACACAAAGTCTGGACCATAGCAACATGTATCCCAGAGGCCATTTGAGGCACCCCTGGGGGGTGAGGGATAAAAGTGTCTCCTCCTTCCACCCCTGGCCCTCTGGGCTAAAGCTCACAAGGAGGGAAAAATACTCACTGCCTTGGGAGGCTCCCTCCCCTGAGGTGGCTTCAGTGTCTGTAAGAGAGAGAGAATGCGAAGGAGGTGAGTACACAGACCAATGGTAGGGCTGGTGCCAAAAGAAAGAAGCTGGGCCAGGCAGTGGCCAGGAGAACCCATTACAACATGCGCAGGGACACTCTCAGCCCACTCAAGATGCAGGGAACAAGCCTTACAGTCCTGCCCCATACCCCGCGCTGTCGGTCAGGCCCTGACCTGGTACCCTTCTTCCCTGTCTGCCAGGCTCAGGGAGGGTCAGGAGCCAACTCTCCTGTCCCCTCAGCCTGTGCCCTCATCTTCAGAATTGGAGACAGCTGCCCTGCCCCAACTCCAAGGCTGTCGTGGGGGGCACATGAGATGACACATGAATACCTTCCCTACAGGTGCCACTGACACTGAGCAGCACTGAAGCATTCTGGGAGAAAGCAGGCCTGTGCAGAGCAGGCAGGGGACACTGGCAGCAGAAGCCTGGTGGCATGCCCTGCTGCCTCCTACCCCTGTGTGTTCCCCCAAGTAAAGGAGGCCTCCTCTCCTTCTCAGGTCTCCCTCCTGCTGCAGAAAGAGGGAGAAGACTGGGGCTCTGAGCGCCTTTGGCGTCCCCATGAGGGGAGCAGGTGGAAAAACAGGCAGAGAACAGGGAGGCTCAGCCCTTGAACTGTGCCCTAGGGACACACTGCTCACCTCGGTGTGCCCGAACGTGGGTCTGGAAACAGTTGTAATACTTGTACTTCTTGCCACAGATTCCACACTCATAGGATCCTGGAAGACAGGAAAGGAAGAGATCAGTCAGCCAGCACCCAACACGTGGCCCCAGGACCCGCAGTGATGCCTCCAGGGACCATGAACTCTGCATCAGGGGACAGGGCTCCTCCAATGGCTGTCTTGTCCCTGGCAAGCAAAGAGGCAGCAAGCACCAGCGGAAACAGCGCTGAGCTGGAAGTCAGGAGGCCTGGGTCTTGTTCCAGGTTTGCCTCAACTCTTTGAGTGACCTTGGGCAAGTCACTTACCATCTCTGGGCCTCAGTGCCCAAATCTGTGGGACAGAGAAGGTAACTTCCTCAGGTATCTCTCATAGTTATTCCTTGAGGAAAAAGGAAGTGAATGGAAAAGTGCTCTTACACAGTAAGGAGTAAGTTGCACCCACGTAAGGAAGCCATCACTTGAACGCATTAGATTAATTTCTAGCTACCTTTCCTGTTTGCTGAGATGGCACAGAGGATAAGAGGACAGGCTTCAAATCAGACATATCTGGGTCCTCGTCCCTGCTCTGCCACTTACCAATAGCACAACCTTGGTAACTTCCTTAGACGCACTAAGCCTCAGTTTGCTCATCTGTAAAAAAGGGGCTAAAAGTACCTACCTCTTAAGGGTGGTCCTCCACTCCCCCTAGGAAGTACCCAGACCAACGACAGCTGTGCCTAACAAGGAGAGAACCCCCTTGTCTGCTGAGGAGCGGTCCTGGTCCCTCAGATGTGCAGAGACCAACATGATAGACACACCTGACCCCAGCCCTCTGCTGCTGGGTCCTTCTCCCAGGAACAGGTTGACTGAAATGGCTGAGTTTCCAGTGGGCATTTCAGACAGATCAAAGGCAGAACGCACCATGCCATTCAGAGCACGAGGCAAAGGCCCACGGTGGGAAGACAAGCAGAGCCCAACAGGCCGAGCGTGGCAGGGGCCCCAGGAACAGAGGCCTTGTCCATCCCTCACGGAGGCCTGACACCATCTGGGCCCAGGCCACGTCCTTCCTCACAGAATGGCCAGGGAGCCTGAACGGATACAGAGGCCCTGACCCCACTCCAGGCTTACTGTGCTAGAATGGCTGAAGCTACAGGCCTAGGAATCTGCCTTTTTTTGTTGTTTACTCAGGAACCTGCCTTTCATACCTGATGCCCAGCAACCAGGTATGAGAACCACTAATTTAGATGGAGTCTCAGCTCTACCATTTACTGGCCGGGCCTCAGTTTCCTCATTGGACAAAGGCAGCTAACTAAACAGCACTCACGTGAAGACTGAATGAAGCCTGAACGGTGTTCCTCCCGTGAGCCGAGATAATACTTAGTGAGTGGGGCATCACCCACTCCTACCGCGTTTGGTCTCACCTGGGGGCCAAGGCCCGTTTACCAGGTGTGAACTCCAGGTATCGGATTAAGTCAGAAGAGTACTAGGCTTGGAGTCTGTCAGCTCAGCTCTGATACCCCCTTGCTATTTGATCGCAAGCACATGCCTTTTCTGGTGTGTGCCTCGGTTTCCTCCCCTGTAAAACAGGACTATGATTCCTAGGTCTCATGACTGAGGCCAGGATTAATGAGATGCAACATGCGAGTGAACTGGCGCACAGGGGGCATTGCCACCTTACTACTGTGGGTCACTCAAGGGCACACTGGCATCCTGACACCAGCGTGGAATGCAGCAGTCTGTTTGTTACCCAGTGGTTTCATGTGTGTCGTCTCACAGGAAGAATATAAACATGTGGAGGGCAAAGACCAGACTGTGTATTTCTTTGTCTTTCGCCCAGTGATGGGCACACAGCGGGGGCTCAATGAATGCATGGCGTCTTGCTGTTCTACTCGTTTGTCACTGAGTAATAACGCCCGGACGACTCCATGGCCACCATGTACCCGTTTGGTGCACGGGGATGCTAAAGGGCCTTCTCAGAAACTGGCAGCTCAGACAGTTCCTGTCCCAGCTGCCCGACTCCCTGCCCGGCATGCTTCCTCCCTCTGCTGGGTTCCTGAACTACATTTTGTCCTTTGTCACCGTGACTCCCTACTAAGCACCAGGTACGGTAACTCATTTCATTCGAGTGAGTCTCTCCAACGTCCCTGCACAGGCCTGGCCGCTGAACCCATTGCACAGGTGAGGAAGCAGAAGCTGGCCAGGTGTGCAGCAACCTGCCCACTTCACACAGCCAACTAGCAGGAGTGGGGTCCAAACTCAGGGGCTTCTCACATATCAACTCAGTTCATCCTCACCAGCCCAGCAGATAAAGGCGATTATTACCCCCCTTTTTCAGGTGAGGGAAGCGAGGAGGGGAGGAGTGACACGCTGGGCCAGAGGTTGCCCAGATCTGTCTCGATCCAGAGCCAGTGCATGTACCCACCACACATTCAGCCTCCAACAGAACTCCAAGAATGGATGGTGCCTGTTAAGCTTACCATTCACCAAGTACACCCAGGTCTCGTTTCTGTCCTCCATCTTCCCAGAAGTCTTAATGTGGTTGGGACAATTCAACACCCACTTCAATGATGAGCTTGGAAGTTCCAAGGGCCAGGTGGTCCAAGGCTGGGGCTACTCAGTTAGCGGTTTGTGAGGAATTAGGCTCAAAGCCAGCCATCAGAGCTCCAGAACCATCCAACTGCCACCATGCCAGGTCACCTCCAGATGCCAAGGGAGCCTTAAATCCCCTTCAGTTGTTGGGCTCCCCCTAATGCTGCAGGGCAGCAGAACCCGCTACCATGGCTAGTACCACTCCAGGACTCCCAGAGTTCCCTATCAAGAGCCAGGGACAGCAGGCAGGGCACTCCACCACACGAGAGCAAGCCTTGCCTCTCCCCCATCCTGCTGTCACTAGTGACACAACAAGAATCCACCAGCACTAATCAACAGTGTCTGCCTAGCATTTTCCATAGCTACTTGGCAGAGACCTGGCTTAACTCCCTCCGGGAGAGCCCTGGACAGAGCAGGTGAGGCCAGGTGGCTCTAGTTCCCAAAGCCACGGAAGGGTGAAGTTGTGAAGATCGAGAAAGAGGAGGCTGTCTCCTAAGGATAAGGGATGTGGATAGTATTCCTCCACTCTATCATTTGCACCCAGCTAGCTCCAGATAAGCTCAGACACCTTTCAGGATCCACTACAATACGCGACAAGGTGGAAATCCAGACCAGGTGAAGGAGAGAAGAAAAACGCAAGGGGTGGGGGGCGGAGAGATGGCTCCTTACGACGGACAGTCCTGTATTTAGTTCAGAGCATCACAGTGGCTGCTATTTAGAGATCAAACACTGAGGAGCACTCAGCCCCCTTGGTTCTAGGATGCAACAGGAGCTGGACCCAAGGCCTGCGTTAGGACAGGGGACCTGGAGAGGTAAGTCATGGATGAGTGGGTTTCCGGAGGCTCTTTGAGGCTTGCTCGGACTCAGACCAAACATCCTCCAAACCAGGGTCTTCCAAGGAGAGTAGAAATCGTCTAGGGATATGTGAGCACAGGCAGTTTTAAGATAATCAATGCTCAATCATCAACTTCCAAATGTATTTTTCCTAAAATCAACACGACAGAGAACATGGGAGCAGGCGGGAGGGCCCCACTCAGCTGGTTCTCCTTTCCAGCTATCCTCTCCCCTTCACCTTTCCCCCCACATTACAAACAAGACAATTCTTTCATCCCACCAAGTCCCACCACAGTGCACTCTGTGGGGGACGACCGTCTGTGTGATCCAAAATAATGATGCCGGACTTAGAAAGCGGGTGGACCCATTGACTGGGAACAATTTCTTTTGTGAATCGGGTGTTTTCCAAATCTTTAGCGCTCCACAAAATCGAAGATCTAACGGAGTTGTCAGTGGAGAGCCCAGGAAAAATAATGTCTGACGAGAAACCCCCACGCGATTTTTCGCAGAAAACTTGGAGTTCAAAGAACGACGCGACGCTCTTAATACAACACTCCACCCCTACCTCCCCGGCTCCTGATTTATGTGATCAACCTTTCTAAGCAGTCGCACTTATGACAACTGAAAAACGGGAATTAAATTAATGCTAGAGCGCGTCTCCTTCAACATATAAGAAATGTTAGGTCACAGAAACATGAGCCAATTGAAAAAGAAACAAAGCCCCATCTATTTCATTCAGAGGTGATTTTTCGATCATTTTTTACTTGTACAGTTACTATTTCTCCAAATTTGTTTCTGGAAAATTGTACGCTCACAATAACTCGATCTGGAAAAAAAAAGAAGGCTTTAAAACGTAGAGCTTTATGATCCCAAATTTTTTTAGAAATTTCTGTTTCAATCTACATACATCTTGTGGGAGATGAGTGTGAAAGTGATCAATAAGACTCAAGCATAAAAACCCTATTACATTAGGATGAAAATCCCGTGAGGGAAATGGACTGAAAATATGAGTTCAGGGAGCAAAAAGAAAGAATTTCTGCTAAAGATGGGCCTGTTCGTATGTTTCTTCAACGGATGCTGGCGGATACCAAAAAGCCATCAGCAGGATCGGGATTATCCTGGATACATTTAAAAGAGTAGTTCACAGTTTTCTTTCCAAAATGCCACATTATTTACACGGTACTCGGAAAGCATGTCCTTTGCAATTACTTAAACTTTGGATAAAAATGTTAGATGTCAACTCGAAAATGTGAAAGAGAATATCGTTTCCCAAAATTCTTTTGGGAGGTATTAAACAAAAAAAGTGTGAAGCCATTGGTCTTTTAGGGAGCTGTCACTCCAGAGCTAACCCCGGATGTCAACGTCCCAGGCATCAGCTAATACCACTGGTATCTGTTTTGCACTTTTGTCCCCTCTTAACAGCACTTTCACACCTGTTCCTTCACTCTGCCCCCAACAATCCTACTGGAAAAACGGGCAGATGCTATGATACCCACTGATCGATACAGACAGTATGGCTCACAGAGGTTAAGGGGCCTGTCCAAAGACCCACAGCAGGGCAGATCCTGGGTCTCCTGGCTTACAGCCCATGGACCCTTTACAATGGGGACCCTCCCACCGCGATCCCCTTTCCACCTCAGACCTCCAGATGAAGCGTCATCAGCAGAGACAAGATGCGCCTGGGAGGGTGGCCAAATCCCGCTCCTTTCCAAGTAGCTGCAGCAAAGAGCTTAGTGTTGTTTCTGGCAGGCTCAGGCGCCAAGCCCTGCCAACCACTTATTGAAACAGGAAACTATCAGCTGGCACTACGAAGCAGGACCTGGCACCTTCGCTACCAGGTTTGTCACAGACGAAAACCCACGTGGCCTTGTCTGAATGGCTGTCTGCTCTTCTGTTGCTCCTTGCGGGACTGTGGCCGAGCCCCCTCCTGCTCCTTTTCCTGCCCCTCCTGTCTGGGCAGCCCTGCCTGTATGCAAACAGCTCCACCCCTTGGTGCTCAAATTTCGATGCCTAGAAACGTCCTTGCAGGATCCAGTCTCCCAGCTGATACCTGACTCCCCCTCATACACCCAGACCAGGGAGTGACCCTCTCTGCTCACCTATCTCCAGGACAGGAACTCGCTCCCTCACAGGCTTACATCTGGTTCTGGTTCCCATAATCACAAAGTCCTTCCTTTGACTGAGTTGAAATCACCTCCTGGTAACTTCCCCGTGTTGGTTGGAGCTACTTGGAATGTGTTCGCCCCAACCCCTTCCACCAAAATACTCTTAAGTTGTAAACACTTAGATCCCACCCTTCCCCCGGCCTACAGACATCCCCACCTCTACCCCCAGACTCTTCCTCCCCAGGACAAACAGCCCTTAGCTCTTCCACGAGGCCCCTCCCCACACTGCGAGTTCACTCTAGAAACGACCTGCTGGTCCATACCCCTCATCTGAGGAGGGGCCCCCCTGGGTCACTTGCTCCCTCATGGGCTCCTGTACCACCACTGGAGAAGCCCTGGACCGCCAAGTCTCCAGGCATCTGCGGCTCTCCCTGGGCTCCCTCGCGTGTGACCTCCCTGGATTAAGGACTAATGGTCTCACAGCACAGAGAAGAGCACCCACTGCGCGGTAGCACATTCTGACCACCATGATGGGATCTGGGCATTCTTATCTCTCAGAACCAGAAAATGTTCCATGGCCTGGATGTCGTGTCTTCACCATCTAGGACAAGAATGACAAGAAGCTTTCCACCTCGGATTTTTCAATTCTGGCTGACAGTCACTTATTGGGTGTGTTGTGTTGAGAAGGATTCTGAGGTACGTTGTTAGCAAAGTGTGCAGTGATTAATTAGCAATGCCTGCCATGAATGTAGAACGGGGGAGTAGCAATAGTAGTGCCTTGGGTTTACATTCCACATAAAGGAGGAGCCCCCAAACCTCAGTGGTTCTGCCACTCCTTTGAGGCTGACCTCTGCATGCAGCTTGTCAGGAGAGAAGAGGCAGCTATTAATGCACTTCCGGTTTTATCCAACAAAATTGTCACAGTCCATATTATCTCTGCTCTCTCTGCTAAGTCAGGAAGCTCAAGGTTTTGCCCTCAAACCCCAAGCTGGCTCCAATGGCAGTAATGTTCTTTCTAAGAGCGAGGGATGCCCTTGTCAGCACAAGAATTTCTGGGCAGCAGGGAGGTAGCAGCAACCACTGCAGGCTTGGCAGCCCGCCTCCTGGGCACTGAGGTCCCTCCCCAGTCTCCCAGCCTGAGAAGCTGCCAAATGCCATCCCCGTGTCCATGACCCGGGCTCCTCCATGGGAAGTGCCTCAGATAATGTTTGTGTCATTGGAAACACTGTTTGTCTGATGGTTGTTAAAGGGCCAGTGAGGACATGGGGGGAACGAGGGGGACGGAGCTCCGAGAAAAGGCAAACGGGAGGTTCCCTCATGGCACAGCACTGGGTGACCAAACAGGACCACTATTCTATTCAGCAACAGAGTCCTCTCTGAGCCCTGAGCACGGCACTCGAGAGGCCCTCGGCCCTGCACAACCCCGCACTCCCCTGCCAAGTGCCTCGGGAACATGCTAACTCCCCAGTGCCTGGTGAGCAGGGCACAGAAGCACACTGTGGCACGGGTTCACTTCAGGGGAGGGCTCTAGCCAGCATCCTGCCCCCGGCCAGCTCCCCGGGCGTGCGTTCCCTCCTTGTTTGACTTCCAGAAGCGGGTGGGAGGGCTGCTGTGAGGGAGAACGGGGCCTCTACCACAAAGGGGAAGAAAATGTCACCGACCTGCTGTGTGACTCAGGGCGACACTCTTCCTTTCTGCAGGCCACTGTTTGCCCTTCTACAAAACGAGGGGGACAGGAGTGTCAAATTTACAGCATGAGCAGCCCTACTGCCCACCTCCACACCCACGGCAACCATCAATAGCCAGGCACGCCCCACTTCAGCTCCAACACAGTCCCCTAACAGCCAGCAACAATGACCTGGGCTTCGCCCACAACATAAAATCTACTTGCCATCTTGCGATTAGATGAGTTCAAAAGGTTCAATTCTAACACGGATTTTTTTTTTTTTTGGTTAAGTGCTTTTCTTTCCTGGTGCTGAGGCCAAGCGAGATTCCTCTAAGCCTGAACCTTGGCACAATCTACACCCTTAAGGAATCTACACCCTGGATGGATGCGAGACAAGCAGCCATGACCAGCAGGGAGCGCCCGTGGGCCTGTCTGGTACGGGCTCCAAAATGACAGTGCCACTTTGAACTCGTCACTGTGGCTTTTACACCCTTTTTTCACAAGGGTCTGCCAACAAGTTACTCAGAAATGTCACAAGTACTCAAAGTTCCTGTATTCTAGGGAGGCGGTGCTGAAAAGGAACTCCAGGAACTGGACAATTCTGTCCAGTTCTTAGATGAGAAAACTGAGGCCCCATTAGAACCCATGTTTTCTGACACCTCCCTCATCCAGTGCCAACATACTTCTCATGCTGTTTTTTCCCTCTATATCACACTGGCTTATTTCTTAAAATTGGGGGATAAAAAAAAAAAAAAACAGAAAATATTACTACGAGTACTCTTTGCCCTTGAAGAGGTACTTTATATTATTAATACTAGTACTACTACTACTAGCTAATCGTTTACTAAGTACAATGTCGAGTACTTTAAATACATTATCTTTATTGAATCCCCACATAATCCGATGAATTTATAATTGTGAGAACTCAAGCACAGAGAGGTCAAGTAGCTTCAAGGCACAACAGCTATTAAGTCAGAGTCTGGATTCACTCCCAGTCCAAGGAGCCAAGCTCGTTCGCGCACAACACTGTTCTCTTCCACTGCCCCTTTCGATCCCCACAAGGTGGCCGGGACAGTGACCACGCCTCACTTAGCAGAAGAGGACACCACGGCACAGTGAGGCCAAGAGCCCTGCTGCTGAGCAGCAGCTGAGCTGGAAACCAGCATGGTGGGTGGCACGAGGCCAAGAGCCCTGGGTCCCGTCACTGTGCAGGCAGCTGGCCCAGGGAGGACTCCCAACATTTCCCTAGCATGGCTGCTCTAGGCTTTCCCCGCCAAATCCAGACTGTTGGCTCCATCCCAAGATTCAAATTCAACTACACTTCTGGGCGTCTCCTGGTGAAGGGCATAAATAAATAGCTACCGGGTCCAGTGAGTCTTAAATCACACCCGCCGCTCCAAGTGAGCAAGAACATGTCCTCTCCTCCGTTAACTAGCATTCACTAGCAGCTGAAAGTCCTCGGCCTCGGGGAGTGAACACTGAAAGACAGAGGTCAGACACAGGCCCCTGAAAACAGTCTTCTCTCATATGGCCCTGGGCTACGTCACTGATGCTCTTCACCATATTCCTGGTTCATTCCCCTCTGTCACATGCTAGGATGACATTTCCCGGCCTCCTTGAGTTGGGTGAGCCACGTGACCAGCTTTGGCCAATGACTGCCGATGGAATTAATACTGCTCACTTCTGGGCGGTAGCAAGTAATTGCCAGTATGAGTCATTCCAGAGCTTTCTTTCCCTTTGTCCCATAGGGTGGCAGCATTCCATACAATGGCTGCTTTGATCCTAGGTCCAGGGTAGATTGGAGCCCCTAACTGACCCACAATCGACACGCAGTAGGACTAAGAAATAAACGCTACCAAGATCTCTTTTTACTTTTAGGATCTTTGTTACTATGGCATAACCTAGCCCCACGCTGACAGCTACAGCACCAATGTCAACACTGTTTCCTAGAAGCCGGCACCTTGCTAGGTATTACAGGGTGGCAGTGGAGAGCACAGGGACACAGATCTGACAGGTCCTGGAGCTCCAATCTCCAGGAGCTCCCAATCTTGTGGCAGAGACAGGCACGGACAAGGTGCCTCTAATTTAAAGTAGATGTGATGTGTTCCCCAGTGAAAGGCAGGGTAGAAATGGACCACTTCTGCCCAGAGCTGGCCTTGAAGGATGGATTGGATTTGGGCATGTGGGAATGGGGAAAGAAATACTAGGGAGAGGGAACAGCATAAGCAAAGGACAGGAAATGCTGCAGAGCAGACTGTGCTTAGAATAAAAGGTCCCGGAAGATCAGAAATAAGAAATGGGGCTAAAAGGCTCAAGTTATGGAGTACCTTGGTGCTATGCTCTTGACCCTAGATGCAGTGGGGAACCCCAAATTTAGAAGCAGGGAGTGACACAGCTGGTGTTTTGTTTTCGCCAAGGCCCCTTGCAGCCAGAGTGGAAGGCTGGTAAGGGCAGGGGACACAAAGCGTGGCCGTTAGCGGGATGCCACAATGACCCAGGTGGGCCAATGGTGACCACAACCAGCAGAAGAACAGCTGGGAAACGGAGCCCGAGGCTGACTGCCAGCGGTTGGGAAGAAAAGGCAACAACATGACTTGAGTCTCCACTTGGGGAAACGGACAACAGGGAAACTTCCCCCACAATACCCTACATGCCACACATAGGCTGTGCACCTAGAAGCTGGGAAGAGGTGAGTTAGAGCTGGTGCAGGAAGGACAGACAGAGGAGAGGGAAGTGGTAGCACTTCCCTAAGTCTAAGTGCTACTAAGAACGCACTGAGCACAGAAAACAATGAGGAGGGCACAGATGAAAACAGAAGTCTGGGACCAGGGCAGGCAAGGCCTTGATGCCAGGCACAGGCATGTGGACTTAATTTTATAGACCAGGCGCTGCAAGCTTCTGGCCTAAAGAATGACTCTGATCCACAGAGATGTTTTGTTTGGCAGATTTCAGAAGTCGAATTAGTCGCCAATGGTTAAAGCCAAAAGAATTGACATGAAAATTTTCATTTCTGGCATGTGGTGTATCCAGAGAGCTGGCCACGCGGAGCCTGTCTTCCCACATAGTTACCGTCAGCAGCGACTGAGGAGTAACCCTCCCCCCCTTCCCCCCCCTGTGCGTGAAGCATGGGCTCTCCAGCTGGACACGCTCCCCACCACCTGCCTGTCTGGCTCATCGCTCCGTATGCTAAATAAACATATCTGTTAGGCCTTGTGGGCATCTGAATTTGTGAACCTGGCAGGAGTACAGGCAGTCCCCGAGGGGTATCCCCTGGCTCATGCTACAGAGTGAGGGGAGACATGATTTCTAAGAAGCTCAATCCCACAGAGCTCCGCCGAGCCTGGCCCAGACCAGAGGCAGGGGAGGGTACCAGTCTGTCGGTGACCTGATCCTGACTGGGCGTCTGCTCTGAACAGGACTTGCACTGAGAGTTGGCTCCGGGAGTCCCCAGTGAAGCCGAGGAAGAAGAAATACAGACAGGCGCTTAGGACACGAGGTGACATGGGCTTAGCTAGATCCAACAGGGGCATGGGAGCCCCACAGCATGAGGGACTCACCGGGTCTGCAGGAAGTTCCAGGCATTTAACTGAACAAAGTTTTACAAACGACGAGTAGGGCTTTGCCTCATCAGGTGGAAAGAGAAGAGCTCCAGACCACTAGGACTGTGGAGGCAAAGGCAAGTCTAAGCAGCCTGGGTCTCTCCCGGAGGTGGGGGAAGGGGACACCGAAGGCTCCCTAAGCCAGGGAGGGGCGGAGAGCCCTGGTGTCTTCTCTCCAGGACTCAGATCTGCCCCGACCCTCGCGATTGGACACTCACTCACCGAGGGTCTGCTGGTTGCGGACACCACCGATCACCACGCAGATCTCCGCGGGCACGTCACTGGAGCCATCCTTGCTGACTGCCTTCTTCTCTTCCTTGGCCTCACCCTGCCAGATCACCTCCTGGATGTAGTCGTCGGGCACCTCCGTCTTCACCTTCACCTCCGTCATCGTCCCCTGATCGGCACTCAGCGAGGCCTCGACCGGCACAGGCTCTGGCCCCTCCACCTTGGTGCTCTTCTGGCTGCGCTTCAAGCGCTCCCTGGGAAAGAGGAGAATCTGCTCAGTGTGGACCATACGCATCCCTCAGACCTATCTGGGAGCCCTCCAGCTCAGGGAGTTGCAAAATGTTTAGTTACAGGCCCACCTGTTACATGAACCTCACCTGGAAGCGTGGCTGCCCCCGAGGTTCCTCCAGGGAACCCTGGATGGAGCTCCAAGGAACACAGTTTAAAAATACTGGGCGAGTCTGGCTCCAACTCCATCCATTTTATAGGTGGGGAAGCTGGGGTGTCAAGAGGTCTAAATGTGCCCAGTAACTCCTATAACTGGAATTATGAGACCGACAAAGAGAGCTCTGGCTGGTTGAAATCAGTTCTTCTCAAGCTTCAATGTGCACATAAATCAGCTGAGAATCTTGGTGAAATGCAGATTCTGGTTCAGCAGGTCTGGGGTTTGGCCTGAGATTCTGCACCTCTAACAACTGCCCATCGAGGCCCTGTTGTACCAGTCTTCCACCCGCATGTGGAGCAGCAAGGGTTTAAGTGGTGTGATGTATGCAAAGTGTCTAGTGTTGTTCCCTTTGCTCCTTGGCAGAAGGCCTAGAGATCTCATCCAAGCTCTTCCCTGCTCCAGTTTTACAGATGGTAAACCACAAGCTAAAAGGCTCACTTGTTTGAGATGTCCTAGAGCCAACACGTGGTCCCAACACGCTGGCCTCTAGGTGGCTCGTAAATATCAGAAAACATCCTCAAGGTAAGAGCTCAATAGAGGTGGGCAGGACATGTGGACACTGAGGCCTAGCCCAGAGCTGTGACATGCCCAGGGCCACACACAAGCTTGGTGGCATGTCAAGGCACGAAGCCAGGTCCCTGCCACCTACTCATGAACCGTGTTATCATAAGGGCTCCCTCATCCTTCTAGCAGGGGATCATTGCCATTACTCCTGTTTCTGAGGTGGGAAAGCCAAGACGTACACAAACTGGGAAATCAAGTCAGATTCTAGCTCTGGGGCTGCTGCCCTGGCCATGTCCAGCCTTCCCCACTGCTCCAGAGAAGCGTGTGCACTGTGACCTACAAGGCCCAGCCCTGAGGCCCATTCAGGCAAGGCCCGCTGGCATACCTACTGCAGCACAGTGGAGGCACCAGGCTGGGAGTCAGGGACCGGGGTTCTGATCCTGGATCCACAGGAGCTTGTGGTGTGACTCTTGATAAGACCCTTCTCCTCTCAGGGCTTCAGCTCCATCTGTCACAAAAGCATGGGTTTCATTGCATCTGCTGCCCCTCCCAGCTTTCCGCTGCCTCTCAGGGTAGAGAAAGGATGGGGAACTGAGCAGAGAGGGAAGGTCCCTGTTAAGGGCGCAGAGAAAGGCCACTAGGGAGGTGCTAGGATCTGAAGTGTGTCCCGCCCCCCAACTCCTATGGTGAAGTCCTGATCCCCAGTGTGACTGTGTCTGGAGATGGGGTCTTTAGGAGGTAATCACGGTAAAATAATGTCATCAGGGTGAGGCCCTCATCTGATAGGACTAGGGCCTTAGAAGAAGAGGCAGAGAGACATCTCTCTCTCACTCTGTCCCTTCCATGTGAGGACATAGAGTGAAGGTGGCTGCCTGCAAGCCAGGAAGAGAGAGTCCTCACCAGAATCCAACCGTGCTGGCGCCCTGATCTCAGACTTCCAGCCTCCAGAACGGTGAGAAAACACCCAGTCTATGGTATTTTGTTGTGGCAGCCTGAGCTAGTACACCGGCCAGGACTGATATACACAGGATGGGACTGCAAAAGGGGGCTGGGAGACACCAGCCAGCGGCAAGTCAGCCACTTCCTTGCTGTGTGACTTGAGCCAGCTCCTAACCTCCGAGTTTCAGTTTTCAAATCTGCAAAATGGAGCTAATAGGGTTTTCACACTGATTTTAATCAGCTAACACTTGAAAAGCACTCAGCACAATGCCGGGCCTGTTACAGCTCTCAAGATACACTTATCATTACTATTATTAATAATGACAAACTGTTAGACTGTCTTCAGCACCCAGTGGACCGACCCAGTGATGCCTGCCATGTCAGGATCACCAGTCAGTGTCTGGCCTTCTGCCCTTCTCCTCCGCAGGAAATGTAAAACAGGTGATTCGATCACCTCAGCATTTGTTTCCTTTATTTATTAAAGAAACACTTAAATAGAGTTTCCTATGTGCCAGTGTTCTAATACACTGACTCCTCTCATCCACAAAAACAAGTCCCACAGAAATTATGTCCATTTTACAGATGCAGCAACGGAGGCACTGAGAGGTGAAACAACTTGTCTCAAGTCACAAGGTTACAAAAAAGCAGAATCGAGATTTGATGCAGGCATTCTGGCTCTTAGCTATGACGGACCTAGACTGGGCGAGAAACTTTCAGAAGGAAGCCCACGCACCCACAGCCTGCCCACCTCATGTCACCCACTCTTGATCTTCGGCATCCAGAACAGAGTCAGAACTAAGGTGCTAGTGGGTGAACAGGAAGACGGAGGCTCCTCGCTTTGCTGGCTGCTACTGCCTCCACAGGGATATCTTAAATTACAGCCCCCCTGCTAAGGTCCAGCACCCTCTTGGGAGGGGAGGGTGCCTACCCCATCCCAGCAAAAAAACCTCCAAGTTCGGAGAGGCCCCAGGAGCATAACCACGACCGACAGGTCTGAGACATTACAAGGGGAGAGGTATGGCGTTAGGGAGGGAGAACACGCCAGCCAGCAACGGAAGGGACGTGCTGGGGGTGGGGAGCTCCGTGGCTCTGAGGCACTGGAGCAGAGGCTGGCTGACAGCCTGGTGGGAATGGGATGTGACGGACGAAGTGAGATGCAAAGAGCACCAGGGTTTGAAGTAGGATCATCCCAGGGACAAATCTCACACACACTCACACCTGCCCTGAGCCTCAATCTTCACACACATACAATGGGTAAACACAGCACCTACCCCTCAGCACGGTGATGCAGAAACAAGGCAATGTCTGCAAGGGACCTAGGACAGTGGCCCCAGGGGAAAGGGCCTACGGGTATCTACTGTCTTGCAGAGGGTGGGGGAGGGGAGCACGCACAAGGGAAGGATCTTACAGGACGTAGACTTGACTGCAGGGGCTGTGGAGGTCGACCGACAGGAGTTCAAATCCCAGCTCTATATCACTTTCCGACTGGCGACCTTGAGCGAGCCTCCGACCTTCTCTGAGCCTGTTTCCATATCCCTGAAGCGGGGACCCCCACATCTACTCAAAAGGCGTGGTAAGGATCAATTTCAAAAATGTAAATCCAGGACCTTATCTAAAGTGACTCAGACACGATCACGCTGGTGGAAAGTGGTGACCCTGCTGTCTGAACAGACTTAGTGCCCCTTCCTGCCCTCAAGGACCTCACTAGTATCACGACATTCTGGTGGGAGGGAGGAGCTTTGGGGAGTCAGAAAGCCTGGGTGTCCACACACCCTGCGACCTTGGGCAAGAGACTTCCCCTCTCTGAGCCTCCGTTTCCTTCTCTGTTAGTTAAAGGGAGACCACGATCCCTGCCAGGGTGGGGGCAGGAGATGAGCCAGGGAAGTGGCATGGAGTGGATTTCCATGGATGGCAGCTGTCCTTATGAGGATGACATACTCACCTCTGGGAAGCCTTCCCTGCTCACTCGAGATGGAGTCAGACACCCTCTCTGAATGTCCCACCTGCCTCGTGCAGGCGACTCTTACCCTGGGGGCCATGTGAACCATCCTCCAGCCCGTAGGCGCGAAAGCGCACAACATCCATTCCCTTCAATGTAACAGCCCGAGCCACTGCTGCACGGAGGACACAGGCAACTTCTCTTCCCTGGCTTCACGCTTTAGATTTACAAGCCCAAATGTTGCTTTTGTGGGATGCTTTACATTTAATTAGGTGTCCTAATAACAATGGAATTGCAGAAGTACTTATATCACTTTGAATTAGTGGTGCAGCTCCTTCTAACTTCTTTAAGATTTTTTTTTCATATATCATTTTTTAAAATAGAGCTCATTATTTTAATTATATCCATTTAAATGTACAGTGGAGCCCTTGGATATTCTCAGCACGAATCATTAGGTATATTAGTGAAAAGCACTCGGAATCTATCTACATGCTGACACTCCACAATCTATTCTATTTGTGTCGCTGTAAAGTAGATTTATATATAGATAACTACAAAATAGTTGCTCAAGATATGCTATGAATTTTATATTTAACCCGAGTCACACTTCAACATAAAATCTAAAGTCGGGCACTAAAAGGATATTTCTCAGTTAAGTATATAGTGTCTGGGGTCCCTGGCTACAGCTCATGCCAGGATGCTAGGAGAGAAGCCAGAACAAGTGGATCCCGGCCCAAGGAATTCCCTAAGAGCCCTTTCAACGAGACACTGGTTCTCCACACATGTTCCCCGAGGGGTTCCACAGCAATGGCAAAAAGCACCCATGAGGCCTGAATGAAGAGGGTAGTTTTGGGGAGGGCTCCAAAGATCCCTAATCTGTCTTTCATTCGCACAGCTTCGCTTACGGGTTGAGGGGTGTTGTACCTCTTTCTCCTGGTAGTAAATGGTGCCCCACCCTCCACATCCCAATCCCGAGAACCTGTGAATGAGACCTTATTTGGAAAAAGGCTCTTGGCAGATGTAATTAATTTACGGATCTTGAGATGAGATCTCCTGGATTATTGGGGTGGGCCCTAAAGGCAATTGACAAGTCCTTATAGGAGACACATGGGGAGATTGGACAGACAGAAGAGGGAATGATACAGAGAAGGCGGCGACAGCAAGATGACCACAGCGGCAGACTGGAGTGATGTGGCCACAAGTCAAGGAATGCTGCAGCCCCCGAAAGTTCTCCCCAGAGCTTCCAGAAGGAATGTGACCCTGCCAACACCTTGACTTTGGACTTCTAGCCTCTAGAACTGTGAGAGAACAGACTTCTGTTGTATTAAGCTACCCAGTTTGCGGTAATTTGTTACAGCAGCTACAGGAAACTAATCCACTACATAAGACTAAATTGGAAGCCATAGCTCCAAAGTGGTTAAGTTTGCAAACCACTGCCCTCCATTTTCTTTTCCTTTTGCTTCATTCTTTCTCATCCTCCATTAGCGCGTCTGGCCAGTGCATTGTGCTGCAGATCCTGCCTGAGGAGGTTTCACGCACAGATCCCTTCCTCGGGATCTTACGAGATGGTTCTCCAAGTACTTAGACCCACCCCATCACATCTGGTGTCCACAAGAGGCCTGGGGTCCAGATGGGGAAACCGAAGCACAGGACAGCCTCCTTCACGTCCACATCCTACTTGTGCACGAGACCTGGTGCACAGCAGGGACTCAATCAACACAGTGAGTGAATGGCATGCCTCAGGTCACACAACTTCCAGTGATGAGCTTGGTCTGGAAACAATTCTTCCAATAGGACTGTTCGTTCCCACTAAAGCCTGTCGCCCGAGACAATGCAACCAAATAACAAATCAGAGTATCTGAGGTCTAAAGACACATGCCATTTCTGGGCAGGTTGGAGGAAGAGTCCCAGGTGATGCCAGGTGCCCCAGAGTCAGACTACTTTACTTCTGGGAATAATTTCTACCTCATTCCTTCAAAAACGCAAATGCTTGAAGTTCTACCAAGTCACAATAGTTGTGAGAAGTCATCAGCTCGCCAGACTTCAGTCCTGCCCCTGCTTGACACAGTTTTCCCATCTGCCCTATAAGTGAGCTGGAATCTGACGTTAGCTTCTCAGGCCCAGACCCTTGAATTATCCTTGTCTTGAATCTACCAGCAAATCCTGTAAAACATGTCTAGAACCTGACCACTCCTTACCACCCAACGAACCTGTTAGAGGTCAGACTCCTATGTAGCAGGGTGTGTGGATTTCCTTGCACAGGACAGGAAGCAGTGTATCGACCTGCATCCCAACCTCAGCCTGAAGACCATCCTACCCCCTCCAGAGGTACTTTAGCCAACGGAAACGATTTGAAGGGTAGAGGATGAAAACTGTAATTGCAGCGTGTATACAACGGCTTGGTTAACTCCCTCTACAATAAAACTTCATTAAAAGACTCCACTCATTAGGAATGAGGGTTAACTGGCCTCACACTGAGCTTAAGTACACTCTCCATGAAGGCATGGATGCATGGGGTGTTCAATGAATTAACGCACATCCAGCCATGACTTCAGGGGCTGTGTTTACCCTGCTGCAGAGGCTGACCACGGCCCCAGTCCTCCAACTCTTCCCACCTACTGTGTATCTGAGTCAAATAACTCTCATGTATCCAGATGTCGGCGGGCCCCCCCATGACAACGCTTCCTAAGTCCAGTGAGGTCATTGCCTCACCCATTCCACCAGAGCTGCTCTTCTCAAGGCCTCCTGGGACCTCAATGCTCCTCGATTCAACAGTCCCTCCTCAGCCCTCACCAAACTCATCCTCTATCAGCAGCCTTGGACAAGCTCTCCTCTCTCCTCCAGTCCAGTTCTTTCCCCACTTTGCTCTGTGCTCAATGGTGGGCCTCCCACCTATCGGCCACTCTTCTGCCTCCTTCTGATTCCTCTTCACCCGCCCGGCCCTAATACATTGCCATGCCCCAAGGATCAGTTCTAGAACCTCTTCTACTTTTATCCACACTCACTCCTTAAGTAATCTCACCCAGACGCATGCTTTTAAATATTAACTATGTGAAGAGGAATCGCAAACTCTATCTTCAGCTCGGACCTGCCCCCTGAACTCCAGACCTGCCCCAACAACTGCCTGATTGACACATCCACTGGGTTGCCTAACAGGCACCTATATGTAACAGGTCCACACTGAACTACTGCCACGCCCCTTCCCCCAAGTCGAGAAAACAGTTCTTCCGACTCCTACCCCAGTGCTCTTCCCACTAAACACTGCAATCTGACACACCATCAAATAACTGCAGTCTTCTCCGTTTCAGTTATTAGCGATTCTATCCCTCCAGCTTCTCAGGCCCAGACCCTTGAATTATCCTTGTCTTGAATCTACCAGCAAATCCTGTAAAACATGTCCAGAACCTGACCACTCCTTACCACCCAAAGACCGCCACTCTCATCCAAGCTGCCTGCTTTTCTCCTGTCTTGTTATAATAACCTCCTAGTCAGTCTCCCTGCTCCTACCTTTGTCCAGCATCCCCAAATCAATGTTCAACACAGCAGCCAGAGTGATCCCATTAAAACAAGCCAGGTTGTGTCCCTCTTCAGTGCAAAACTCATTTATGGTTCTGCATCTCACCCAGAGTAACAGCCCCAGTCCTCACCCGCCCTCACGGCTCTCCGTGACATGCCCTGTGCACCCACTGACCTCAACTGCTAACACCCACCCCCCCACCCATTCCTTCTTACTGGCCACACCAGTCTGTTCCCTGAGCATGCAGGCAAGCTCCTGCCTTGGACCTCTGCACTTGCTCTTTCCTCTGCCTGGAATAGTCTCCCGCCCCCCAGATGCCCCCATAGCTAGTTCTCCACTCCTTGAGGTCCTTACTGAAACATCCCAGTGTTAGCGGAGACATCTGACTGCCTGTTCCAAGGCCTTCGACACTCCATTTCCCCCTTCCTTGCTTTATTCGTTCTGCTCAGTATTTACCTTACATTTATCCAACATACTAGTCACCTCTCATCCTCTTCACTGTCTGCCTCCCCAACTAGAACATGAGCTACAAGAGGATGGGGGCTTTAGCTCATGTACACTGTCACATCCCCGCACCTCTAGCAGCGCCTGGCACGTGGGAGGTGATCAGTAAGCACCTGTTCATGGAAGGATCCAAGGCACGAGCCCTGGAAAGGTCAGTGCGACCTTCAAGGTGTCTCTCTCCATGGCCCACCCCTAAAGAACAGATGGTTTAACTGTTTCAACGGATACTTAGAACTGAAGACAGCAACGTCCCATCCATCGGGGCCTCAGTGTAACATGGGGTGGAGATGTTTCACACGACCCAACCTACTGAGTAAGTGATGCTTATTCGTGAAGTATCAAAGTCTTATCTGTATCCTTCCCGCTGGGAATTTCCTCAGATGTAACATACTCTTCCTACTTCCTCTTTCAGCAATGCCGAAATAGAGTAGCCTGGTAATGCTCTGACACCAGCTCTTTTTCTCCAGGTGTACTGCGATACTAGTGACCTGTAACACTTGTTAAGTTGAAGGTGAATGATTTGTGATTCACCTTAATGGGATGATTTGATACTGCAAAATGATGACAACGCTAGACAATTCACGGTCACCATTCTATTGAAAATTAGCAGACTTGGGCCCTCAGGGCACAGCGTGGGGTGCTGAGGTCTCAGGGAGCTTGCAGTCTCACACCAGTGGTTCTGGGAGACCTCCAGAGGCAAGAGCTCCGCCCCACTGCTTTCTGTACCCCTCTACCTATCGCCTGCTGAACGATACAAACAGAAAATGACCGGATGTCAATTTGCTAGCACGCAGGGTGGAGGAGGTGCTGGTGGTGATGATGGTCTGATTCGAATGATGCAAATAACAGGGTGAGTGAAGACCAGGGCAGCTAGGGTACACTGCGTGCTACGTGGTGCTTCACCCCGTATTCATACACCATGTCACTGTTCTCCACCACGCCTTATATGGTAGGTACTTTTGTTTGCAAATAAGAAAACTAAGGATCGGAGAAGCAGAGTGACTTTTTCTTGGTCATACAACTTTCTAGTGACAGAAGCAGGATTCAACCTGGTATGCCCAACTCCGATGCCAGGGCTTTTAATCATTTGGATGATTTCTCTTTTCATTTCTCAAGGGAAGAGAAAACAACAAACACAGTGTTGAATGAATGACTAAATGACCACAAGCTCCAAGGGATGGGGAGCATAGTCCCTTGTCTCCTATTGTGCCCTTAGTATCCTGATGGAACATGGCACGTGCTAGATGCTTAGAATAGTGACATGGACGTGCAATAAAATAAAGGAATGAGAGGACCCATCTGTGCCAGAGAAAAGTGCTTGGGCTTTGTGTTCATTGCTGACCTCCAAATCTCCTTGACGTGTTCAAAAACAGCTGCTGTGCTCACACATGTCCTTTGGATAGAAATGTTTTTAGCTACAAGGACAGAAATCATAATGGGGATAAAGGCCACAGCTTCCATCAACCTGGAAGGACCAAAAGAGAGAACCTACAGCAAAACCTCCGTTTCCACAAAGCCCGGTAATGAGGCCTGCGTCTGTAGTTACTACTCCACCCATGTTTCAAATCTTCACGCCATCACCCAGGCCTTAATAACCCTCAGAATTATCCGTACTTCCATTTCTGTCATGTATCACTGATACATTTTAATAAATAGTCAAGTAGAAAAGACGAGATTAATAGATTAAAACTATTAACCTATTAAACAACTCTTAACAGCCTAGAAATTCAAAATAATGTACAATGCATAAATATATCATTAGTTTGAGGTAATTTTTAGGCACTTAATTTTCTTCAGTGTATGGTGTCAGTCAGCCACAACTAGGTAATACAGCAGCTCAGAAAGACAGCATGAAGATTTCAATATTAAGAGGTAATTCCCTGGTTAATTTAAGCCGACGATATAGAAAAACAGGAATCCTGAGTAACACTGTCAAGTCACAAACTCTAACATTTAGCAGGTGGGGCCCTCTGGGTCAAGCTGGGAACTTCTTTCATGGGTATCATGGCACATGGAAGGCTTGCTCAGGTCACTGAAAAGAATTACTATTGACAGAATTTTAAACAAACGCACAGCCTTCGTCTTCCAATGGGCCTGGCAGTGGCGCAATTCAGATCCATTAGTAACATGCACTGCTCTCCGAAGACACACCTCGCCGTGTTTCCTCTTACATAATTGTGGAGACACTGCAGATTCAGGAATTCTTGTGCCCAGATAGAATCCCTTCGCTCACAGGTGGGAAAGGGAAGCCATAGAGGGCCCATGCCCACTGTCCTGCATCTTCCGGGGCACCCGTGGGTTTGAGGAAGACTCCAGAGGCCAGGTAACTCAACCAGTGGGGAGGCAGGCAGTCCTCATGCTGGATGATGCAGAAACAGAGAACAAATACACTCCCTTTGACACCAACGTTATTTCCTGCCAAGGCTGTGACTTAGTTACCACCCCTTTCTCTCACAATTCCTCTGGCCACTTTCTCCTTAGAAAAAAAGGTCAGCCCAACAGGACCACTTCCCCTCCAACATCCTGCACACACTGACAACTGATGCCTGGAGCTGCCCAGCTGCCATCCCTCCAGCGTGCTCCCCATGTCCTGGTATTACATCTGGCTTCTTCCCTTCCACATTCTACCCACCAGACCTTGAGGCTAGCTGATCACAGATTGAGGTTTGTAATGCATAGCCAGCTGTGTCCACACACGCTACAGTGAGAATCCAGGCTTGGTCCCTCACTGCCCAGAGGCATGCTGCCCTCGGACACACAAATGAGATTCCTAACTCTATGGTCCAGGCCTCCCAAGGGGTTGGGGAGGATAAACCAGATGTATGGACCATTGCCAAGCTTCCTACCCTACCCATACCACTGTCTCCTCGTGTGTAACCCAGGGATGTTAACACTAACTGCTAAGGGTTGTGTAGAAGGTTAAAGCACAGAGATGTACACAGGCGCCCAGCATGGCACCCCACACATAGAAGGCTTCAATAAATGTTAGTTCTTTTCTCCCGTCCTTAAGAAGCGCTCTCCAGCCAAAATGTGAAGTGTGGTCAAAGTACGAAAAAGATGAGCTCTTAGGACATGGAGGGAGTACTCATAGATGAATGTAGAAAGGGAATGTTTAGGCTCAGTGGAAACAAAAGGAGTGGAGGCCCTGACACACTTCCATGCAGCAACAATGAAGAGGAGAGCTCAGGACACACAATACAGCCACGTTCACTGCAGCACGGGAAGGTAGGAATGATCGAGGAGGTGGGTTTCGAGTGTACCGACTTCTTAACCACCACGTATTGCACGGAATCTGGAGGAAACTGAAGCTGAGGGTCAGGATTTTTCCCTTCAGTTGGCAGAGCCAGACAGACGATGAGGTTGTGGAAATTGGAATTGCTTTCTCAGATCAAGGGCCTTTTGTCATTAAGGGCCTCTAGAAGCAACCAGGTCGGATCATTCTAGTTACCGTTCTCAAGACTGCTTCTTTGGGACAAGGCAAGACCTCTGAATGCTCTGAAGTGAAACTCCAGCTTCACAAGAAGAACTTTCTGAACCTGCTCACGGAGGCTCATGCTGGGTGGGTGGACTGAGCAGAGGTTCCCTAGGGTCTCGTCACTTGATTCTGCCGGACCACTCCTTGCTTGAGAACCACAGTGCCATTTGGCAGCAGTGATTCACCGATTTTGATGTGCCTAAGTAAGTCGGCATTTCTGTGGCTGTCTCCACAAGGCAAACCTAAGGAAGTGTCTGAATTTTCAAGACTGCCTTATTTGCAGGTTTCACAGTTATTGATTACGCAGAGTAATCTCTGCCTACCAAAAAAGTCACTGGCTCCCCTTTGGAATAAGTACCTGAACTTTCAGAGTCAGCCAATAATTTATGATTTTTGTGGCCCAAAGTTTGGTAGGGTGAGAATACACATTTCTGGAAATCAAACAAGCTCCAATAACAGGGGCATAAACCCAGAGTCAAGGTGAAAGATGCAGCCTGACTACAACACACCCAGAGTTCTCCAGTAATTCCTTCTGCTAATATAATACCATACTAGTCCCTGACTAGCATCGGGCCTACTGTTACTGTGAATGTTTGTGCAAATGAAGTTAATTTGTTTAGGGCTATTTTTATTTTACTGCTGAAATCCAAAATGCCAAAACAACAAGAATGTATTATTCAAAAAAATAATTATGCAGTCGCACACATGTAGTTATCAAATTAAATGGTCCACCAGTGAAAAATCTTGGCTTAAAGGACAAGACTCAGACTGGCCCAAAGCCATGTGACTATTTGGATGATAGCAGACAAGTCTATTTCTCAACTCCCTCCAAAGAAGAGGGATGCCAGTCACTGCTTCAGAGGCCGTGGGAGGATCAAATGCGGTATGTGTAATCTGCCGTGACACAGGAACTGAATTATGCTAGGCCCGCGACACATACGAGCTTCATCCCTACCCTCATGCCTACCACCAGTCCTGTCTCAGATGTCTAAGCTCTACAAGAAATCAACTGCTACCCGACTCTTACCTCCTCCTAGGAATGGAATCCAGCACGGTGGTGATGCGGTGATAAAAACAAGCATTTACTGAATACCTGCTTTGGGCCAGCCATTGTGTTACGGGTATACATAGTATTACTATTACATTTGGTAATATTATTACATTATTATTACAGTTAATATTAATAATATTATTATCACCAATAAGACCATGAGGGAGGTACTAATACAACCTCTATTTTACAGATGAAGAAACGGAGGTCAGGCAACTAGCCCAAGGTCACATAACCAGGTAGAGGATAGTACCAGGATCTGAACCCCGGCAGTCTGGGCTCTTCAACATTGCGCTAAACTACTTGGCCCTTAGCGGGATAGACATAGGGTAAGGAAGAAGCCTGGCACTGCAGGCATGGAGAGTGGGAGCCACATGAGTTCCAGATGGTCCACTGTGGCGCTAACCCAGGACTGAGCTGGAGGCTGTGCACTTTGGATGCAGGACTCACATGCTTTGCTGAACTAGATTCCTCAGGCCTAAAAACCATGGCCTTTCAGAAACTCATTTCCAAGCCTACCTTCTAAAACCCTGCCTATCCCGAACCTTTGGCAACACCTCTTGTAGCATCTGGCCACCTGCAGTTTATTCTCCTCCTGGCAGCCAGAACAATCCTTTTAAAACCAAATCACATCATGCCATCTCTCTACTCAAAATCACCAGTGGTTCCCCACTTCACGCAGGGTAAAGGCCAAAGTCCTGAGAACAGACGCCAAGGCCCTACACAGCCACATAAGCCTCTTTCTGTTGTTCAACACGATGTACACACAACCCTGCCCCAGGGCCTTTGCACTTGCCATTCTTCTCTGCCTGGAATGTGCTTCCTCCACGATGCCTGCCTCAGTCCCTCATCTGCTTCAGACTCCTGTTCTTCGTGATGCAATACTCCCTCTGGCCCTCTAATCCCCCTCCCTGCTTTCCCCCATAATATTTTTTACCACGTGACATACTACATATTTTATGTATTTATTGTGTCTCTCCACTCCCACTAGAACATAAGCTCCGCTAGGCCAAGGATTCTGTCTGCTTTGTTCACTGCTATATTTCCAGCATTAAGGTCAGGCTCTGGCACTTAGTAGGTGCTCAATAAATATTTGTGGAATGAATGAATGAGACTTGGTTTTTCATCTTCTTCCCCACCCTGACAATCTCCCTGTCTACACAATTCTTATCACTTGTTAGACAGTTGGTACACACAGTGAACAAATGACTACCTTAACCTATTGTATCCCTGGTTTCCTTATATCCAAAATGAGAAGGTTGGACTAGATTATCTAGAGTCCTTCCAGCTCTGAAAACCTTCAACTGACAAAAAAAAAAAAAAAAAAAAAAAAAAAAAGGCATAATTCTTCATTACAGCAAGCCTGTAGCTGAATTTACTCGATTATAAAAGCTGAATTTCCTTTAGAATTTTCCACAGTTAAGGCCCCACAGCCCCCATGCATCTTAGAATAAGTGAGGTTTGGCTGCAGCTGTGCTACGTGATTTGTAACCTGCACACAAGGTCAGCATTAACCTCAAGTGCTGGGATCACTGGTCTTGTAAAATCGACCTAGGTTGAGTTACAGGGAAGTAAACCAAACCACATTCGGTTGTCTCTTAGGATCAGAAACACCACCTCTCCTTGTCCCCCTCAATTTAACACTAATTGCTTAGCAGCCCATGTTGTTGGTTTTGGGGTTTAGCCAGAGGCCCTCTGGAGAAGTAACAAAATTAGGTGTTCTGGGCCAAAAGGAAGGTACTGGGACGAAAGCAGACCCTGGCGTGTGTCGTGCCACGGCTGGGAGCTGAGCGTGAAGGCCCACGTCAGAGTGGCGGGTTCTTCAAGGTCATTCCTGACCAGGCCAACTAGCCTAACTCTGACTTCAGGGAGCCTCAAGCCTTTGTTTTCCCATTCGAAACAGGGACTAAATGAGTCTAATGCTCTACAAAGGGTCTATTGAGTTTAAACCCCACCTGGCCAATCTAACCCAAGACCAGGGTCCACTTCACCAGGGGCATCAGCTAAAGCCTAGGCTGATGCTCTCTTGACACTTAATGCACAGTTCACTTCTCAGACTAAATGTTGGGTCACTATACAATACTACTGCTTTGGTCTTTCCAAGATGCTCTATTAGCAGTAATGACAGGATCAATATAAACTCATCTGTGAGGTCCTTCGAAGTCCCTGCTTCTTGACAAGCCCCCAGCCTATGCCCAGCCCTTGGCCCCTAAAAGGTTCCTCTAACTGATCCCTTCATCCTGAGAAGCGGAAGGGTGCAGTGGTTGAAGCACATGCATCAGAGAAGGCAGACCCAGGCGGGCATCCGGGCTGTACTGCTCACTTCCAGTTGCGCAGCCTGAGCCCCGTAAACCTCTGTGCCTCAGCTTCCTCACCTGTAAAGTGGAGACAGTAAGAGCACCTTCCCCTTAGGGATATTATAAAGATAATATAAACTAATAGTAAGCTAATATAGCAAATCACTTAGCCCAGAGCCTGACATGTAAGTGCTGACTCAATGTTAGCCATCAGCAGAAATTCCTTCTTTATGCCTCAAGGGACACACAACGCTAAGATCTGGATAGTCCTTCCTGGTATATATTCTAGCACCGTGGTAATGACATGAGGCTCCATCATCACTGAGGATACGCAAGCCTAGCCTAGTCAGGGAGAGCAAACAGATGGCACACATGCCACCTGCCCACCCATTCCCCTGACCCAGGCAGGCATCTCTAATCTATCTCAGCACTTCTGTCGCTCTCCCTGCTGCTGTGGGCTTGTAAGACTCAATACAGAGCTTCAGGCAGCCACAGTGACTATGGGGAAATCTGCCTGTTGTCCTCTGATCAACTGACAGATACGCTGGTGTGGGAGAAATTCACACATGAGGGCAAGGGCCACCTCTGTGTGAGAGTCATGAGAAATGAGCAGAACTTCGTCTCTTTGTTCACTGCTATAGACCCAGCACTTTGAACACTGCCCGCCACGCACCAGACACTCAAAGATCTGTTGGATGAATGAGTTAACATCAAATCCACCTGAGGCCATAGCACACAGCACTGGACCTAACCTAGCAGGTGCTCAATGAATGTGGGAGGACAATGAGAGAGGCTAGCTAGACTCTCACGTGAGCACAGTAGTGCTGAGAAGAGAAAGCACCCGGCTTTGGCAGGTTCAAGGCCTGACACAGCCAATCACGCATTGCTGAGCAGGGCCTTCCCTCCCCATGCGTACGGTATAAGGAAGAAGCTCCACAAAGCCCAAGGCCCCTTCCAGCCCTGATATTCTGATCCAGGAAGCACTTCCAAGACCCACACTAGTCTAAGGATTCCCACTGTCCCACAGGCCACGGCTTTGTACACTGTCCTCACGCAAAATCCCTCTTCCAGGGCGCAGGAGAAAAACACAAGGTGCTGGGCAGCGGCTGTTCATGAGGGGGGTCACTGCCTGCATTCACAGGTCCAAACCTGGCCGTCCACCTCTCCATTCCACCCGGTCCCTCTAATACCCCCACATATTCTCCCACCTCATTCAGCATATCCAGCTCATAAACACTTACTGAACACCTGCTACAGGCCAGCCCCCAGCAGTGAACAAGACAGACAAAGCGCCCCCACCGATGGAGCAAGCATTAGAGAGGCAGAGAAACATACACAAATAAGTGAAAATAAGTAAAGAGCGGAAAGAAGCCACAGGCCCTTGAAGAAGGGGGTCAGGGAAGGCTTCGCTGGAGGAGCGGGGATGGAATCGAGACCCGAAGGATGAAAAGGCACTAAGTACGAGATCAGAGAAGAGAACACTCCAGGCAAAGGAACAGCAGTTGCAAAGTCTCTGAGGCCAGGGCCAGCAAACCATGGCCGTTTGTATATTTACGTATTATCTATGGCACTTTTGCATTACACTGGTAGAGCTGAGAGGCTGCCACAGAGACCGTGGCCCGCCAAGAGTCATATAGTTACTGTCTGACCCTTTACCGGTAAAGTTCGCTGACCCTGGGTTTTAGAGTGTTAGATAAATAGAGAGGTCAGGGTAAATAACTAAAACAGATTGAGTGAGAGGGAGACTGACATACGAAGAGATTAGGGAGGTGGGTGGGAGCCACCCTTTGCTGCGTCATGTGGGTCACAATGACCTCCAGCCTGATGTCACTGCCCCTATTCTACCTGCCTCCACTCCACCCTCAAACAGATGCCAGGGTGATCTCCCTGAAACACAGAGCCAGACATGTTCATCTTCTGCTCAAAGAACTTGAACAGCTCCCATGGTTTCCCAAAGTGCATTCCAAGGAACACTCACTCCATGGAATGACCTTCAGTAAAAGGGTTCCATGGTCAAGTAAGTTTGAGAAGCAAGGCATTCTTATCTCTCTCGTGGATGTTCTCAAGCACACACATTAGCACATGAAAGGCTCTGAAAAGTTGCCCCGGCAAAGAAATTTGTTGACTTTGTTTAACCCACTGTCCAAAGTTATTTGACCACAGTACCCCTTTTTCCCACCAAAATCTATTAACATTTTAAAGAGATAGTGTTCCATGGGGTGAAGGGCAAACTCCTCTGCTTGGTATTCATAAGCACTAACATTTCCCAAGTGCCTGCCTGTGCCACTGGTGGACGTCCGGTGCGTGGGCCTGTCCAGTGTCCTTCCCACCTTCTTTGCTAATGAGCCCAGCTTTCCTGTGGGGACCACCCCTCCCCCTATCCTGCCAGCTTCAAGGGAGAGGACACATCCCTGGTGTAGCTCAGCAGAGTATTCCATCCCCCTGCTCTGGAGTGACTGTTCCAGGGGGATGAGCACAGGACCCAAGCCGGGCCAATGATTGCAGACTAGGATGGGACTGGCTGCCCCAGAGTTCACGACGCAGCAGCCGAGATGGGCTAGCCCAGGTGTTTCTGCCCAATCATGCGCTTCACCCCTAAGTTCCACCCAACTTGAGCAGCCTTGGTTCCAGTCACAGGTGCCCACAGAGGACACCAGGAAGGCTAGAAAGTGCCGCCTATAACCGCACATCCTCCTGGGAAGTATGGACACTTCGCAGCAAAGTGAGCTGGCTTGGACCATCCGTCCCTTCAGGTAGAAGGGAAAAACCAGAGACAGGTGGCTGTTAGTTGTGAGGCCAGGAGAGGGGGAGAGTACCTGCTCGCCGTGCTTTTCCTTCCAGCCGCACTGGCTCCGTCAACCTGCAAAAGAAACCCAAAAGACCTACATTAGCCAAGGGGGAGACAAAGATTCTACCCACAGTCACCCCACCAAGTTCCCCCGCTCCACACCAGCCTTCAGACACAGGGGTGAGCTGGCCTCCACCCCGCTGCTCCATTCCTCCAGGCTGGAAGTATCTGCCTCTAGTGGTAAGAGGGAGTCAGCACACCCCCTAACCCAAACTTGCTTGGCCCTTTAAATCCAGCTGAGCACCCATTGCCAACACAAACCCAGCAACCACACAGCCCTGGGGACGCGGTGAAAAGTAAGTAACCAGCTAAATCTGAGATTGAATTGCACCATTTTTATTTTCAGCTGGGATTTCCAATAAAACAGTAGCCGCAGATTTATTCCCACTAACCCGAGGTTGGGGAATCATATTATGTTAAAATATTCCATCCCCCAAAGCTCCGAGCAGGGGGAGGCAAGAAAGTGTTGGTTTTTAATCTCTTTAGTTGGGGGGGGGAGTTGGGAAGATAAGGCTGACCAAATGAAATTTTCAGAAATCATAAAAATTCTGGTTCAGATGGAGAGACTGAGGCCCTGGGCAAAAAAGAGAGCTGCCTCAAGTCTCGTGAGAACTGAGTGACAAATACCTGGGGATTCTGACTCCTAGGCCAGTGCTGGGGGGGACCTCGATGCAGAGGCTACAGACATGGGGAGAATGCTTAGGTTCTCCACCACCACTGGTTGAAGGTACATTCCCCAGTTTTGTCCAAACATTTATAATAACAGTAAGTCATAGTACGAATAATGAAGGTTCAAAACTCTGGCACACATGTGTTCCCAAATTCAGAATCCTTCCAATTTTAGAAAGGTAATGTGATGCTTTCTGTATTTGGAAGCAATCCTGGCAGAGTTTGGAGAGCCCCAGTCCTCAAGTACATTGATATTTCTGTAGTAAAACTAACTTACGCAGTCGCCCTACGTGGGATAAATGAAGACAGCAACTAGCGTTTTCCTTCTTCAGGTCAAGTTCTGCCACCTCATCAGACACCAAAACTCTTTTTCGAATTTTAGGATTGTGGATGAAGGATTGAGAACGTAAAATAAACACAGCAGCAGCTACCTGCTGATGAGTGCTTATGGGAAGTTGAAAACTGGCAAAAAAAAAACAGATGGCGGACTTCCATCCAAAGAGTAAATATATAAAGGGATTTCACCCCCCAAAAAGGGGCCATATTTCAGCTTCTCTTTAAAAACCAGATAATCCAGCAACACATAATCCCACATGGCCACAGTCAGCAAGAGCTGCCATACCTGGGTCTCCACCCCTCCCTCCTGCCTTACACCCAGTCTTCCAGCCTGACCTCTGTGGACATCCAGACTCGTTCTCACAGCAGGTGCTAGTGGATGAACATCAGAGGTCTCTTATGCAATCCTCTCAACAGGTCCGCCAACACATAGGCACAATAGCCCCATTTTACAGGTGAGGAACGGAGGGTCAAAGAATTTAAGCCATTTACCCAAGACCCCACAGCTACAAACCAAGGCAGAGGTTACTCCAGTGCCTGCCTTCCTCAGCTCTTTTGTCTTTTATCTCCTGTCCACGCTCAGGAGAGCCAATCAGGAAATGAGGGGAGCCCACACAGCCCCATTGCCTACACAAGGGAAATGGAAAGGTGAAGGACAAATATGGAGGTAGAAATGTGAGGCCTGAGAGGGAGAAATTAATGGGTTGCTGGTGTATTATTTCAATGGAAGAAACAAAGCAGAAAATGGTTTGCATATCATTTCACTGGGAGCAAAAAAACAGGATCAATTACAGCCTCTTTCCGACATCTTGCATTCCTCAAAACATGTCTGTAAAGCAAACTGGAAGACGTTTCAATGTCCATATGGTAAGAGGCAGAAGTGGTAGGGGGTGGAAATTCTGCCCCAGAGAGCTTAAAGAAATGGTAAAATCCCAAATAACCTCTCCTTGCCTTTCAGACTCAACTCTGGGCATGGATTTCGAGCATTTCATACATATATTTAATGTTGTCTTTTTTTTGTCCTTTTCCTTCATAATTTCACAGAGAATTTACCAGTTTAAGTACAGGGAACCTGGGTAAGAGAGAAGATTCTGGTTTTGGCACACCTAATCCTCTCCATCTATTTCCCTTGTATGATGTTTATGATACTTGAGCTTCTTACCCCTGGGTAGCAACGCTCATTTTTGTTTTCTACCCATTTTTTAAAAATGAAGACGAAATACTAAAAATGTTCAAAGAGTTGTCCAAACTAACCCTTTTGCAGAGACTAAGGTGGTGGCACCGGGGAAATGGAACCACTACAGGGAGGAGTGCTGTCTTGGCTGGGTGTGAAATGTCCATTTATGGGAAGATACAGAAAGCTGATGAACAAGGGGTATAAACAAGAGATGTCCAAGACAGCATGTGTCAACATCACAGCACCTGTCAATCACAGCTTTTGGGCCTGAGTCCAGACACACTATAACAACAAGGGATGGCCTCCTGGGCCCTCCCAGTCCTAGTGGGAGTCCACAGTGCTAAAGGCAGCGACTCTCAGTTGTAGACAGACTCTCAGTTGTAGACATCCATAAGATGCCAGGTTGGCTTGGTCTATGTCCTTACAATACATCATAGCAATCCCTACTATTCAAATTCAGTTGAACCTCTGACACCGCCATTTTCCTAGGTCCCAACAGTCTAATACCAGTAAATTCGTATGACTTCAACCTAAATCACAAATTCACATTTACCCAATGTAATCTGACCTGACTCTCAATTTGAACCAAAGTTTAAGAGCACAGGATTTAGAGTCAGACGGTCTGAGTTCAAGTCCTGCCTGGTTCTGCCACTTTCTAGCCGTATGATCCTAGGCAAGTCACTTGTACTCACAAGGCCCCAGTTTCCTCATGGGAGAAATGGCAATTCAGTGATCCTGGGACCCACCTCATGGGAGTGGCATGAGACTTAAACAAATAACTTAAGTACGGTAATGAATATAAAAGGACTTAGCGTGGGCTCAACTACACTAATGGTAATCGATCGTTAACAACCCTCCATACAGTCATCAAGGCCACCATTTATTGGGCCCAGGAAAACTGCGTGCCTTGTGTAACATGACACAGCAGATGAGCGAGTGGCAGAGCCGGCCTGGATTGCACCAGGGGTCCTCCCAGGCTGTCTCGGGCCTGCTCGGAGTCCTGTGCTGCAAGTCAGCATCTCAGAAGCACCCACCAGAACCAGACCCCACAGCCCCGTTCACAAGGACACTGAATCCTGTGACGCGGGTCAAGTACTGAGCACAGGCCAGGTGTGTGTAGTAAGCACTTCAGTAACGGAATCCCTACTTCTGCTGCCACCACTGCACCACGTATTCCCAAATGATGCCGCTTCCTGCCCTGGCGGGTTGGACTGTCTGGGTCTCAACTTTGAACCTTAGACAACCTCTTTCCCAGGACCGGAGGTTCTCCATAGGTAGAAACAGGAACAGGAGACTTGAGAGTTAAATCAGATCATCCCCGTCCTCTGCTTTCATCTCTGTCATTCTATGTAGAATTGACCCAACTTTAATTGACCCAAACCCCTCTCTGGCAAATAAAATATGGTGGGGGACAGTGGGCCCATGAGAGATGCTGCTCCTCACTCTTACCGAGTATCCAAACCCCCAGTTGGTAAAGGTATCCACCCTGCCCTCCAGTTCCCCATAAGGTACCTGCCCCCGTTTCCTTATCTCGTCCATTCTTTATACACCAGCGTCTCCTTAGGACCTGGGCAAGGCTATTTTTGGTTTCATTCGATTCTCCTCTTCCCTTCCAAACGAATGTTAAGTTGTTCTTTTCCATTCTCTTATTAAGGATTTTCTTGGAAAGAAAATATTATTCCAAACCCAGAAATTTTATTTCTAAATTTGTGCAAATGTAAGTTGTAATACATTAGCTGCATTTCACATTTTGTGCAAATGGCAGAAACAGGCAATTCGTGTGCTACGGGATGGGGGCTGGCCAACGATTTCGATAAAATAAACCCTTTTTTAATTTAAATGCTAATGCACTGAATTAAAATTTAATAACTGAGGAAATTGAAAAGCCGAGCAGGAATATTGGAAATAAATCCAAGCAGAAACAGCTGAAATTAAAAATTCTAGAGAGTGGGAGGATAGCAGCTAAGCTGTCTTATATGATTACATTTTTTTTTTTCAGAATGAAGCAAAAAAAAAAAAAAATCCTATCTCTCGCTGGCTCTAGGGCAGTAAATCCACAGTGCTGTGATTTATTGCTCAATTTTCCTGAGGGAAAAAGGCTTTCTTTCATGCTGAAATATTTCATAAATTTCAAGCCAGCATAAATTCTTAATTTAAAAGTTATGGAGGTCACATTTAGTGCACTGGTACGGTTCCAAAATCTTAAAGGAATAGCAGCAACCAAAAAAAAAGCAAAGAGGAGGGGTAGAATTTGCTTTTTTCTCTTTTTTTTTTTTCATTTTGGTTTTAATTCACGAGTTGAAATTTCATTATTAAAGATTCCTCCTGGATGGATGAACCCCAAGCACGTGGGGAACTGGTGAGTGTTTGGAAATCTGCTGCAAAAGATGAAGAGATAAAGATTTAATTCAATTATAAAAAGGCATTCTTTTTTTAAGCCACTTGAGGAATTTCTGGTAAAAATTTCCTCCCTCCATTGCCCGGGAAGGGGTGAGGGTGGGGGAGGGTGGCCAATGTAATTGCTTCTCTTAGATCTCCAATCTTTTGTGCACACTGATATATTCATTTGTTATACAGCTGTTCAGCGGCGGAAAGAATGCTGGGGCGCCCATAATTCTAAGCAAATCAATCAAAAATTAATGATTTGTCATGCTTGCACAATGGAGGAAAACAGCTCCTTGGGTCCTGGCCGCCTGATCTCAAAGAATGAACTGCCTTTCTTCGATAAGACAGCCAAGCCAGAGGTTCAGGGAGGCTGAGGTGCCCCGGCAAATGTGGGGGCTCACAGTCCCCCAAGCTCTGAGAGGATGGAGGGGGGCCACCATCGTGGAGGGGGCATCTCCAAGATGGCGCCTGGGCCAGTGAAGCCCAGGACCTGGTGCAGCACATTTCTGTGGTGTTATAATTAGGATCTTGCCTTTTCCCTCCCCCACTGAAACTCAAAAACTGCTTCCTCTCTGGAGACTTCAGTGACTCCTCCTTCCCCCATCAGATTTGATTTGTCCCCGTTCATTGTTCTCCAACACTGCTAACACACCACCACCAGTGCCTTTCCCCAACTCTATGGGGCTGGGACCACAGTTCCTGGAGTGCCGCCCCCTCCCCCCGCCCCCTGCCCCAACTGTAAGTTCCTCCTGAACAAAGACCACATCCCACCATGTCTCCAGCACCCAGCTCGGGGCCTGGCACAAAGCAAAAATCTAGCAAATATTGTCGAATCCATTAATCATTATTTTTCAGGAAATAGAGATAATGAGGTTCCTTTGAATGATGAACTGCATTTGCAATTATACTTGGATGAAATATAACAACTGATCTTAAATACGCAATCACTCCTTTTATTCATTCAACAGGTATTTCCCTGAAAGCCTACTATGTGCCAAGCACTGTGCTCAGCTTTGGGTGGACACCTTCAACTCCACTGGTGGACTATTCCAAATCCCCAATATTCACTGCTTCTGGGGCCTCTCTACACACTTGGAATGGAAGAGTGAATGTGAACCCAGGAGAAGGGAGTTCTCTGCACGCTCAAATGCCCCTGAAGTCTTGTGTTCTTTCTTACTAATTCACATGAATGTTATATTCACAAGTATCAAATGCACATTACTCCGTAACACAAATGTGTATACTTCATACATACCTATGTACGTTAGTTTGAATATATAAATTCTGTCCTGAATTACCAATTGGTCCAACTAACTCTATAGAGGATGCTCAGCCCCAACGATGAGTGAAACCAAGTACACTCGACATGGAGGCTTGCAGGACACACTGCAACTGCGAGAAGCACCTGCCGGAGCCCCAGGACCTGCCCAGAGGATGAGTCTATGACCCCTACTATTTAGTGAGGACAGGCGGATGAGTGGATCCAAAAGAACTCAAGCCTCATCTATATATATTTCCTTTCCAACAGCTGGTGGATCCCCAAATACAACTTAACTTTCGCTCTCTCCACTGAGGCAAAAGACGCAAATCAGGAGAAAGCTATCTGCTCATCTGAAAACTATTTACTGAACTCCTTCTATGCACCATTGTTCTAGGCAGTTGGGATATGTTCCTGCCCTAATGGTGATTACATTTGAGTGGGGGAGACAGTAACGTTAGGTGTCATAAGTTAGTAAAATACAGAGTGTGCTAGAAAGTAATCAGTACTGTTGCAGTGGCGGGGGGGGGGTGGATAGAGAAGGGTAGGGGGTGATCAGAAGGCTGGGGACAAGGGAGGAGTCAGGGGTTGCAGTTTTAAATAATGTGATCAGAGTAGGTGTCGTTGGGCAAACAATGGAAGGAGGTGGGGGAGTTGGCCAGGTGGTGTCTGGGAAAGAGAACATCGAGTGCAAAGACGCAAGGGCAAGAGCAGGTGAGGACAAGAGGAAGGGAGGTACAGGAGGTTGGCCCATGGCTTTGGAGGCCGCTGAAGGGCTTTGGCTTTTACTGTGGAGACCCACTGGAAGGTTTGGGCAGTGACATAATTTGACTTTCATTTTTAAAAGCTCATTCCCGCTGCTGTGCGAAGAACTGACCGTGGGGCAAGAGTGGAAGAAGGTAAGGGGAGGTTACTGCAGCAGCCCAGGTTATAGATGAGGGTGGCTGAGAACCAGATAGTGGCAGTAAGGGGGTGAATATACTGGAAAGTAGAACAGGACTTGCTGATGAACTAGAGGTGGGGCATGAGAGTAAAAGTCAAGAAAGATTCTAAAAATCTTAAACCTCAGCACCAAGAAAAATGGAACTGCACCTCTCATGAGGATATTAATCACCAGCATAGCACTTTATAGATCGTTACATGGCACTGAATCCTCCTAATAACCCTGAGGAGACAATGCTGTTTAATTTTGATCAAGAATTAACCAAGCACCCAGGGGCCAAGTGACTTGCCCAAGGTCACACAGCTGGTCAGTGGCTTGGCCAGGGCTCACACATTTTCCATATACACCTTCATCTCTAGAACAAAGGAATCAAACCTGGCCCCAAACAACAGAGATGAACCGTTTTTCTATCTCACCACGGGGCCCTGACTCAAGCACAGGTAGTGTCCACTTTTGTTCGCCACGTGATCTTGAAAAACACCTACTAAGGGTGACTGTGCCAACACTGAACAATAGTATTGCAAGTTGTAAAGAGGAGTCCATACCCAGGAAACAAAATGTATTATAAATTCCCTAATTAGACCTTGCTTTTTAGGTTGCATTCAGCAATATGATTCTAGGAACTTGGTTTTTAATTTTGTGTATCTGCTTTCCCACATGAACATGGTTACTCAAAGACACTGAGTGCCCTGGGTTCCAAGCTTGAGGGGTGGGGTGGAAGCTGCCAGAGAAGGCTCTGTGATAAAAGAGCTGGAACTCGGACGGGGGGTGCCATTTTCCGAGATCTTTATACAGTTCGTACTCGATGCGTGATTCTACGCAAGGCCCTGGGAGATTGATACCAAGATGGATCAGACATGGTTCCTTATTCATTCACCCAAATACTACCTGTTAAGTGCCCACAATGTGCTGCGGGGCGTCAGGGTAGTTACTGACGACACAAGAGCAACAGGAACGGTGAGGGAGACAAGCAGTGATTACTTCATTACTTCACACTGTCAGCTTATAATTACCAACTGAGCTATGTACTCTGAAGAGAAAGGCCTCGATTCCATGAGCATCTCTGACAACAGGAAACAACGAGACTGCAGGGTGGGAAATGGCTTCCCTGAGGAAGTGATGCTAGAACACGCACGGGGGCTCCCGCTCAATGGGGGAAATGTAAAATCTAGATGCAAATGAAGCTAACACAAGCAGGGGGGCAGGGAGGGAGAAGGGTGCTACCTTGCCAGCTGGGAAGCCTGGGGCACTGAACCCCACAAGACTACAGACTTCACTGAGGGGCTGCACCTCTAAGGGAAGGGACCAGCCCACCGACATGCCCAGGCTCAAACAGGGAGCTCCTGACTAGGCTCCAGGCCAGAGCCCAGAGGCTAAAGGAGGCCCCCAAGATGCCACCAACTGAGCAAGGTTCCAACGACAAGAGAAAGCTGTGGGAAATGGCCAAGGTCTTCATTCCTCTTGGTTACGCTGCCCTTCTGCCCCTTCCCAAGCCCCTGCTGCCTGAGGTCAACTGTCAGGAAATAAACCAGGCTTCCAAGGAATGGAATCAGTAAGGCTTTGCTTCAGGTGAGTTTCCAGGTACAGGCAGGGTCTTCTTGCTCCGGTGGGCAGCCACGCAGACTGGAGCGGGACCCTAACGCTGCCATTATCATCATCATCTCCAATGATTTTGCGGTCACTCTCTATAGCTGGTAATTACTGAGCACCTGTAAACCACGCTAAGGAGTTTCTGCTTTATTCCGAGGCTCACAGATTCCCCAGGAAGGCACATGCACCTCTGAAAGCAACTGCTGGCTGCAGTATGGAGGCAGGGAGCCCAACACGAAGGCCAGGGTCATGTTCCAGGGAAGGTATGATGGTGGTTTGGGGACAGCAGTGGAGAAGAGAAAGCCCCTGGGCTGAAAGCTTTGGGAGTGACACAGATCACCTGAGACAGAGTGTGGAAAGCACCCAGGACAGAGCTGGCACACAGTGATTGCTCAATAAACGGCAGGTTTAAAAAGAAATAAACTGCTGCAGCTGCGGTGCGCAGAGGGCCTGGTCTCCTCCATGCACAGACCTGGCCACCTGGAAGGACCAGAAGTATAATAATAGATTAATCTACTTCCACACCGGGGACCTGACTCATGGACCTTCAAAGAAGGGGGAGTCCTGGCCTCAGACAGGAGGTGCAGTGGCCTTCCCTGGACTGTCATGCAAGATTCACCACCCAGACCACAAGCTTCATTCTCATCCCAAGGCACCTGCCAGATGCCACCACAGCTGGAGCCCACAGTCCACACCTGGATCTAAAAAGTCTGTGATAGTTCCTGGTTGTTTAATGTGTATAAATTCTCTCCGCCCATCTGGGCTGGATCACAAAGGATTCTCAGGCTGAATCAAAAAGCATGAGGTTCCTGAAATCAGGCCCAGCAAGGTTATTGTTTTTTGTTGTTATTTTTTCAACTTTTTATATTGAAATAACTTTACATTTACTGAAGAGTTTCAGAAAAACTACAGGGAGTTCCCTTCCACCGCTTCACCCAACATGAAGGGCTTTAGGCAGGGAAGAAACCTGGTCAGAATTCTGTCTGCACAAGGGCTGCCGGAGGGGGCAATATGGATGCATTAGGACCAGCTGGGGACTGATGCCAGCACCCAGGGAGGGTCAGCTGAGGCCTAGTCTCTTGCCCTGGGATTAGCAGTCAAAAAGCCCTCAGGCTCCAAGACTAAACCATGAAGAAGGACACAAGCAGCAGGGCTGGCGGTCACTGACTGTGCCACTTGCTAGAGGGACCTCGGGTAAGTGACTTGACCTCTCAGTGCCTCAGTTTGTTCCTCTGTGAAATGGTAGCAATGCTGGTGCTCACATCATAGCCGGTTGTGAGGACTAACTGACCCAATCAGTCACATGCTTAGAGCAGGATTTTTACATCCATACAGTGTCAGTTTGCATTATTAATCCAGCATAAAGAGCCTCAGGTGGGGATACTACTAGCAATCCCGGAGCAACCAGCATCTACTGAGCACCTCCTGTGTGTCAGGCCTGGGCTCAGGCACTTCGCGCACCATCTCCACCACCATAAGCAGGAGGGACTGTCCCCAGCCGCGCTAAGCAGACGAAGACCCAGAAGCTTCACAGGGTGCGGGCACCAGCTGGGAAGAGGCTCAGATGCTCTGATTCCAAGTCCGTATTCTCAAACCTTATGCCACCTTGCCTCCAAGGCCCAGCAGGGTGACTCTGGCGAATGCCTTTCCCTGCCTTTAAGAGTGGACACGCTCCTTTGGGTGCATAAATGCTGCTCTGTTTGTTTTCTTTTTTAAAAAGAAAAGTGTCTCAGTTCTTTACAGTCACACAGTTAATCTCTCAATTTACAAAAGAGTAAGTCATGTGACTGGATTCCACAAAAATTCTCTCTCCAGGTTTATGATTTTACAGAAAACTCCAGGGAAAACCGCCTGGAGCGAGTTAAAACCAGATCAGCCATAAACCATGTCCTGGTACAGCCTCACCAAGCCAAGACTCAGATTACTCATTAAATACATGATAAATATTCGCCTCAGATCAGCAGGAAGTGGCGGGGGTGGGGGGGTGTAAAATAAGGAAAACCTTTTTGCTTCATGAGGGGGAAAAAAAAAACCTATTATAAATACAGAGCGTTGCAAGCTCCAAATTAGTGAACCCAGAATTGGGGGACAGGGTTTTTAAAAGTCACCTCCTTAGGTATTTTTAAGTAAGGCAGTAAGGGGAAAGGGCTGCTCCTCAAACCTCTTGAAGGGACCAAAGCCAAGGGGACACTGGAGTGTCCGGACAGCCCCAGGGAGAAACAGCAGTCCCCCCACGCCTGGGGACCCCCTCCTCTGACTGTGGACACGGGCCATCTCTGGCCCTCCATGTGCACTTCTGTCCAATGAGGCTGCTAGACTGACAGCCTCTCAGAAACCTTCCAACTCTGACATATGGAGTCAGGCAGTCCTGGGTTCAAATTCTGTCTGTGCCAATAGGAGCTTGGTGACCTGGCTCAAGTCACATCACCTTTCAGCCTCAGTTTCTTCTCATGTCAAATAGAGAGAAAAAGCCCCACAAAACACAGCTGCTGGGTGGATGAAAAGGTTAAAAGTTGGTAACATTCTCAGCAAGTGCTAACAATACTACACGAGCCACAGATCTGGATGATGTCATGATTACATTGATGGTGGTAAGTAAAATACATTTTAAAAAAAGATACTCTGATCACTCCAGCAGGATTTAGTTCCTGGCACAATAGTTCCCAGCATAGACTCTGAAGCTGGACTGGCCTGGGTTCAAACCCTGACTCCACAACTTATGAGCCATGTGACACTGGGTAAAGTCACTTAACCCTTTGAGACTCAGTTTCCTTATCTGTCAAATGGGGATAATATTATAGTGCTCACCTCACCAAGTTACTTAGGGCTAAATTAGTTAATAGATATAAAGCCTTCAAAATAATGCCTGGCACATAGTAAATGAGATATACAAATTTATCATTATTTAAATGATTTATCATTTACTAAACTTTAGCTATATCATTTATTAAAATTCGGGCAAGTCGCTATTGTTCTCTGAGCTTCAGTTTCCCTAGCTATAAACTGGAGAATGTTGACCAGATGGACTCTGAGGACCCTCAAAATTCAGAAACTTGTTGATTCAGTTGTTTGTTTTTGCTCTTGCTGTCCCACTGCATAAACTACAGTCCACTCTGACCAGCTGGATCCCAGGCCCTGCTCCAGAAAGCCTTCCCTGAACACAGGGACAACCTCCTAGAGGACCAAGTCCGTGCCTGAACACACCCGGGGACGTCACCGCTCTCTGGGGCCTCGCTCCCAACCAAATTGCAAGTTCTAGGAACATGGCCAGCTTTTTATAAACAGATCCTCTGTGGCTCCCTAGCACCCAAAGCTGTGTTGCATACAGAAGGGGCTTAATAAAGATACATTGGTTTAAAACATAAAGGAATTGTACTGCCAATACCTAGAGAACCATGGTGGTGAATGAGGTCTAGGGAATCATCTAGTCCAAAAACGGCAAACAGGTTTTATTTTCAGTGCCAATTCTCATCAAGTAGTCGTGGCTGCCTGGGGCAATGTGTTGAGAAGGATTCTGGGGCCACATCAGAGCTCAGCTAGGAAGAGTGCTGTGATTGATTACCGATGTCTGCAGTGAGCGTGGTAAAGCTGGGGTTGATTACTGATGTCTGCAGTGAGTATGGTAAAGCTAGCCTTGATAGCATGCTTGCCCCTTCTAATCTAGTCCTACACCCTCCTTTTATAGAGAAACTGAGGTCTCCTGACCCCCGAAGCACCCTTTTTCCTGTCACCACATTCTCATTTGCAAAAACATTCTACATGAAAGAGGAGCCCTGGCCTTTTAAAATTTAGAGTAAAGAGATCCCAAAGAAGAGAGAAGATCAGAGACAAAGAAATACAGAAAAAAACTGTGTGTAAAACACAGGGCTCACTTTGTGAAAGAGAAATTATTATGGAAGGGCAAAGCAGACATTCTAAAAAGGAATTTTTTCTTTTTAAAGAAAGACAAGTCTGTCACACATGCTCAAAGTAGAAATCTTACAAATTCCTATTGCAAAATAACTCCTGGTCAGCCAACCACAATCTCTATAAATATATCACAAGATCAGCAGCCCAGGCAAATAGGGGGAGGGGGAGAATGACTGCATGAATTTTTAAAAAATCAAAATAGTTCCTCTCACAGTTGGAAAGGAAGGAGTCACCCATTTTCCTACAAAATGAGAGGCCCATGAAGAAAAGGAAGATTGTAATTCTACACATCCCAATGGGCACCTGCTGAGAAATCTAGACAGCCAGACTATTTCGAAATTATTTTACAATTCTGTTTTCTTTGCAAGGGGAAAAAAAAAAAAAGCTGGTACCCTGAATTCATTAGGGCAGCCAGGGTCTTACAATGGCTTACATGGAATTGTTCAGAGTGGGAATAGCCAAGTGCTCAAAGGGGCGTGTGATCTGGGTGGTATGTCCTATAGGATCTGGACCAGAAAAACAGATGCTACTCTGGGTCTTTAAAATGTAGGCAAATTAATATAGTGAGCATTTGAGTACACAGGTGACGAAGAGGCCAATAAGTCAAACGGGACAAAAAGGGAACCAAGGATTAGCGTATGAGGCAGGTACTGCTACCACCTCTAGGCCTGGGAGAGAAAGGGAAGAGAAGGTATTATCAGAAGTTGGGGCTGTTCAGCAAGGGCTGTCCAGTGGGAATGGATCCTAGAGGGAGGGGCTGGAGCTACAACGAAAGAGTCGGAGAATGAGTTGGGTAGACATCCCCTGGGCTTTTCCCTTCTTCCCACCTTCTAATCAGCCTGCTGTGAATTTTTCTTGCTAAACTATTCAAAGGCCAGAAAGCAAGGGCGCCTGGGAAATGTAGTTCCTTGAAATACAGAGCACAGCAGGGGAAAACAGGGATGGAGCTGAGGGAGGTCAAACCAACAGCTGATCAGCTCAGGCCAGGAAACTGCTGAAGAGCTGCAACCACTTGATGGCAGTGTCCTGCACAGCTCACCAAGGGGTCCTCCTGAGTCCAGCATCCCCATATGGACTGTAACTTCCTCACACGCAACGACTGTCTTCCCTGAAACTGCATCCTCTTCCACACTACCCAGCAGAGTCACAGCTCAGAGCTGGAAGGGTGCTGAAAGTCTAAGAAATGGAAGCCTGGCCATCTAGTCTTGTCTCCCAACACAGGGGATGCTTGTATGGCCTGCCAGTGTATTTCTGCTTCCAACCTTTGCTGAGAATCTACTATTGACAGAAAACTCATAATGTGGAAGGACAGTTGTCCCTAACCCATCACTCAGAAGATCCAGGAACCCAGTGGACACTCTAGAAGCATCTAGAACACTCTGTTCATGGGGATGGGAAGTAGAGGCTCTGTGGTACCAAAGTCTGATGCCAGCTGGGCAGGCTGAGGGGAAAACACTCCTAGGGCCCCTGAACTTTCCACCTTCAAGGACACTACTCCAGATTTACACTGAAACTTCATGGTGGTGTTTTTTGAACCATATTATATAAGACAAGAGCATTCATTCAACCCTGTGAACTTCTTTGTCCTGACTGTGGCCAAAAGCTCGGTTTCAAACTACATTCTACAAAGAAAGACAGGGCCCTTCCCCCTCACTGAAAGCTCCATTCCCCCTCCCCCAAGCCACAGGGCCGAACTCCCTCCCCTGTTTTCTTAAAGCACTTATTGCCTGGGCCATTCAAATACTATTGATCAACCAGCTGGTATACTCAGTCATCTTTTTATGACCTGTCTTCCCAGTTGGACCATACATCTTTCCTGGGCAGGGGCTGTGCCTCTGGATTCCCAGTGCCCACCACACGACCCAGCATCCCGAGAGCATCTATACAGCATCCTTAAAGGGACAGATGACCCAGGTTCCCAGAGCTGACTCTGGGGTAAGGTAGAAATAACACATTCTATCAATACCGCACATTTGTTGAGTGAATGATGGGATTTTTACATCCATTGCTTCATCTGATTCTCCTAAGATAGGAGTCACGATTACCAATGCAGAGAATAAAGTGGAGGTTAAGTGACTCTGCCCACATCACTAGGTACTAGCAGGGCTGAGATTCAAACCCAGGTCTTGTTCCAAGACAAATACTGAGTTCCTTCCCTCTCCTGGCCATAGTCTCTCTTCCCAAGACCCCATGTCTTGCTTTTCTTTCATGAAATGAATTGATTTAAGGAAACCATTAAGTGATTAAAAGAGTTAATAAATGTAAGGCACTTAGAAGAGTGCCTGGCACAGACTGCTATGTAAGTAATGGCTACCACGGTCTTCACTGTTACCATCGTTACCTCTCCATTGCTGTAAAATTCATTTCAAAAATCAACTCACCACAACATCAACAGTTAGTAACCTTCATGGCCAAAGTAGCACAAAATGCCTACATTCAATTAAAACTGGGAAATTAAAGAAAAGTGAAATGACTGAACAGTTAAGAGGAGACATTTGAAGACACCGTATGATACGAAGAGGTTTATCCAAAGCACTGACCTTCCCTGTACCAGAAAACCACCAACGCTTTATTCAAAACTACGCTAGAATCTCCCGTCCTGATTGACCTGATGGACAACACCTTCAGTGCATAAAATACAGTGCTTTCTCATTGATGCATAGTCTTTTGAGCCAGAAAGCCTGTTGTGCAGAGGGAAAGCAAAGGCCCAGAGTGGAGGTAACATATTCGTATGCAAGGTCACATGTGTTTAAAAACAATCTGCACGTGACTTTCACAAGTGTTAACCATATTGCTCCCTTGTCAGGCCGAGTGTAGGGCTATGCAATTATGGGAACTAAATAATATGTTTTAGGCCGGACATATAAAAATCCATACTCCAGCTCACTGCTTGGCCCAAAGTCTTTGTGCAAACAAAACAAGTCAGCAGCTACCAACCCCAGCTAAGACAGGATGAGAAGGCCGCATTCTGCTATGTCAACTATCCCAAATGGGGTTCTTCTTCAAGAATCTCCAAAGCAGCTGTGTGCCCTCAGCTGTCACATCCACTGCCACGTTTCTCTGATTTTAACTTGGCACTGTTACAACAGCCTTACCAACTCTCACATCCTTTGACCTAGTAATCCACTTTGGGGATATCACATAAAAGAAGGAAAAGGATTCATGCACAAAGATGTCCATTGCATTATTTATAATAAAAACTGGGGAACAACCTACAAGCACAACAGTGTCAACAAATAACTACTTACAAAGCCATTAGAATAGATGCTCGTGCATGGTAGAGAGCTACATGAAGAACGCTTAAGTGCTAAAGTGAAATGGCAAGAACAAAAATAAAAAATATATATATGATTTTATATAAACAAACAATACATGCACGTATATAGTACCTCCAAAAGCATTTGCCCTGGGAGGTTCAAAAATAGATGATATTTTTTTTCTTCCTTCCTGTTTAACTTTCTATCATTATCACTTTTGAGGAAAAACTCACCCAAGTTTACACATGCTACACATCTAGAAAGGCAGGTATCGGGACAGGGTGATCTCCTGCCATGACATCCTTCCCCAGATTGAAGACCTGTGATTCTACAAGACATGTATTTAGTCTGTCCTCAAGGATTCAGTCACTTGAGTAGACATGGTAGCTGGACCCAGGTACACACCTATGCACTGGGAAGTTCGGCACGCAGGGCATTCAAACTCCACCTGAGAGCAGAACAACATGACCCTGAGACTACCTTCGAGCACTGAGATTTTCAAGAGGCTCTTGGGAGAGGTAATCTTTCAGCCTGTTGCCCTTTGAATACAGAAGAACCTGAGAGTGAGGTTTCTATATTGTACGAGTACGTAGGCATAACCACAATAACTGAGACCACTGGAATGTTATTGAGATACTATTATGAGCCAGCAACTCCAAAAGGTTCATTCAATGTGTTTGAATGCATCCTACATCCTCATTAACCAGGCAGGGGTTCTTGATCTACTTTATGACCGGGGAAACTGAGGTTCTGAGTAGCTAAGTGATTTGCTGGTGTAGGGAACCGGACCGAAGTGAGAATGCTTGGAGATGAGCCATCCGACTGCATGTGAGTATGGAATGTGAATGTATGTCAGGCATCTTCAGTAAACCATCTCATTTTATCTTCACCACTTACCTGTATGGCGAAGAATAATGTTGTCACTTCTCTGGGCCTTTCCAGAGTTCCTAATACTATTGTGATCTTATAGATAAAGAAATTGAGGCCCAGAGAGGTAAACTTACTTGCCCCAAATCACATAGCTAGTAAGCAACAGGGCCAGTGTTTGTACCCAAACTTGTCTGCCCCCAAAGTCCATGTACGAAACCATTGTGCCATATCTAATTCTCCCAAAAGAAAATGAAATGAAAGAGTGCATCACAGTATGAGGAAATACGCTCAGAGGCACAGTTTGCCTAGAGGCGGTGAGCTTCCCAGGGGAGGTGTGTCATCAAAGGATGGACAGCCATCTGGTGAAAAAATAATCAGTGCCTACAAGCAAAAGGATGGATCAGCTATAAGGGAGGAAGAGACAGGGGAGATGGAGATAAAAAGGTGGTGTTCCTTGCCAAGATATTCTAGTTCTGGATCCTTCTGGAAGATCCCAGACCATCCTAACAGTTCTTCAGACCAGCCCTAATTATCCAGCTTTTTCATCCTCCATATTTAAAGGCCACCATCTTTTAGTGAAATGTTGCGGACCAAATATTTCATTTCCTTTATTCCCCTTTTTCTGGCTTCACACGTGTAGTAAAAAGTTAATGAATCTATAAATTGCTCACTGGCTTAAAAAAAAATGAAAAAAACAGTTAATGGAAATTTTAATGAAAATGTTCCATCTGCATAACTGATGGCAAACCCAGGGACAGAATACCTGGCACTGCATGGCCCAAATTGAGTGCCATGAAAGCCTGAAAACCTTTACTGAAAGAAAGTGGGGTCCCAAGCTCATGGATGTCCGAGAAAGGAGAATGACTCCACTCCAGGCTTTGAAGTGGCGACATGAGTCATATCTACCCTAAGGGCTACATCGTCTGCACATTCAATCATCAAACTGGGAAACCCAGTTTCTGAGAAAAGAAAAACGGCCAGAACCACACTTTTTCTAAGGCATGAGGACAAGGTTTGGGACTTGAGGCCAAAGATGGGAAAAGTCATGATAACTGAAAAGCCACCATGTTCTGCTAGGGTTCCCAAGAGGAATCCATCACCATTTAAGTACCTGAGTTCTCCTCCTCTGGAAATATTAGTCCATAGAAGAAGGGTATGTGTATTTTAGAAAAAGTGCTCCAGACCATCCTGGTACATGCTCGCTATTCAAAAGTACCTCTTTGATGTCTACTCTACATGAAGCGCTGAGCTAGAACCTCTATAGACTTTCTTATATGCCCCCTACAGCATGAAAAGGTAAACATGACTACCCTCACTTTAACTGGTAAGGAAACGGTGGCTCAGAGAAGTTAAGTGACCATCTCAAAGTCACACAGCTCATCCATCCGCATCATGGTAGGTCGATATTCAAGCAATCAGCACTCAAAAAATCACCCAGGTTTCCTTCAAAAGCCTCCTAGCAGGCTTTTCAGCCTCCATTCAAGGTCCTTCACTTCAAGAGCCCCCACCTACAGCCTGTTTGGTCTCTCTAAGATAGAAGCGTGACCCTGCCATTCCCGTTTAAATCCTTCACAGGCTCCCCTTTTTCTGCCAAGGTAAAAATCACACTCCTTCTCAGCTGCCACCAACACAATCCTCACACCTAATGCTTCGGCCACACCAGGGCTCCTGCACCTACTCCCTCGCTCACTGACTGGGTAACTCTGCTGCTCATCCTTCGTCAAGTCTCACCCTAGACATCACTTCCACCAGGAAACTTCTCGACATCGCTACTCTGCCCTACTCCACCTCTCATCTCCCCCTGGCCACCAAGGCAGAGTAAGACCTCCTGTAATGTACACTCTTCCTAACGGTCCCACTGCTCAACTACCTACCTGCCTGCCACCTTCCTTAGGCCATGGGGTGCCCTCAGGCAGGGAACAAGGCTTGGTCAGCGAGCACAGGCCCTGGCCCAGAGACGAAGCCTGGGAAACGCTGAGAATGGGCGGGGTGGCAGGAGATGTCTTCCTGCAGCATCCTTGCCAGACAACAGGCTCAAACCCTGGCACCAGGTCCCGCTCTGCCCAGCCTTCCCCACCATCCCCAAAGGAGAATCACATGGACCAGCCGCCCATTGCTGAGGGGCTGATGGAGCACTGACAAGAACTGGAAGCGATGGAGTTTCCCCCAACACCTCAACCTCTTTGCCTATTCATTCTTTTCTCACCAGCTCTAAGAGGGTAAAAGTGGTGGAAGTAGAGTCAGAGAAATGAAAGCGAGAAGGACAGGAAACCACAGAAGCAAGAAGTGCCACAAGCACATGCTCGGGAGAGTGGAGACAGGTCCACATTTGTCCTAAGGGTGACCTGGGCCAACTGCAAAGCTCCACAGACACAGACACCAGCCCTCCAGCAACCAGGGCTCTCAAAGAAACACACAGGGACAAGAAATACCTGGAAATTACAACAGCTACTTTTAGTTTCCAGAGATTTTGAAGCCTCTTTCTTTTTGTTTTTCCCCTAAACCAGTTACAATTAGCATTGAGGGATATAATTACGTTGTTACTCTAATTGCTTGTTTGAAGCAGGATCTACGGGGGTTTAATAGAAGATTTGAGGGGGAGGGCAGAGAAAAGCAAAAAGTCAGGATAATCACAGAAGATAGCGTAATGGTACTTTCTTCCCAGGTAGAGTCGAGGCCTGACTGGCGCCAGGGGCCAGGGGATTGCGTCCCCGCCAACTCCCTCGCCTGGCTGGGTCCGGAACGGCGCTACCAGGCGGCGCAACTTCACTAGAAATTGATTTTGGAGACGCTGACCTAATTAATCAGGAAAGGATCCTAGGAAGGCCCTCGGATTTGGAGCCTTTGCACTATTATTGGCAGTGACACACTTACACATTGACGGGCAGTATGTTCCCAGGCGGAGTGAGGGTGGTGGTGGCTGACAGAGCTGGGCTGTGTGGGGCCAGAGGCCTGCCTGTCACTCTGGAAGGATGGTCCTGAGCAGGGGGAGCACACGGTTCTGGGGCTCTGGGGACAGAAATTAGAGGGAGGCAGCTCTGAGCTCAGGATGAACAGGAACATTCTCCTCCAGGGCAAGAGGACGACTGAGACATAGTGAACACCTTGCCAACAGAGGCATTCCGGCTGCATGAGGATACAGAGGAACCAAGCTGATGAAGAACCAAATGCCTTTGGGGGACTGTACCAAGGACTCCCGTCCCCAGACCATAGAGGGGACAGGGGTCTGCAGGGACAGTGAGGAGGAAAAACGTTCTTTTTACATCATAGGATCCTTCCCACCTTCCAGCCACTAACTCCTTGAGTTATGGGGACTTCTGCCCTGAAGAGCCAGCCCTCATGAGTGGGCGGCAATGGAAATGCTCCTTCTCTAATTACTTTTTTTCAATTACAGGTAGCAATTTGCAGTAGTAACCAAATGCTACCTCCATGTGGGAAATGTGAAGCTCCAATGCAAAGTCAAAAGCAAGGCAATCTCGTGGGAAATTATGGCCACCACAGTGGCCGTTCCGTGTTCCAGGACCTTCTCCTCCATCCATCATCCCATTTCATACAAGCACAACATCTGGACTGGGGATCCTGCATTCAAGCCTAATCTTTGCCACCTTGAGGTCAAAAAATAGGCCAAGATCAACTGCCCCACTGTCTTTAAGTTTCCCATCTTAGGGAGAAGTGGGGAATAGGATCACCCCATAGGCCCCCCAACCCCCGGCCCAAAATGCAGGAAAGCAGGACGTTTCCCTAAGTGCAGAGATAATAACTCCATCGAACAGATCTGACCCTATATATGCACCTCTCATCTGCAGGAGGGCCCTGCCTTCTGAAGTCATTGCACCACTAACTACACAATGTCAGGGCCTCCCACCTGCTCACCCCAGCAGAGCTGGTTCCTAGCACAATATTGGAACATAGTGGGTACTCAAAATAACGCAGAGATGAACAGCACAGAGTGGGCACTTAACTGGCAACTATCAGGTGGGTCTGATGAAAAGACGTATATCCTTTGAATCCAGTAAGTTTGGTCTGAAAAATCTTAGATTCAGGTCAGAGGAGGGGACCTCCTGGTTGCTTCCAGAACCTTCCAATTCCCATAGCCACAGGCCTCCTTGGATCCCTCCTCTGATCTGGCAACTGCAAAGCTGTGAGGCGTGGGGGCCCTCAGCAATTCTCTTTAAGGCCCTGAAACATTCCACAGAATGTGAAGATGTGGGCTTCCAGGCAAAGATGGCCACTCAGGTACCATGGAGTTTAGCAAAGCCCTCTCTGCTTTCCTCCCCGGTCCGGCCTTTTGACTAGTTTGTGCCTTTAAGCAGAACTGTCATAGTCCAAATCTCAGAGCTGCCTGCGAGAAATGAGTTCTGCTGGGTTTTCTGCATTTTCGCCACTCAGAGTTGACAGTGGCGAGGGAGGGTGCTTGAGGCCCTCAGTACAAAGGGAGCGAAAATTCCACCGCGCCATTTATGAGGTTGCACTGCACATATGACCCAGAGCAGAAAGACTCATTGAAATCCAATAAAAGTGAGGGGCGGGGGACTCTGCTCTGTTCACAGAGAGGCTAACAGCATCTCCTTCCACTCGACCTGCCCAGCTCTGCCATCGACCGAGGGCAAAGCAAGCTGCCATTCTGATGCTCTGTCAAGAGCAACACGATGGCAACCAACGGGACATCCTGGACGCGCCCTTCTCCCCCACGTTCTTCCAGGCCTTCAATTAAAAAGGCCCTCAGAAGTCTGAGACAGCTGTGGTGTGCTTTGGGGGAGGGGGTGGGGGGTTACAGAGCAAAAGTTTTATTTATAATAAAACATAAAAATAGAGAGGTGGCACTTGTTTTTCTAGTTGAGACAATTATCGGCTGCTTTCACACTTTAAAACCTGGGAGACCTCGTACCTGCTTGGAAGCCTACACATCAGGGCTGTTCCAGCCGCAGAAAGCAGCCAGAGAGACACGCAAGACCTGGTCCCAAACAGGGCCTCCCAAGGGCCTCGGCCTGAGCTTCGGAACACAGGCCAACTCTCAAGTCAGTTCAGCTCAGTTCAACAGTCACTTAATGGTCAGAAAAGGTATGTGGCCATGGGAACTGGAAGGTTCTAGGACTCTATGTGTCAAGCCCTGTGCTGGACTTTGGGGATTTAAGTAACAAGACACCAAGGGACTTGCAATGTGGGCAATGTCACGTGTACTATCGTGTGCACCATTTGAGCGTTCACCATGTGCACAGCCGTGTGCCAAGTACGTTACACACATCACCTTTTAGTCCTTACAGTTCCATTGCGGGGTAGGTATTCCATACCTTAATTGTCCAGATGAGGAAACGAAGAACCACTGAGATGAAGTGTCTTGTTCAAGGAGAGGAGCCCAGGTCCAACTGCAGTGCTGTTCCCAAGTCCCCTGGATAAGTCCAATCAACGAGTGGATAAGGATTCATTGAAAGGCCCCAGGACAGATCCTCTGTCAGGAGAGCCAAAGAGACATTTCCTTCTTTCCTTCCTTCTTTCTTTCCTTCTTCCTTCCCTCTCTCCCTTTTTCCCTCCCTCCTTCCTTCCTTCCTTCCTCAAACCTTCCCTGAGCTCCTCCTCTGAACCAGGTCCTCTACCTACATGATCTAAGTGAAGGGCAGTGTGGGAAAACAGTGGTCGCTTGGAAGGGGAGAAGAGGGACATTGTCAATGTAATCCTCGAAACAGAACCAAGATAAAAGAGCCACAGACAGCAGGAGACAGGCCTTCCCAGAGCCATGCAAAACAGAATGGCTGGGCTGCTGGAAAGAAGTGGGTGAGCTCTACCACTGGAAACAAGGAGTGCCTGGTCAGGAATCCTGGAGCGAGAACAGGTGTCCAGTAAGGTTCCCCCGATGACCAGCCGCTGGTCTCCCTTTCAGCTCGGTGAGTACAGATCCATCCAAGACATCGAGACCCCCAGCTTGCACACTGCCATTTGCACGGCACATAAGCACAGGCTCTCCCACCCACCCGGTCCCCACCACACCCCTGCAAGGGGTATTTTCATACCCCACTTCAGAGATGAGGAAACTGAAGCGCAGAGATCCTCACTCCTTGGCCCATAATCAGTATGGGAACGTAAGGGGCTGTGGGATGATTAACATCCAGCTTGCCCCCCACCTTCCATAAGTAATTACACAATGGCTCAGGTCTGGAGGCCCTCCCTCTAGGTACCATGTCTGCAATCAGGGGAATGAAGCTGGGACGTCTTGAAGGAGCAAAGGGCTATCTGTCTCTGTGAACTCACACGAAGTCCCAGGACACCCTGTTTCCTTGGAAAACAGTTTCTAGACTTGTCACCTATAATTTGCCTGAGTCGCTTATTTTTTTTTTGGTAGGTTTTCCCCACATCACTAATTGCTTTCACTGCCTTTTTATCCATAAATTTAATTAACCTGCTATGTGATCTTGGGTTAGGCGAGCCACCACCCACTCTTCAAACTCAGTTTCCCTGTCTGTTAAATGAGAGTGGGCTCTAATCTCTCAGAGCCCTGACAGCTCAACTATCTCAGGATTCTGCCACCAGGCTCAGGCTAGGCATCTGACCTTGATGTTTCTCGCTACCTTGCCTGATAGCTCCCCAGAGCACCCCAGACCATCCTGCTCAGACTACCTCCCAGCCTTGTGTCAGTGGAGCTACCTCTCAAGGTCTTGCCTTATCCTAGATGAAAACGCAGGACAGCCTACCTTGGCAAAGTCCCCTCTGTCCCCAATGAGGCCCCAAAGCTCAAATTTGCCTCTGGCATTTCAGCGGAGCTGCCAGTCCCCGGGTGTAGGAGAAACTCCAGATCAGGGGCTGGATCAAGAGCATAAGCGTGAGGCTGAAATTGTAATAATAATAACTGACATTTATATCACGCCTTTCATCCCCAAATCCCAAATTAATTAACTTTTTACGAGACATTTTTAAACTAGTGCCATTTAATAAAATTCTATTAGGAGAAGTCTTTTTTTTTTCCCCCAGCCCTGTATTTTTATTAACAGCCACCAAAAATATAATTTACAGGCAACCGAAAGCCAGTCAAGAGAGAAACAGGGAGAGGCTGATTCTGCTGATGAAAAAGCAGAAGATTCAGCACTGGCCACAGGGGCTGACCCTCTGGCTTCACTGCTAGGGGTCTGAGTCCTCTGGGGCTCCCAGGGGCCCCTATTACTCTACAAGACCGAATCTCAGCCCTGCATCATTCATCTCATATTAACTGATCACCTATTTTCTGCAGCCACTATATGAGCACTGTGGATAAAACAAGCAAACAAAGCCTTCACGCTCCTTGCTTTCTTGGCGCACACACTCTGATGTGGAAGAGACATGCTAGACGATTATCTCACTGATAACTAGATAATTGTAATTGTGGTAGGTGCTGAAAAGAAAGAGACCACTTTCTCCCCGTGACAGCATCAAATGGAAAAACAATCTAGCCTGGAGTTAGGGGCAGGTTGATCAGGAAACACCTCCCTGAGAAATTAGTATTTAACCTGAAAAACGGTTTGGCCATAAGCCAGGGGAAGAGAAAGAGAGGCCATGGGAACAGGATCCATGAGGGCTCAGAGGCTAGAAGGTGCTTGGCAAGTCTGATGAAGAAAGAGAAGGTCAGCCTGGTGGGGCAGAGGGAGGGAGGGAGGCTGTGAGATGGGGCTGGACAGAGGACAAAGCCGGCGGAATTGGAATTCCATCCTGAGACGAATGGAGAGCTGACCAAGGCTCAGGCAGGGGAGAAGCATGATTCAATGTATCCTTTTCGATAATCGGTTCATGGCTGGCCTGTATATAGCAGTCCCCCCTTATCATCCACAGGGCATACGTTCCAAGACCCCCTAGCAGATGCCTGAAACCACAGCTAGTACTTAACCCAATATAGACTATGTTTCTTCCTATACATGCCTATAATAAAGTTAAATTTATAAATGAGGAACAATATAAAATAGAACAATTATAACAATATACTGTAATTAAGGGTAGGTGAATGTGGTCTCTGTCTCTCTGTCACTCTCTGTCTCAAAATATCTTATTGTACTTGACATACCGCATGGATACGCTAGACAAAGGGGTGATTCATGTCCCAGGCAGGACGGAGCGGGACGGTGTGCGATTTCATCATACTACTCAGAACAGTGCACAATTTAAAACTCATGAACTGTTTATTTCTGGAATTTTCAATTTAATATTTTCAGACTGTGGTTGACCACGGATAACTGAAAACATGGAAAGCGACACCGTGGATAAGAAGGCTTTACTGTACTCTTTTGTATCTGTGGAATGTCACCTTTTTTATGCACCTGTTAAACCCACACTGTCCAATACAGTTGCCACCAGCCACATGTGGCTACTGAACCTTTGAAATGTGACTGGTCCAAAGTAAGATGTGTTATAGGTGGAAAATACACACCGATTTCAAAGACGTCATATGAAATTAAAAAATGTACAACAGCTTAAGAATGTTTATATTGATTACCTGTTGAACTGATAACACTTTGCAGATATTGAGTTACATATGTTATTAACATTCATTTCACCTGTTTTTTTGTTTGTGGGTTTTTTTTTTAACTGTGGCTACTAGAAAATTTAAAGTTACATATGTGGCGTGCATTATATTTCTATTGGACATCTCTGTGTTATGGATTTAAGAAGAAAAAAACTTAAATATTTATTCATCTACTTTGGGGGATGGGCATTCATGGCTACTGCGGCTAGTTGAAGCCCAAGAGTGTATTCATCGGGCCTTCACCCCGTCCTCCAGGAAGGTGGAAATCCTAGAAATTCCACATGGAATCAGAACTGTGCAGGGCAGCAGCACAGGGGGCTAGGTGAGGCTGGAGGTTCTAAGAGGCAAGCCAATCCCGACAATCACCATCATATTCCCCATCCAGATTTAGCAGGGAGGGAAAAAAGTTTAAAAAGTTACAAGGAGAAAAACCTAGAAACTGAAAAGCCTTTCGACTCCCACCCTCTGAATCACAGTCAAGTATGGTCAAGGCACGATCCTATCCAGAGCCTCCCGAACTTTGTTTCAAAGTTCAGGGCCAAGTTCTTTCCTGACGTTGGCAATGGACGGGACACAGTCAAAACCAGGGCAGGAGGGCCTGAGTCCCTCTTCTTCCTCATTTCTCTCCACACCCTAAACAAGTATCACAAACTAGTGGCCTGGAATGGTTTTGGTTTTGTTTGTGGGGGGAGGGGGGGTTCCACATTTAAAAATTTTTTATAATTGGTTGCCCTAATTTGAAATTTAGGAAATTTTACGTAGAACTCCAAATTTAAAGTTTCTCTTTAAAAAAAAACTGGAAGACTTGGCTACACTGGGCCTATGTTCTGACATGGCCACGATCAGCTGTAGTTGAGTGGCAATGGCTCCCCTGAGACGGAACACAGGAGCTCCCCAGTTCTACTGCATGTGGGTCTGTGCCCTGTCCCGATGCGCCCTACACTCCAGCTGCACTCAGGCTTTGGATACCCCACATGCTTTGGAGCCGCCACATACGCAGTAACTTGCCCAGAGCACCGTGCTCTCACTCATAGCTCGCTCCTCCTCATCCAACTCTGTTCTCCCAGCCTCCAGCTGCCCTCACCCCCCAGGTCTCCTGGATGGAGAGCAGTTCGCACTTACCACACTCTACTGCAATCATTCATTCCCATCTTGCTTCCTCCACCGGACACTGAGCCATTTGAGGGCAAGGATCGTGTCCTGCTTTTCTCCCGTCTCATCAGTGCCGGGCAGAAAAGATGCTCAGCAATGTTTGCTTGGTGAACCATGCCAAGAGGAGAGAGAACATACTGGAACTCACACCCTACCCTTGTCTCCTCCCCAGTGGGATTTCTTCTGGTGATGTTTCCAGATGCAGCTGGAACAGTCAACTTAGCAAAACCAAGCTAGAACACCCCCCAAATTACACTTTCACCAATTACCTGAGAGGCAAAAAAAAAATCATTAGAAGTTGAAAGTTATATGGCGTTTGGAGTGACTTTGAACCCATGTAACCACCCTAAATAGCTTTTTCTGTTGAGCAAACAAGAATTTCTTGATTGCCCTTTTTGAAGTTGCCAGAGTCCTGTCTTGTTGCTATTAAAATGAAGTTTCACAATGGTCCTAAACCAGTTATTCTAGTTTTCCTGAAAGAACTGACTGTCATTCAACACAAATAAAATCTTTTGTAAAACAACAAATGCAAAGGGACCTGCCCAGTGAAGTGAGAAGCAATCATCTCTCTCCATGCAGGAAAAATAGAGCACTGATTCATCTTCGGCTCCATAAGCATTTCCTGAGCAGCTACTGAATGCAAGACCTGGGGACACAGAGTTGAGTTTATAGCCCAGTAGAGTGGCAATAGATACAGAGGAGGCATCAAAGGATATGCCAGATACAGATCATGCACAAGGATTTTTTTTTTCAATTTATTTAATTTATTCCATCAAACCAGGCTCAGGTAGGCAACACTGCAGTCTTTTCTCTTTGGCAAATTAAAGGCTTTTTGATCCCCAGATCCTGCCTTCAATAGTCACATTAACCAGAAAGACCAAATACAATGTAAATAAGAGACAAAAGAGACGAGGAGAGGAGAAGAGAAGGGAGGGAGAGAGAGGGAGAGAGAGAAAGAGAGAGAAAGAGAGAGAGAGACAGAGAGAGAGAGAGAGAGAGAGAGAGAGAGACTGACTGCAAAAGTAGGGAGAGAAAAAGGAGAAAGGGGGAGAAAAGACCAGATTTAAGATTCAGGAGTGAGAAAGTATTTCCCATCGAGCCATTTCTCTGTGTGAAATTGAGAGAGAACACGAGAACTATACCAATGAACTTATCAAGTTCCATTATTTTGAATAAGGAGACTGAGACTCAGAGAAGGTCGTATCCTGCAACATCCAGCTCAAAAGCCCATTCTTTCCTCCATTTCTGATACCTCCAAGGAATTACAGAAAGAGCAGTGCCTATTAATGTAATGCCAGACACTGTCCTAAATGCTTTGCTAGTGGGTCCTATTTTATATTCCAACAACCCTATGTGGTAGGAACTGTTCTCACCTGCCTTTTCCAGATGAGAAATATGAGGCTCGGAGAGGGCTGACCAGTTGTCCAGCTGCACTTGCACCCCAAGCAATCTGGCTGCCAGGGCTTCACTGCCTCTTTATTCTGGAGACCCACCATGGACCCAATATTGACTCATCTCTCCAGAGCACGGAACAGAAATAAAGGCTGGAGTTTTCAGAGCAAAAGATCTAAGTACTGAAGAGGAAGAATGATACAAGAAACCCAGATACAGCCTGATAAAATTTCCCAACTCCAATAACAAAAAAGAATCCAATATACTTCCATAGTATATAGGGGGAAAAAACCTATAGAGAAAGAAGACTCAGTCTAGCATTAGACTTCTCATTTGCAAGATCAAGGGCCAGAAGACAACAGTGCAATAGTTACAAGGTTCTGTGAAAAAGGACTTTGATAGTGTCCTTCGATAGATGACTGGATAAAGATGTGGTATATATATACAACGGAATGCTACTCTTCCATAAGAAAAGATGAAATAGTGCCATTTGCAACAACATGGCTGGATCTTGAGATTATCATGCTAAGCAAAATAAGTCAGACAAAAAGTTAAGAACCATATGACTCACTGATATGTGGGATATAAAACTGAAAGCAACAAAGGAACAGACAAAGAAAGAAACAAAACCTCACAGACACAGACAACAGTTTAGTGATTACTAGAGGGTAAGGAGGAGAGAGGGAGTAGTAGAAGAGTTTTAAAGGGGGTCAAATATATGGTGACAGAAAGAAAACTGCGTGGTGAACACACAATGTGATATACAGATGATATATTACAGAATTGTACACTTGAAACCTATGTAATTTTACTAACCATTGTCACTCCAATAAATTTAATTAAAAAAAATAAATAGAAAGGAATTTGAACCTAGAACTCAATTACAAACCAACCCATCACTCAAGTGTGAGGAAAAATAATGACCTCTTCAGACAGACAAAGATTCTGGGGACACCCTAGCACCTTTTCTGAGAAACATTAAGGAGAATGGATCCAAGAGATAAGACATCAGACAGAATTTTAAAAGAGAAAGAAACCCAACAAAATAAAGTTAACTCTAAACAATGGCTGAAAATATACCTGTGAAGCTCAATGACGTTCTTACATAATTCCCAAAAAACATAATGTAGGTTATTTTTAAAGCTGGAAATAAAATTCGGTATCATAACAACCAAGAACTGATTATGGAGGATAAGGAAATTATAAGTATATTGCAAGGTCAAATATTTGTGTGTGTTTGGGGGAGGAGGAGTTTGGAGGCAGAGATACTAATTTATCTTGCCCAAGTTCAAATATGTTTGCTAAAAATTTAAGCATAACTAAGAAATGAGAAGTAGGATTATGTCTTCCAATCCAGTAGGGGTAGGAAGAAAATAAATCGAAATAAAGAAAAGGAGAGACTAAAGAAAACTTTGGCAATCCAACAATAAGCAGGAAGAAAAAACATCAGGGAACACCAAAAGCAAAACAAGGCGGCAGAAAAACAGTTGAAACTTAATCACAATAAATATGGGTGGTATAAGAGCACAAATTCCCCCATTAAAAAAAAGGGTATCACAAATGAGGAAGGGGGATGCAGGGTAGGCCAGGAGCTAAAACAAAAGACCCAAAAGGCTAGAATTATGTAAGAGGTTATCAATGAGGAAAGCCGAGGGAAAGGGGATATGGAAACTGTTTGTATGTCCAACTCCTTATGAAGTCTTAAATGATTTTAAACCAAAAAGGTTGTTTTAAAAAATAAGGGATTAACAAAATGACACCAGGCATACTCGTATGTCAGTAAAAAGCACAAATGGTAACAGACGGCAAAAAAAGAAAAAGAATTACAAAAGACAAAAAGACTTTAATTGATATAAACTTCAACCACCACAAGAACATGCAGTAATAAACTTCTGCATAGCCATGAAATACATGGAGCAAAACTTGTTGAAAATACAAGGAGAAATGGGAAAAACAGTGAGTTATAACACGAGAATGCAGTACACTTCCCAATAATGGAGAGAACAGTGAGGATTTAAAAAAAAAAAAAAGGCAATAATGGACTTGAAAAACAATTAGCCAGTTTGATATATTTTCATATGTACATATAAAACAATGCACATATTTTCAAAAATTCCTAGAACAATTACAAACTTATCATATGATTGGCCACAAAGAAAACCTCAACAATTTTTTTTAATTAGAAATCACACAGGCCATATTCTCTCACCACGAAGCAATAAAACTAAAAATTAAACAAAAAGAGAGCCACAAAAAATTTAATCATGTGGAAATGTAACCCGAAAGTTATTTAGAGAAGTTTTTTTTAAAGAAATTAAAATAAACTGCAGACGGTCTAAAAATGGACAATAAGAGTCTATGAACAATGAGGGTACTATATAGCAAAACCCATGGGATAATTCCAAAGCAGTCACACAAAGAAGTGAAGGGAAAAAATCCAAATAAACCAAAAGAAAGTAGAAAATGAACAAAAAATAATCAGAAGTTAAAGAAATAGAAAACAAAAGATTTGATAATAACAGCAAGGGCACTAAGTTCTTTGAAATTACCAATAAAATAGTCCCTCCCCCAATGTGTCTGGCCAAGAAAATAAATTTAAAATATTAACAAATGAGTAGGTGGCTAAAACTAAAGAATCAGGAGCGACAAAAGGAAGGAGGGAGGGTAAGAAAGGTTATATATATTTTTAAATAGGTATTTATATACTTGACAATGTATACAAAATAGATTAGTTTCTAAATAATAAAATTTACCCAAAATTGACTCAAGAGGAAATAGAAAACCTGAACAGACCAATCAGAGGAAGAAATTTGAGTTATAAAATTCTTGGGAATGCTCAAACAGTATCACTGGCAAATTCTACCTAATTTTCAATAAACAGATTATATCTGTGTTTTCTAAATTGTTGAGGTGAGGGGCGTATCCCAATTCTGGCTACAATGCCAACATAGTCCTAATAAAACTGGGCAAGGATAATTTAATAAAGAGAAATTTATAAATAAATCTTACATAAACACAGATCAAAAATTCCTACTTAAATTAAAACATGGCACTAAATTACAAAAGTAATGCAACTCCAAAATTAAACTTCAACCTCGGTCGTCTGGGGTAATTTGAGATTTTTTTTTTTAATGATCAATTCACTAGGAATTTTTTAAAACCTCCACATAAAGTGTCTCTCCAGAACCTCCTTCAAACACTTAATATAATGCCAGAGCTATTCCATTAAAGTTCAGAAATAACCAAGAATGCTCAATCACTTCCATATTGTTCAAAATTATTCTGGAAATCCTAGCCAATGTAAAAGACTAGAAAAAGAAACAAGTATAAGTAAGTATTGGCAAGGATGAGACAAACCTGCCATTATTTACAGATATTGTCTACATTTAAAAAAATCCAGGATAATTTTTGGATTCTGAAAATTCATCTGAAAAACTATTAGATTAGAATTCAGCAAAGTAACCAGATACAGGATTAATATTCACAAATCAGTGGCTCTCCTACAATCAATGACATCTATAATCAATTAGAAAATATAATGGGAGGAAAAACACCATTCCCATGAGTAACACAAATGATAAAACACCGAGAAGTAAACTTAATATAGATTGAAGTTACAGTAATTAAACAGCTGGGGGAAAATGGCACAGAATTAGGTAAACTGATCAATTTAAAAGAATAAGAAGTCCAGAGGCAGACCCATATATGTATGAGATTTAGAAAATTGTGTCGTTTCAAATCGTGGGAAAAGGATAGACTTTTCAATAGTAATAATGCCTCCTTAATAAGATGCACTGAGAAAGCTGCAGCATCACTTCTGGGTACTCACCCAAAAACTGCTTAACCTGAGGTCAATAATAAGGAAACATTAGACACACCCAAGTCCAAGAACATTCTACAAAATCACCAGCCTATACTTAAAAAAAGAGGTCAAGGTCATAAAAGACAAAAGAAAGACTGAAGAACTGATTGAGATGTAAAGAGACTAACAGGACAGCACAGCTGGAGACAGCTTGTGATCCAGGATTTTCTTTCCTATAAAGGGCATTTTGGAACAGATGGTGAAATTGGAATAAAGTCTGTAGATTTGCTAATAGTACTCCATCAGTGTTAATTTCCTGATTTTGGTCACTGAGCTGTGGTTATACAAATAGAAAATACATCCTGAAGTACTTAAGGGTAAAGCGGGTATATCATGCCTGCAATTTTGTCTCAAATGGTTTAGAAAAAGAATTTTATAGAGTTGCGGGGAAAGGGAAAAGGGAGGAGAGAAAGGGAAGAAAGTGAGGAAGAGGGAAAGCAAATATGGGAAATGTTAACATTGAGGGAATTTGTGTGAAAGTGACATAAGAATTATCTGTGCTAGTCTTACAACTTTTCTATAAACTTGAAATTACACTAAAGTAAGTTTTTAAAAAGAAAAACGTTAAGTTGCAATATCCCTTGGGAAAGTTGTGATTTAATTCATATACAGAATCATTATAAAACATGTCTGAGAATTATAAACATCAAATTCTAGATTGTTGTTACCTCTGGAGAGGAAGGGGATTGTAACTGGGGAAGGGGATTTCAACTCTGTAAAGTTTTATTAAATTAAATCAGATGTGGCAAAAACAAATAAATAAAATTTATAAATAGATAAGAGTGAGACACCTGGAAAATACATAAAAATAAATGCCAGATGGATTAGATAGCTAAGCAGGAAAGAAAAACACTAAAAAAATACTAAATAAATACAGGAGAATTAAAAATAATAATAATAATATTGGAAGAGAGGTATTTCTAAGCATCTTCAGAAAACAGAAAGTAAAACAATGACAAAAAAAATACCACCAATATGCCAGGTTCTGTTCTAAGCTTTTATACACATATTATCTCAACTGATCCTTATAAACAACCCAATGATATAGGTTCTACTATTCCCAGCACATACATGAGGTTCAGAGAGAACCTTTGGTCAGAGGCCCAAGACACCTCCCAGACTCCAAATTCTGCACCAATTCCTGTCCTTCTATGCATTCATAGCAGAAGGTCCCCAGTTCTTTGCATTCCCACATAGCAAACTGAAGAAAATCCAGGAGCAGGTAGACTCTAGAAGGTTCTAGAAGATTCACTAGACTCTAGAAGGTTCACTCTTTCAACACTTACTACACATTTTTTTTTAATTACCGCATTTTATTGTCACTGTGGTATGCATTTCACTTATTTTATTTAATCCTCACACTACCATCATGAGGTGGCTTTCTCTATTCCTATTTTCGAGCTGAGATAATGAAGGCTCAGAACCTTGGTCCCTGGCTACCAAGCTGCACCACCTTTTCTATCGAGCACGCAGTGTGCCAGGTTCTGTGTGAGAAGCTTCCCCTGGAAGAGAAAGAATCTTCAGCCTGTGCTTTCAAGCCAACCATCCCCTTCCTTGAGATGTCAGAAAGAAGAGGCCCAATCTGCTTCGGCAGCAACAGCTGAGTCTCCCTCCGGGTGACAGAGTGCTCAGAGCTGCAAGTAAACATGACTCTGATCCATGCAGCAAACACTTGTTGAGCAGCTATTATGTTCCAGGTCCTGGGGACACAGTTGGGAATCAGAGAGACTTCACCCAGTCCTCAAAGAGCTTGTGGTCCAGACAAATGAATATCCAGCCACAATTAAGGATGAAACCAATTAAGACTGGCTGGGGGGAAGGGGCAGAAGAGAGGAGGTTAAGGGGACTTCACAGAGGCCCCCATGCCCCCTTCTTTTCTCAGAAGCAACGCAGAGGCCCAGGAAGAGCTGTTTGTTCAAAGGTCATGCAGCCAGCAAATAGGAGACTCAAATTCAAGGTTTCCAACTCCAGTCCTGGGACAGTGCTTCTTCCCTGGGGTGAAGCGACAAACACATGCTCAAGGCACAGTACTGGGTTTTCCAGAGCCAGGTAGAGAGAAAGCAGATGGTGCTTCCAACCTTGTAAATAACTCTCACCCCCAAGGCAGCCTTGTGGGAAACTGCCCAGAGGGCATCAGTCATGTCCTCTCCTGGACCTGCCATTGGACTGGCGGCTCCCACTTTAGCTCCTAAAATGATGCATGTAACCTGGGCGAGATGCTCTGCTTAGTGAACCTGCTGTGGTTGGCCATGGCTAGTCTGGGAAGAAAGGTCCATCTGCTTCCACAGGGCACTAGCCAAAAAGGTCAGGGCAGCGTGGAAAGTCTCTCCATCCGGGGGCCTAGGCCACAAAGCAGCTTCCCATCAGGCAGGGGACCCTGGTCACACCCCCTCACCAGCCACAGGGGCTCCAGCAAGCCATCTGCACTGTCTTGCGTCCCTAACCAGCCAGCTGCCCTTGTGGCCATTCATAACACCAGGCCCTGCGTCTGAGGCCATGCAGGCCTGCATTCGGGAAGGCCAGGCTTGTGAGGAGGGTTCCTGGGTATGAGTGACTCAACCCTTTCGAGCCCCCTGCTCCTCTTCATCCCAACACGGCTCCTTCATGGAGTTGCTGTAGCAAATGAGCTTGCAGAAGCATTAAGGGCTGTACAAAGGGGATACCCTAGCGGCCCCCAGTCTCTTCACGCTCAGACCAAGGCCAACTAATTCCTCACACCCAAGGTTTCCCTGAGTCCTCACGCCTGCCCCAAGTCACACACAGCTCGGGAATTAACTTAATCCAGCTTGTATCATTTAAGCACCCAAAAACCGACACTTAACCACAGGCCAGAATGTACGTGACCAAAAGGGTATATCCCCTTCAAAGTGCCCTTGGAGGCTGCTCCTTCAACAATCCTATTTTGGGGAACACATTTGCAAATCCCTCTTTGGGAACAAATCTTCCTCGTTTAAGAACAGTTCTGCTTTGGTGAAAAGAGCTACCAGCCTTTAGGCGCTTACCGTAAACCAAGCACCAGGCTTAAGCATGCTCCATGTATTTTGTCCATTTAATCCTTGCAATCGATGATGAGGCCGGTGCAGTTAATTATCCCCACCTTTCAGAGGAGGAAGAGTCATCTGCCTAACGGCAAACACTGGTAGCAGAGCCAAGACCGGGCCTGGGATAGGCTGACTCAGTCTGCAGCCATCCTCATTACACTTTGCCACCTCCAAAACATTTCTCCTTTATCTAGCCTCCTTTGAAATGGCAGGGGACCCTGGCCACAGCCCCATACCAGTCACAGGGGCTCCAGGAGGCCATGTGCACTTCCTCTCATCCCTAAGCAGCTGAAGCACACCGAAGCACACAGACAGGCAAGCCCTCCCACCAGCTCTCCTAGTGACTTCGTCGAGAGACAGTGTGTGCTGAAGAGTTCAGCTCCCAACTCACTGTCTTTCTCTCTGTCTTCAATTTCAACAATGAACAGCTCCTGTAACTCTGGCCAATCAGCTCTTTAATCTTTCTTCCAGTGGCCTCCCTTTCACCTGCCTACCAGGTCAACTACCCACTCCCATTCACACCTGGAACGGGTCCTCACCAATGACATCACCACACCAAATCTCAATCTCAATCAGACTCCCAGTGCCTTGCACCTGTCCTCGCACCAAGGGGGGAACCTCCACCCCACCGTCCTATCTCCCCTTCTCCCCCCAACTGCCCCACCGCTATCTTTCCCCAGCTAAGACCAGGCCTACCGTAAGAAGCCCCCTTGGCATAAGCTTTCCACTCTCCAGCTCTCTCTATCCTTTTACTCCCTGGCAAAACCCCACGTCAACTTCTTGCCTACCCTGTGCTAGAGGAACACACATGATCCCAGGGACTATCTCACTTTAAATTTATAACCACAAACCTCAAGTGGGCCCTTACTACAGCCCAGCCATTTCCCTCCTCAAAATTTACTCTCCCGGGTGAGTATTTGAGACTTTCCCCTTTCTCCCCAAACCTCAACCTGCTCTCCATGGCTGGTTACTCTCCCTGAGAAAATAAAAGCATTCAGAAGAAAACAACTCATCTTTCCACACCACATCTCACAGATGACTCCATCTGACTCCACTTCCTGCCTGACACACTGGCCCAAATGTCACTTTCCCATCCAAGCCAATCCCTCACTGGGGCCCTGGGGCCCATCCCCTTTCCCAAACCAAGGTCACTGCTGCAGCAATTTCCCCTCTTCTCTCCTGCAATATTAGTTTTCCCTTCTCCACCAGATCATCCTCATAGCACAGAAGGAGCTGTAAGATCAGCACCAGGGCCCATTTTCCCCTCCACCTAACTGTCCCTCTTTACAGCAAAACTCCTCAACACGCGTATCTGCTCACCGGCTCCACCTCCTCACTCTAACTCTTTTGATTCCTCTCCACTCTAAGTAGCCAACCCACCCTCAGTAGACCACTGAAATCACTCTCCCCAATGTCACCAATGACTGACCCTTCTTGTTGCCAAACTCAATGGACGTTCCTCAGTCCTCATCTTGGCTGGTCATGGCTGGTCTCTCCTTCCTTCCTAAAACTCTCTTTTCTTGGCTTTGAGGACCCCTCCCCTCCTGGTTTTCCTCCCACCTCACTGGCCTCTTCTTCTTGGCTGGTTCCTCCTCCTCTTCCAGAAGCTCAACTTTGGGACTCCTCTCTACCTCCACGCTGTAGGTGACCTCAGACAAGTCCCCCAGAGTTAAATGCCATCTACATGCTGATGACTCACCCATTTAATACTCAGCCCTGACCACTGCTCACGTGAGCTCCGGACTCTCATCGCCGACTGCTCACGTACCTCAAGGGCATCTTCAACTTCGCCTGTCTAAAGGTTCCCCCTTCCCACCCCACCAGTACCTGCTCCCCACCGCGTCTCACCCCATCTGGCAATGATGCTACCAAGACACCCAGTGCTCCAACAAACGCTTAGGCTGCAGTCAGTCTCGATTCATGCACGTCCCCTCACACTCCATATCCAACGCACTGGTGAGTCCCATTGGCTGTGAGGGCAATCCATCCCACATCTGACCTCCCCCCCAAATCATCTCTCCGTCCCCTCTCCACTGTCCTCTCCTCCCGACCGGCAGCACCTCTCACCTGGGCTACCTCTAAGCTTCCCAATCGGTCTTCTCATCTCCACTCTCTTCCCTCCCAGCAGCTTGGGGGTGTGCCTTTTACACTGACACTATGTCTTCATTTGGACTAGCCACCTTTCAATGACTCAGTAGCCACATGTGGTAAGCGGCTATCGTACCAGAGAGCAGAGATCTCAAACATGAACATCATCAGGTCACTCCTGAACTCCTCCCTGACACCTTACCACTCTCAGGATAAAGTCCCAACTCCTCCACCAGGTATGAAAAACGTCTTACGACCTGCCCCTCTGGACTCTCCAGCCTCATCTCTCAACAATCCCTTGTACTGACATTCAGATCTTTGAATGTGCCATCTACTCGCTAGCCTCTGGGTCTTGGCACATGCTGTCCTTTCTGTCTCAAAAGCTGCTTTCTTATTCATCTAAACACTTTCTACTTATCTACAATACCCATTCACCCAAGAAGTCTTCACTGACACCCTAAGCTCAGGGGAGGTGTCCCTTTTCCATGCACCCAAACTGCCCATCTCCCCAACTCGCGTGTGCTCCCCAAAGGAAAAGGACCATCTTGGTTACCTGTGCTGAGCACCCAGCAGGTGTTCCATGATTATTTGTTGAATTAATGACTGAACGGGCTCCCCTTCCAATCAGCCATAACCCATCCTCAATTCTGTTCACTCCATCTCTCAGCATCTCCCTGCCCTTACTGCATAAAAACGGTGCCACAATCATGTTCCCACTCCACCACCTTCCCTATTCTTTCACTTCCCTTGAATTTTATCCCAAAAAGACAAAATTCCTTATTTCCCTCAGGATTCTGATTTGGGGGGGAATGATGAACATATATTTTCATGTAAAATACGTGCACATGCTGATCTGGCCTTTACATCCCTCCCCTACCCCAAACAAGGCTAAAATCCAGGCAAGACAAATAATTTTACGTGAAAACAGCAGTTCAGTACCAACACCAGAGGTACCAGCAGCCACCACTGTCCCCACAGGGGCTCCGCCATTGTCGTAAGAGAGGAGAGACCTGAGCGAGGCAGGGAAGGAATCGGAGCCTTCTTTGCTTATGAGCGTCTTCGTGTCAGGCTCTGATGGACAGAAATTCAGGCATGTTACTGTCCTCACTAGTTCCCTCAACAAATATTAACGAGCACTTCCTCTTCGCAGGTCCCATGCCAGCTGTTGGGATACAGGATGGAAACGACAACCCTGAGTTTGTGTCCCAAAATGGCAGTAATTTCTTGTCTATTCAAGGACCAATTTGCTTCTTTTGAACAGTTTTGTTTTTTTTAATATAAAAAGTAGGGAACTCCTAAACCTAGGAAGTTCACCAATATGAAGCTCAATGCATATCTAAAACTCTAAAAAAATGTTAAAGAAATTCAAAAGCAGTATAATTGGGATAATTTAAACTGACTGTAGGTTTAAATGTATAAACCTTTCTATGAGCAAGCAAAGCACGTGCAATGTTTTTCCTGCTCCTCAATGACTTTAGTGACATCACATCTGAGAAAATGAACAAAGGATGACCCCGAAATATATTTCAATTTCCCCCCAAAATTTCAGTTTTCCAGAAAGAAGGCAATTTCCCCAAGGTTTGGATCAGAACCCACAGAGAATGTATAGCACTGGTTCTCCACTGCAAAAAGGGATGAATGAAGAAAGGCCACTGGTTTATGACACCCTGGGAATACCCTACTCCCCTCACAACACACAGAAGCCCTGTGAGTGAGGCCTGGTATCACAGGAAATGCTCTTTAAAAACACACTAACCATGGGAAGAAAGTTGAGGATAAACACACTGTGAGTTATTGGTTATTCACTGGCCCTCTTGTGACTGCCGTTCCCACTGTCCCTAATAGGAAGCCATTTTATTACAGGCATATCTCGTTTTACTGTGCTTCACTTTACTGTGCTTCAGATACTGCATTTCCATCAACATGGAAGCAAGACCATCTACCAGCAGAAAGATTATGACTCGCTGAAAGCTCAGATGATGGCTAGCATCTCTTAGCAATAAAGTATTTTTTAATTAAGGTATGTACATTTTTTAGACACAATGATATTGCGCATGTAATAGACTACACTATGGCATAAAGATAGCTTTCATATGCACTGGGAAACCAAAAAATGCGTGTGACTCACTTTACTATGGTGGTCTGGAACCAAACCCGCAATATCTCTGAGGTATGCTTGCGTTTAGCAGCAACAACAAAGACAAAGCTGGCATCTGAAATACTTCCGTAGAAACAAACTCATAAAATCATTCCCTCATCTCTGGTGAAGCACCAACTGAGGGCTGTTTTATTCTCGCAAGAGCACCTAGTGCTAGAAAGGCTTCCACTCCCTTCCCACTGTACCACTGGAAAAACAAAGGTGGAGAGAGCACAGCTCGGACTTGAATACAGGACTCCCAGCCCAGCCCGGTTTATCCATCACTGAGGCAGGAGTACTACAAAACACAGACTGTGATCTGTCTGGCCAGCCCAGGCAGGGCCAAGAGGGGAAGGGGAAGGCAGGAGAAATTACTACATGCCCAGGCCCTGATTGTGTTCCCATTTCCTGACAAATTTAACAGCACCAAGCCGTCTAGCGCAATCATGAAATAAGAGAACATCAAAACCCAGCAGGTGGTGACTTCCAGTTTCAGAGCCCACATGGAAAAATCATTGAAGTCATCACTCCTGACCTCATAACAAGAAAAAAAATTGAACAAACTGAGACTCAAACCAGAAATTTAAAGTAACTATAATTAATACGCAAAGGGTCTAATGGAAAAGATGGACAACATGCAAGACTCGATGGCAATGTAAGCAGAGATGGGAACTCTAAAATGAATCAAAAGGAAATGCTACAAATAGAAACTTCCCAAACTGATAAAGCAAAGAGAAAAAAGAATGTTAAAAAAAAGAGAAAAAATCCCAGAACTGCATATCCAAGAACTGAGGAAAATAACAAATGGGAATACCAGAAGGAGAAGTAAGAAAAAGTAAGAGAAGAAATATGTGAAGTGAAAATTGCTTAAATTTTTCCAAAATTAATGACAGACACCAAATAACAGATCCAGAAAGCTCCTAGAGCACCGAACAAAATAAATATGTGCAAAAAAAAAAAAATTTACACCATGTGATTCGAATATCACATTCGAATTGCAGAAAAATCAAAGACAAAAAGGAAATTCTGAAGGAAGCCGGAAGAAGAAAATAAAACAGTTTACCTATAGAGGAACAAAAATAAGAATTACATCAGATTTCTCTCCAAACACCATGCAAACAAGAAGATTGTGGAGTGAAATAAAGTGTTGAAAGGAAAAAAACACCAACTTGGAAATCTGTATTCAAATAGTCCTTCAAAAGTGAAAAATAAATAAAGACAAAATTGAGGGAATTTACCCCACAAGAAAGATTAAGTTATTCAGAGAGGAGAAAAATAACATAGGTCAGAAACTTGCTATACATAAAGAAAGGAATAGTGCTGGAGAAGGAATAAATGAAAAATGAAATATTTTCTTTTTCTTATTTTTAATTCACCTAATATGTAACAGTTTGTTCAAAATAATAACAACAATATACTGGATGATTTTAACTTATGGATAAATGAAATGAATGACAGCAATGTTATAAAGGATGGTAGGCAGAAATTGGGAATACTCCATTATAAGGTACTTGCACTACCTGTGAAAGCAGTATAGTGTTATTTGAAATGGACTTAAATTGATTGTAAATATATATTATAAAGTCTAGGGCAAGTACTAAAATATTCTTTGAAAGAATTTAGATGCTATAAGAGGGGAGGAAATGGAATTATAAAAAATGCTCAATTAAAACCAGAAGGCAGAAAAAAAGTGAAAGACAAAAAATAAATAAATAAGACAACAAATAGAAAACAGTTCCAAATACGATAGATATTAGTAATACTATATCAATAATGACATTAAATGTAAATGGTCTAAATATAACCAATTAAAAGACAGAGATTTTCAGAGTGGATTTAAAAAACAAACCAAAACAAAACAAAAAAACAACCAAGATCCAACTATATATTGTGTACAGAAAAATCCACTTTAAATATAAAGACACAGATATATTTAGATTAAAAGTAAACATGGAGAAAGATATACCATGGTAGTACCAATTCAAAGAAATCTAGATTAGCTATATTAAATTCACACAAAGCAGAAATCAGAGCAAGAAAAATTATAAGGGGAATTACATAAAGGCAAAGGGGTTAATTCTCCCTTTAATAGTAATACTCTTTAATGTGTATGCACCTAACAGCATAGCATCAAAACGTGTGAGGCAAAAACTGATAGAACTGCAAGAAAAAATAGACAAATCCACCTCGATATCCTTTACCAATAACTGCCATATTTAGCAAGTAAAAAAACCAGTAAGGATATAGTTAAAATGAACACAGCACCATCTATCAACTGGGTCTAATTGACCTTTATAGAGTACTTCATCCAACAGAATACACATTCTTCTCAATCTCACATGGAATAGTCACCAAGATAGATATTATCTAGGCCATAACACACACCTTAACACACTTAACAGAAACCATACAAAATATGCTCTCAGACCACAATGGATTTAGCTAGAAATAGATGACAGAAAATTGTGGTTAATTTCAAAATGTTTGCTGGGAAAATCTAAAACATTTGGAGATTAAACAGCACACTTCTAAATAACACATGCGTCAAAACAGAATTCTCATGAGAAATTTAAAAATATTTTGAACTAAATGTAAATATAATTACCAAAATTTGTGGGAAGCAGTGAATGCAGTGCTTAGAAGGAATTCAGAGCACTAAATACATATAGTAGAAAAAAGAAAGATCTAAAATCAATAATCTATGCATCCACCTTAGGAAACTAAGGAAAGAAGAGCAATATAAAGTAATCAGAAGAAAAGAAATAATAAAAATTAAAGCAGAAATCAATGAAACTGCAAACTGGAAATCGGTAGAGAAAATTAATGAAGCCAAAGACTGTGGTTATTTGAAAAGATCAATAAAATTGATAAACCTCTAGCCAGGCTAACCAAGACAAAAAGACAGAAAACACAAAAAATTGCTAATATTATAAGTGGAAAAGAGGCCACCACTTATCCTGTGGACACTAAAAGGATAATAAAGGAATATTGTAAATAATTCTTTGCCCACAAATTTGGTAAGTTAGATGAAATGGACCAATTCCTTGAAAGATTCAATCTACCAAAACTCGCATAAGGAGAAACAGATAATCTAAATATGCTTGTATACATAAAAGAAACTAAACAATTAATAACCTTTTAAAAAAGAAAGTACCAGACCCAGATGGTCTCAGTGGTGAATTCTAACAAACACTTAAATGACACCAATTCACTACAATCTCTTCCAGGAAATAGAAGCAGAGGGGACACTTCCTAACTTGTTATATGAGGCCAGCATTGTTCTAATACCAAAACCAGATAAACACATTACAAGAAAGGGAAACCACAAACCAATATCTCTCCTGAACACTGGTGCATAAATCATCAACACTACATTACCAAATTGAATACAACAATCTATAAAAAAAAGTATACACCACAACTGAATGGGATTTATTCCAGGTATGCAAGGCTGGCTCAACATTCACAAATCATTTCACAGAATCCATCACATCAGCAAGCTAAAAAAGAAAAATCACATCATACAAGGTATGATCAAACAATATGGTTAATGTTTAAATAAATAAAAAATTTATTACAGTGAAAGACACACTGCCATTAACCCCCCTCAAAATACTCTCCCTCACTTCAAACACACTTATCCCATCATTCTTGCCACTTTCTGATGCAGTTCTGGAAGTCCTCTTTCATGTCTTTAGTTGTGCTGTCATGGCTGCCTCAATGTCCTGAATCATTTTGACTTTGGTGAAGAGCGAGAAGTCACATGGTGCCAGATACAGCGAATAAGGTGGATGAGGACACACCATAATGTTTTTATTTGACAGAAATTGCCGTAAAGCACAAAGTGATGAGTGACACAGAGCACTGTCATAATCAAGGATGATTTACCGCATACTTTAAAACACAGCTTCTCTCAACCATAGCTCACACCCAACTGACTGCACCGAACAAGCTGAAACTTGTCACACACTGTTACTAAGGTTCGATGCACCACTTCCTGTATTGAAGATCCCTGCCTTTCTGTTGGATGGCACTCGGCAGCAGCATTCACCATATTTTGTGATCACAATGGAAAGGCTCCATGTCACACATCACTTCTGGTATGGCAATTTCTATCAAATAGAAAACATTACGGTGTGTCCTCATCCACCTTACTCACCGGATCTGGCACTGTGTGACTTCTCACTCTTCCCCAAAGTCAAAATGACCATGAAAGATAAACGTTTTTAATCAATTCAGTACACCGGGGGCAGCCACGAAAGCGCAACTAAAGACACTCACATAAGAGGACTTCCAGAACTGCTTCAGAAAGTGGCAAGAACAATGAGATGAGTATGTTTGAAGCGAGGGGGAGGATTTCGAGGGGGAGGATTTTGAGGGGAATTAATGACAATGTGTCTTTTACTGTAATACATTTTTTATTTAAACATTCACCTTATTTTTTGATCACATCTCATGTGAACAGATGCGCATTTGACAAAATCCATGATTAAGAGAAATCTCAAAAACCAGGAATAGAGGGGAGCTTCCTCAACTTGATAAAGAACTTAAACAAAAAAACCTATAGTTAACATCACACTTAATGCTGTCCCCCAGGATCAGGAACAAGGCACCACTCTCATTCAACATCATATTGATGTTGAAGTCCTAGCTAATGCAATAAGACAAGACAGGAAATAAAAGGTATACAGGTTGGAGAGAAAGGAATAAAACTGTCTTTATTCATGGAGAAATCCCACAGATGTAGAAAATCCCAAAAAATTGATTAAAAAATAAGAAAAACTAAAACTAATAGTGATTATAGGAAGGTTGCAGGATACAAGGTCAATATAAAAAAGTATATTGCTTTCATATGTACCAACAATGAATAACTGCAATTAGAAATTTAAAACACAATACTACTTATATTAACTCCAAAAAAAAATTTTTTTAAAATAAACACACCAAGAATTACTTAGGATAAACCTAACAAAATATGTACAGGATATATAAAGAAAACTACAAAACTCTGATGAAAGATATTAAAGAAGATATAAATAAATGGAGAGAGATCCCACATTCATGGAAGGAAGACTCAATACTGTTAAGATGTCAATTCTTGCCAACTTGATCTACAGAATCAACACGATTCTAATCAAAATGCCAGCAAGTTATTTTGTGAATATTAATAAATTGATACTAAAGTATATACGCAAAGACAAACAACCTAGAGTAGCCAGCACTATATTGAAGAACAAAGTCAGAAAACTCATACTACCCACAACTTTGAGACTTACTAGGAAGCTATGGTAATCAAGACTGTGGTGTTGGTGAAAGGGTAGACAAACAGATCAATGGAACAGACTAGAGAGCTCAGGAAAAGACACACACAAACACAGTCAATTGATTTTTGAAGAAGACCCACACAAATAACAGTCAACTGATCTTTGGAGAAAGGATAGTCATTTCAACAAATGTTGCTAAAACTGGACATCCACATGCAAAAACAACAACAAAAAAAAAAAAAAAAAAAAAAACCAACCTTCTGTGATGCATTCTTGTTCCCCAGGATACACAGATGCCAACCACCACTACTTTCTTTGGGCAGTCAGCTATTCTGGCAACTGCCAACTTATCTTCCCTCTGCCCTATCCAGCCTGTTTCATGCCTGACCACTCCCGGGTCAGGTCAAAACTCTCAGAGCCCACGGCAACTTTCACTATGAATTTCAAACCCTTCCTCAGTCCTATTTCCACTTCAATTTCTTTCCTTCCCTTTTTCTATATAAATTGCCTTCTGGAGAAACGGTATTTTTTAGTCCCTGATTTCTCTCTAGTGCTGTGCATATAGTAGACGCTCAATAAACACTTGCTAAATGAAAAAGCTTTTAAGTTGTGTACATGTAATATGTGTATTGAGTATATACATCAAAATATCACTCCATCAAATATCAACACCCAGAGTGATTATCTCTGGATGGGAAGGTTATGGGGGATTTCGGTTTTTTATTCCTTGTTTGCTCATCTGCACTTCCTAACTGTTCAACAGTGAACATGTATTACTTTGGATAATAAAAATAATAATAGAAGCAAAAAGAGAGAGAGAGAGAGAGAGAGAAAACACAACATAAGAAAGGCCAGGCTTATACAAAGGAAACATCAGAAGCAATGGAAGTGATGATTCACTTTATAGAAGGCATTTTTTGCTTTGTAAAAAGCTTTGTCATAAAAATCTTTTATGCAGGGTGTAGTCCAAAAAAGGATTTGATTTGTGGGAAACTTTTCAGGGTGGTGTGAAATTTGGAAAGTCTTGTTTCCCCTGAGAATGGAGAGGGTGCCTTCTTCCTTCCTTGCAGCCATGTGCTATTTCCTTCTCTTCTCCTCAGTGGAGGTCACAGCACATTCCCAATTCTGTCAGTTCTGAGCTCTATGACTCCTGACCCCATAAGCTCCTGGGGTGTCTCCTCTAGATAAGGGTGTTTTGTGACTCCAAAAAAACAGACTGGATTCTCAGCTGTTATAATCAGGAAGGAGCCTTCAATTGACTGGAAGGAGACAGAACATCTTCAGCCTGACAGGCGAAAGGAAAGAGTAATTCTCTGGACTTCTGGCCTCAGAGCAGAAACTAGATACATAACACTGACCTGATTTGACAGAATGCAAACGTATGGCTAAACAAAACTACACCTCACCACGTAGCAAACTGCAGAAACCTCCACTGATAAATCCCATTAATACTACTACAAACTGGTGTTGTGGCTCTTCCCATGTGCCAGGCACGGTGCATGGCATTTCCTATCCAGTACTGAATATGATATGAGCTCCCATATCCCCATTTTACAGACAAGTAGATTGAGACTCTGAAAATAAGTGAAAAATCAAGATCTACCGCTCTCTTATAGTACCTTTTCCAGCACTACAGAGAACTGCCCCTAGCATGAGCTGCACTCTGCAGGAAACCCCCACCACCACCACGTCAAACACACACACACACATCACAGCTCGGAGGAGGCCTCCTGGCCTCTCTTGAGGCAAAATTCTCAGAGACCATGGAGGTGACTTCAGCATCCTCACAGCCACTGGTTGAACGAGGCCCGTCAGGAACCTGAGGTACAAAGGCCTGAGGGAGGAGAACCCAGGAGGGCCTGGGAGCTCGTCCAGCACCAATTCTCCACTCTGGACCTGGAGCTGCAGAGGCCTCCATGCCCAGCCCAGAGCTCCACCTAGTCCCCAACTTTAAACTGGTGTTAGGCCCCTGCCCGGTCCAGATGGGCCACAGGCACTCAGCATCCTCACTCATTCAGATCGTGGTAAGACAAGGAGGCTGGGGTGATGGGAGGCTTTGGCCCAGCTCTGCCACGGACTGCCTGAAACACTGGGCAGCGCCCTCCCTCACTGCAGTAGTGCACATGGGCTGCAACCTGCCTCTGCTGCCTGTTAGCGGAATAACTTCTGAGCCTCAATTTCCTCATCAGCAAAAAGGTAACAGCACCTGCTTCATAGTGAGGATGAAATACACATAATATATGGACACAGGATGCCTTCTACAGACGCCTGGATTTCCACCATTAGTGCACTTAGCTACATACTGTATAACTACCTGTTTCATTATCTGTGAACCCCTTAGGGGTCCTGCTGCCTAGTTCACCCCCGTGCCTAGAACAGTGCCTGGCATACTGAAGGCACTCAATAAACACTTCTCAGATGGACGTATAAATGATTTAAAAGAATGCTACAGTGGAATCCTTTCCTGCCCGGGGCCACCTGCACCCTGGAGTGGGATGGATGTGCTGAGCGCTAAGCTGGGGACATACCAGGCTGAGTGCATGCTTGGCTGCATCCCCAGGCTGAGCAAACAGACCCCCAGCATCTCTAACCAGAGACCACAGAAGGCTCATTGTCCTTGACAGGTGGTCTTCCAACACCTGTTGGAATCTCTCCATGCCCTTGCCTCAGTAAGTATCACATAGTACCATGTTTCCCCGAAAATAAGACCTAGCCGGACCATCAGCTCTACTGAGTCTTTTGGAGCAAAAATTAATATAAGACCCAGTTTTATATAAGACAATATAAGACCAGGTATAACATAATATAATATAATATAATATAATATAATATAATATAATACAATACAATATAATATAATATAATACCGGGTCTTATATTAATTTTTGCTCCAAAAGACACATCAGAGCTGATAGTTCGGCTAGGTCTTATTTTCGAGGAAACACGGTAAGTGCTCAATAAATACAGATTCAAGGCAAGCTCACACTGCCCTCACCTCCCAAGTGAGCTGCTCCAAGCAAATGCAATTCTTCCTCCTGCTCCTCCCACATCTCCCTCAACACGTAAACCTTGGCTGCTGTCCCCAACCCAGGAGAGCCCTGCCGGGCTGGCAGATGATGTTCAGGGATCCCCTGCAGCTCCACTCAGGTACTGTGACTTTTTTTTAAATGTTCATGATTTCCAGACCCCTTAGCTCTATGAAGAGTCAGTCACTCCCTTTTTCTGGGCCTCGGTTTCTCCATCTGCAAACTGAACAACCATCCCTGCCTGGCCCACTCCCCAGGACCACCATGCAGAATATACGCGAATGCAGATGTCCAGGTGCTCTGCAAACCTGAACTGCTGAATCAAGGCAGTATCGGTATCCTTAACTTCTCCCAGAGAAGGCTCTACCTTGCAAAGGGGACAGCGCCATTCTCAGAGGACACCGGCAACAGCGGCCAGGAGCCAGCCAGGCCTCTCTTGACTCTGAAAAGGCTACCACTTGCCAAGTTCGCTCCTGGCATCAAAGTGTGCCAGAATGGATGACAAGAAAGCCTGGCAGCCAGTTTTCCTCTTCAGGGGCACACACACCACATACAGTTCAACTCATAAATAAAAATCTGATTATCACAGCCTTTTCCAAAGCCAATGTAACTGAGTTTTAATCTTTTATAAAGAAAAATGCATAAAATATTCAAGCAAGGCCCACACGCCTCAGGAGACTAGAAGTGGCTCTCGGCATCCCCCAGCTACAGACCCACCAAATGGGGACCCCAGGACCTGTGCCATCAGCCACTGGAGCATCGTGCCTGCTGTGGCTGGTGTTCAACAGTCATCAGCAGTGAGCGGGTCCAGGCTCTGCCAGCCACAGTTAAGTCTCGAGCCAGCCTACTCCCCTTGGCTGCTCTCCACACTCTTGGCTTTCTCCTCTACAAGATCGGGGATGCCCTGGGCTGCTTTTCAGACTGTACAGCACTAACAACAGACTGAAAGGGACAAAACTGTACTGTCAAGCCCCTAAGAGACACACAAGGGGAGAAAACAGGAAAAAGACCCTCTCCTTCTAAATCACAAATTCAGGCTCACCAGAAGGCGGCTAGTAAAAATATGTACTGCAGCCTCTGTAACTGGCCTACTCAATCTCCCTTTCTAGGACTCATTTGCTCACTCATTCATCCAGAAATTAATTGCTGTGGCCCTACTATGTGCCAGATACTGTGAGTGCTAGGGAAACAACAAAATGTGGAAGACAGACAAAAACCCTTTACCACCTTTGTGGAGTGAAGGTCGATTCCTGAGCTGGGACAGGGACAGTGTAAGATATCTTGGAGAGTATAAAGAAGCACTCAAGGAACGCTGGGGACTTGTCTAAGGAGAACATGCACAAAGAGGCAGCCACTGGCCAAATCTGGAATAAGTGGAGCAGCAAAATAATGACAGTCATGGGTTATAATCCATAAAAGAAATCTAAACTGATATAAATTTATATGTAGATCCAGGAATCTACACCGATTTAAATAAATAAAAATCAAACAAATAAATAAGTGGGAGAGAACGAACCGCTCTTTTTATAGAATTCAAATTAATGAATGTAGAAGGAATGATGGAAGTAGGAAATCACTATTTGGCAAACACCATGGCAATAACGGTCACAGGCGAGAATCATCAACGGATGCTAAAATTAGTGGACAAAAACCCTGATGAGGAAAAAAGACATTTGCATAGTCACAAAGAACCTCCCACAAAATGTTTATTAATATGAAGGGTAAGAGAGTAACTTTACAGAGAACTTGACAGACACCACCTTAACTAAGCGTTCAAAGTTCCCATCACCAGTGATAAGTCACGTCAACACCCCATACCCACTGCCGTGAGGCACTAAGAAGTGGACAGCATTACTTCTGAGGTCCTACCGCCTGAATCAGTGATCCAGCAAACTAGCCCACAGACGCCCGAGTGGCATTCTACAAAATAACTAGTCAGGACTCTTTACAGAGGTGAAGGGCAAGGAACTCAAAGAAAGACCAAGGATCTGTCCCAGACTTGTGATGACTAAAGAGACATGACAACTAAATGCAATGTGGGACGCTGTTTTGGATCCTGGGCCAGAAAAAGGCCATGAGTGAAATCTGAATCAGGTCTGTGGATTAGTTCGTATCACTGCATTACTATGAATTTCCTGCGTTAATATTAACTCCACAGTGTAATCTGAGCATTATACGATGGTTATATAAGGTGCTAACATTTGAGGAAGCTGGGTGAAGGATATATAGAAACTCTTTGCATTATTTTTGCAGATTTTTAGGAGTCTGACATTCTTTCAAAACAAAAAGTTGGAACAGAGCAATGCTTCTCTGGGTGAGCACTAGATAAAGGCGTTAGCTTGAACCAAAGGACTGTACTGTATGAAAGGTACACATCTCCAATGCAACAATCCTAGTCAGCCGAGCAAGTCGCTCTCATTGTGGGAGGAGCCGAGAGAACAGCAGTCCTCCCCTCCCAGTCATCCTCCCGGGACACCTGCACCCTGCACGCGTCATAGTCTCCACCGTTAAGTAAATATCTGGTGAAATATCATGATGGCCACTCCTCAAATCATGCCCCGACTTCAAAACTTTCCCATGTGATACTTTTCCGTGGACTAGACGGGCACACTTTGCATCTACAACTAAACAGGGGACGTTTCCTGACTGCAAGAGAATGGCAATTAACAATTCGGTGTTAAGCTTCTCTTCTATAAATTTTCTGCTGGAATCTGTTTACTTCCTATCTGCAACCGAGCTCCGCATTCATACCATGAAGGAACAAATAACAAACAACCTCTAGCTGAAAAGACGTGGAATTGGCTAGTGCTACTCACGTGGTCAGCTTGCTTGGTTTTCTGGGCCTGGACTCATGGCTGGGATTTTTTTTATCACAGCCATATAATACAGTCATATTTTCTGCTAGTAAAATTGTCCCTGGGTCACACAATGGAATCAAATTGATCAATATTTCATGGTGCTATTACAAAAAAATGCTTTCTGGTGTCCCCATTATTCTCCCCAAAGCCACAATACACACACACACACACACACACACACACACACACCCCCAAGAAGGGCCCATCTTCATCAGTAAAAAGGGATAATATCTCCTCATAGGATTGCCATAAAGATAAATGTGATAAATACCAACTAAGTACCCTTCATTCACTCAACAAATATTTAATAAGCACCTACCATGTCAGGACCTTGCTGGGAACTGAGGCAGTGATGAAAAGACAGAACAGACCGTGTGCTCAGGTGCCCTCCTGGGACTTAAGGCCTGTTCATATTCATTTCCTTGGTTACAAAAATTCTCCTCCAGGATCCTCCACAAGGACACCTAGCATCTGTCTGTCCAGCTATCCACCGATCTGCCTTTTTCTCTCCCTCCCCCTCAACACCCCCCTTTCCCCCAGCACACACACCCCTTATGTCGCACCATTCCCCAAATACTCTCACCACTCCCGGAATACTCTCTGTTCAAGTAGACCACCTGCTATTTTCGTCCTCCCTCAGAAAATATTTTTAAGCATCTTGAAATACTACTTGCACATACGAGTAAAGCCTTTGCTAATTATAATCTTTCCACCTCTTCATTAGAGGCTGGGATGACCTCGCCTTTCCCTTCTGCCTAGCTCAATATTAACCACACCACAAAGTCACACACCTCCTCCTGCAGGTGTCCCTGCCCTCCCGCCACTGAACGCCCTCCCTTCTCCTCACTACAAACACACCTCAGCAGCCCCAAAGCTCAAAGGGAGCCGACAGCCTGGTATCTCAGGAGTTCACCTCACCCTCTGTCTTGTCTCTCTGACAACGGCAGGTCAAGAGCAAGGACCATATCCACCGTTTCAGAATCTTCTGCCGCCATCCATCACGCAACAGGCAGGACAGAAACTCTGGGTGACACATGGCTGGTGGCTGAAAAGCATCCTCCAACGCACGTGGTGATGGCCACTGTGGCAGGTAGCAAGTTCTGGGGAGGCAGGGAGGAGGTTTTTCTCAATACCAATTGCAGCTTCTTGCACAGAGCCTGATGCATAGTAGGTGCCCAATAAACAATGGCGGGTTGTTGTTGAAACTGTTTATCTTTGAAAGTTTTGCTGAACGAAGCAGAGAAATTTCTCTATGGTTAATGGAGAGGAAATGAACCATTATATGCTAACTGTGCTCTTCAACATTGGGGAAATCGTTCTTAGAAAGGCAGGGATGTAAATTTCAACAGGTCGGGGACCATGCAGGTAACTCCCACAATTAAACCAGGCTGGGGTCCAGAGTAAGGAAGAGAAGAAGTCGATCTCGCCCATTCCTGCTGACTGTTGCCAATGGAAGCACAAGTCCACCGCTGCCCAACTGCCCAAGTTGTAAAATAAGTGCCAAATCTGAATTTTTAAAGATGGGCAACTAAATCAACTCTTGTGGCCAGTGTTTAATCTCTGGTTTAACCTCTGTTCAAACCCTCCTCCCCTCGTCCACCCAGCACCCCCATCCTGTTTACCCAAGTTCTGAACAGAAAAGGTGTTTTTATAATCAGCACAGTGTTTATATTCCGACGAGAGCTTTCAGAAGGCTTAAAAATAGACTGATTCCTTACACACCTTACAGTTCTTCCCCTGAAGATCTTGTTTACACTAGCATTTTCCTTGGCAAACCTTCTTTTGAAAAGGTCAGTTGCAGTTCACAAATTCTTAAACTGGCAGCTCCGAATTATTGGGATTACATATTTCTGCAACTTCCAACCCCCACCAATAGCAAATTCTACAGATACATGCTTGCAAAGGGAACCCAGAGTCGAATATATTCCAGGTCTTGAGGGCCTGGCTAATGAGGGCTCCTGGAAACAAGAAGCGCTCCGGGAACTTAGCAGACCTCTGGCATTCTAAAACAAACATGGACTTTGGTTTAAGAAAACCTAATTTAGGGGAGTTAGATACCACCCTCCTAAGGGCCGGTTTATACAGTTTACTGAATGGATGTTAGCAAGACAAAAAGAACCAGAGAAGCCACCACCTTAAAAAGTAGCTCTCTCCTAGGGTAATATTTAAGTGTTTAAGTCTACTCACCTCAGCCAGCAGGTCATTAAACAAAAGGTGTGCTTGGAGAGGAAAAGGGTGGCTGGGTTTGGGGAGGCGGAGTAAACAAAATTAATCTCCTTTCTTTACTGCAGGATTGTTCAGAGCCTGTAAAGGTCCAATGGCTGCTGTGAATCTCAGCCAGAGTACGCTCCATTCACAGGTTTATCTGGCCCTAAACTCATCCTCACCCTTCTCTTTCTCTACCTGTGGACCACCCACGGGGCAGAATGCCTTTAGCCAACTTTCAGCGATGAGGGAAATAAGCTTAAACTTCTACAATTAGGAGAGAAAGAGGCTTGCTTAAGACCCACAGCTGACTGACTAAGCTACCCTCAAACCCAGGACCACAATTACCCTCCCTTAAGAAAAGCACTGCCTGGCCTACTGGTTTGGCTGAACAAGATGTGATCTGACAGAAGACAGTCAGTCACCCCAATGTCCAAGCACCAGGGAGTCATTCCTGCTGAGCTCCCACCCTGCTCTCAGCACAAACAGCTTCAAAAGCGGAAAGCAGCAGCCAGGCCCAGAAATGCAGGATCTTGTTCTAAGAGGCCTATCTGAGCAGTCAGCCAACTCCTGCTTACATACCTCCAAGGATGGGGATGTCACCCCCTCTTTCGGGTTCCTCATATCGGGATACTGGCTAGAGAAAAAGAACATTTCTGCTGTTTTATTCCCAATGACTACAATGTTGCACATTGTAGGGTTTGGCTGGGAGATGCAGCTTTATTTTAAACGCAGAAAAAAGCAGCCACCACAGGGGCTCTGAAGCACCGCAGCCCTAAAAGCAAATCTCAAACTCCACCACTTACTCATGAATAGGTTGCTCGTGCCCTGGAAGCCTAAATACCATCACCCCCAAAGTGCAGGATACTATTTCCAGCTTGCAGGAGGTGCTGAATGAGAATCTGCATGCTGCCCCTTACCTCAGCTCAGGTGTTAGGTACTGTCCACCCTGCACACTCCCCTCTCCGGAACCTGCACCTCCCCTACGGGTCACCTGTCCTTACATCCACCCCTGGAAACTGACCAGATACATTGGATGTGAAGGAAAGGCGAAGACCCGGCAGCGCACCTGTAGTAACAGCTGCTTCTGAACATAAGGGACTGGAAAATCCTAGTAATGCTGGTGCTGACGAGGTGCGTGTTCAAGGGCCAGTCCATTACTTAACTGTACAGAAGGGGAAACTGAGGCCAAAGGGAGGTGCAATCTGCCTCAGCACGCACAGCAGGTCAGCAGGGGCACCAGATTGGGCCTCTGACACCCCCTCCTTTGGTGTACCCCATTACAGGGAAGGAAGATAAGGGAAGAAATCTAGGAAAGTGATGTGGCGTCCCCAAACCCTCATCACGTTCCACTGATTTTTTAATAGACTTTAACAATTTACTGACACCAGCGGAGCTTATAAAGTAGTTTAATTGAATTAATTAGCAGTCACGACTTACTCCTGAGTTTCCCCTTTGGCTCCGGGGAGGCTGTGCCAGCCGCCTGTTTAACCCCTTGTGTCCTAGAAAGGCTGTCACTCACTCTCAGTTAAGACAATGCACCACAGTCTCCGCCAGTTTCCTTCCTAAACTAGCTCTTACCGTGGCCCCACCTGCATCCCGGTGCCAAGCACATGTCTGTACCCGGTATCTGCCTGCCCCGAGTGACTGAAATCCCATCCTAATAATTCTTCAGTGGAGGAGATCCCCTTGTGTGGATGAACGCTGCCTTCTGTAGATTCCCCAGGTGACAGGCTCTAGAATGGGAGCCACCCATTGGCCTGACCTGGCCTGGGCGATGGCCACCCCGGCCCCCACTCTCTCATCTCCTTAGCCTCACCTTCCCTCACCACAAAGGAAAGGCCTGAATGATGATTCTCAACGAGTGCTCCGCACACCAGCCGCACCAGCCCACCTGGGAGCCAGGGAGGACGCACTCTCCGGCTCTGCCCTCACCCACTGAACCAGAACCACTCGGGTGCAGCCCAGAGAGCTGTATTTTCACAAGCTCCCCCCGCCCCCAGGTGATGTGTACACGGACTGAAGTTAGAGAAGAAGTGGTTTGGGTGGTCACTAAGAGTCCTTCTAGATGAAAAGCCTGGAAAGCAATGCAAAACATGAAAACCAATTCACTTACAAGGTATTCTTTACAGAATTATTTATAATAGGGAAAAACCGGAAGTAGCAAAACATCCCCCCCAAACAGGGCATTGTTGGGTAAACGAGGGTACAGCCACTTCATGGAACACCATACAACCAAACCCGCAGGGTTTACAATGAAATTGGGAACCGCGTGTCATATAATGTTGAGCTTTTCTTTTTAAGAGAGAAATTGTATCTATTGCGCCTATTGGTTAAAAAATAATAATTAGAAGGAAAACAAGCAAAATGTCAAAGGTGTAAGCATCTGGTAGGGATCTATAGGTGACTTTCTTCCTTAGACTTTTCTGTGTTTTCCAACTTTTTCTATAAAGAGTATGTGCTACTTTTTATAATGAAGTAAAACAAACTTTGTTTTAAACAAAAAGATTTTGTGAGAAGACACTGCTTAGGAAGGAGAGAGTTCAGCACTAACTTGGAATTCACTGAACATGTGGGCTTCTCTCACGCTAGACCAGGAGCTCCTTCATGGCTGGGGCAGGACTGGCCCTGCTCATAGTAGGTATGAGGGGACGGAGGGAAGGAGGGAGGGATGGATGGAGGGAAGTAGTTTCCATTCTGTGAAACTGACTCTTCCCTTGGCATACAGTGTTTTCCCGAAAACAAGACGGGGTCTTATATTAAAGTTTGCTCCAAAAGACGCGTTAGGGCTTATGTTCAGGGGATGTCATTCTGAAAAATCATGCTAGGGCTTATTTTCCAGTTAGGTCTTATTTTCAGGGAAACACGGTATCAGTGGATGACTTCTTTAAAACCAACCGTGAGAGAGACAAAACCACCCTGAAGAGCCAGATCCAAGAGAAAGGAAAATTCATTCAGTGCCGTGAAGATGTCCTGTAGAGCACCTCACACACTCCTGCTTTCTCCTGGACACACCTGGCTGGCAGAGACACACTCACTGTTTCCAGGAACTTCTAAGCCCCTGAAGCTGACGCTGGGCGGCAAGTCCACCCCAGCTGGTGCATGGTAAGTGGACTTACAGAAATCAATAACTACAAAGAGGAACCAGGTGAGCAAACACCAGGCACAGATTAGAAGCTGAATTAGAGGCCAGGATGGGGACTCACCCCACACCCCACTCTTTCGGTGGGTTGGGAAGTCATCGCACCGACTGTCCCGGAGGGACAGCATGAGCCAAGTGTGGAGGTGGGAAATCATAGATATTTCTTGAAGAGCCATCTAGTACAATAGGGACAGGGGCGGCATGGGGGAGGAGAGGGGTCACAAAGACAAGCTGGGCAAAGAGTACCAGGGGCAGGGTACGTGATGGGAGCATCCTTGTTCCATGCACCAGGGGCTGGGAGGGGCTGGACAGGAGGGGAAAGAAAAGGATCATTCCCATTCTGCTGAGCTAACGGTGTTTCCCCGAAAATAAGACCCAGCCGGACCATCAGCTCTAATGCATCTTTTGGAGCAAAAAGTAATATAAGACCCGGTCTTATTTTAATATAAGATGGGTCTTCTATAATATAAGACTGGGTATAATATAACACAATATAATATAATATAATATAATATAATATAATATAATATAATATAATATAATACCAGGTCTTATATTAATTTTTGCTCCAAAAGACGCATTAGAGCTGATGGTCTGGCTAGGTCTTATTTTCAGGGAAACACGGTAGTACGGGTCATCCCTAAGCCAGCCCAGTCTTTGAGGCCAGCGAGCCCCAGGGAGCAAAGCACACCAACATCCTGATTCCACTCTCCCCCACCTGTGTGGGCAAACATATGGCACCAAGAGGGCACTGGATGGTTGCCCACTGGGCTCTGAAATAGCAAAATTTTCCTAAATTTCAGGAAAAGTGAAGGACAAGGAGCGGAGCAATCATCCTGAGCCACCTGACCACTACCCTTCCTCCTCCTGGAATTTTCTCAGCACCTGTTGCCAAGGCCCGTTAACAGTGCCCCACCCGGACCCAGGAAAGGGACACAGAGCCTCTGGCCCCTGACTTCCAAGTAAGAGCCAACAAGCTCTCTGTATCCCAGAATAACCCGGGCTTCAGGCACCACCTGCTCATAACAAGCCTTGGTCTCCCCTTAGCATCCCACAACAGCAATAGGTGAGAAGACCATCATGTCCAACCCGCTCCTTTTCCAAATAGGGCACCTCAAGCTCAGAAAGGGAGAGGTTCTTGCTAGGGTCACACAGCAGCAGACGGACAGAGCTGCGCCTCCAACCCCAGACTCCTGACTCAAAAGTGGCTTGGGCACTACAGGATTCACAGATTTAGGGGTGACGGACCCAGGAGGTCGCTGAGTACCATGAAGTCCTGCAAAGTGGGACCAGAAAGAAGTCAAACACAGTAATGAAGTCCTTGTCCCTAAAGGGGTTCAAGCAGAAACTGGACAGATGATCACATGGCAGGAATGATGCGTAAGAGATAGAAGAACAAGACCTGGGCTTTGCAGGAGGAGGAGAATGACTTGGATATTCCACCCTTGTTGTGATATCTGATGATTCTTCCCCAGTGAAGCAGCCTGATAAGCAGTGTCTGTGCAATAGTCTTCAATCCGGGTTCCTGCAGCCCAGGGGGTGGCCGGCAGGTGGAAACCTGTCTCTTCAAAGTCAACCTCCCCATCGGACAAAGCCGTCCCAGTGTCTGGGGCCCACAAAAATGCTTTACTTTCTTTTAAAATCAGAGTAAAGAAACTCAATTTGTAGGTCAGAGAAAATGTGTAACACATAATGTTCCTATACTCATCTTTATACCCATGCAGTCATAAAATATAATTTTTTATATTTTTATGGCGGAAGGAGCCCCCGAAAACCAAAGTGCCTCAGGCCCACAAAAGTCACTCATAATGGGGACCTCCCTCCCCCATTTTAAAAACCACTTTTATGAAATATACTGAGCTCTTATGTAAGACTTCATTTATGAGAGGGTTCTCTGGCTAAAACAATTTTTTAAATCTCGTAGGGAGTAAAAATAATGGTTTTCTCTACAAAGATTTAGGGTCTCAACTTACAAACAACTGAAATGTGGTGTCATATGAGTCACTGAGCTTTTCCAAGCCAGAGACTCCTTTCCTTTGACACATCTATGCCTCCCAGTTGTCATGACCAATGCTGATGTGTCACTGGCTTTAGGGGTCAGCACGTCTTAGTAAGAAATGCAGACACACTGTGCGTTGTCTTTTCTTTTCATGTTATTGCCAATGTGTCTCTTGAGACACGGAAAGTGCTGGATGGACAGTACTGCTGACCTCTTCAGAAAGGGAGCCGACACTTCAGACTCACTCCCAAGCTCACACAGTGAGCCCCCTCCTTATTCTGAAAGGAGCAGTTCAAATCTAAAGGAGGGAAACCCTCAAAACTGGATAAATTAAACAGTCCCATGAAGAAAAAGGAAAATCCTTAAAAAAACAAAAACAAAGACTTGGGCAAGGAAAAACATCCCACTCAAAAGACAGTCACCTACCTGAGTGAGGCTCTGCACCTGCCGTGTGTGAAAACAAACGTCGCTTGGGGAAGTCTTAAAAGCTCACATTCTCGACCTCCCCCTTCCCCAACATTCAGAAACAGCAGGTTTGTGGATGGGGTTGGCATCTGCTGGCTGCTCTAGTGCAGGAAACCCAGAAAACCGCCCTCAGAAAAGTCATCCACTAATGATGAAAGGGGGTTTAGGGGAGTCCCCAGCTTGCTGGGCCATTGTTTCCTGGTCCCAATTAGGAGGTAAGGTTCAGCCCCACAGGGCCTCTTGTTTAGTAGCCTCAGAAGTGAAATGGGCAGTGTGGTGGGCTTCTCTCTCAACATGCAACACCCTACACACACACACACACACACACACACACACACACACTTCCTTCGTTTTTCCAGCTTTAACCTCCTCGGAGCGACTCACCCCGACTCTGAGGCTGAAGAACTGAGAAGTGGAGGCCTGACATCTACCCCAGTCTGCTCGATGTCCACGTGGTACAATTCTAGGCCAGAGTCAGCTCTGGCAAGATGGAATGGAAGCCAGAAAGCTTCAACTGCCTGAGATGGTGAGAGAGAAGAGCTGATGGCCAGAACCTGTGAGGGCAGAATGCCATTGTCACACCAAGACCAGATGAGACAAGGTGCTCAGCTGCTCAGGCACCACATAGACCTGTGACAACCATGAACAACAAAGCTCCAAGGGCTAGAGTGGCTCAGCTTGCTTTCAGAGGCCAAAGGGGGACAGTGGACACTTCTGTTTCTGCCTACTCAGCATCTCGTCTTCCAATAAAGACTATGTCATCCTTTTAGGGTGACGCGATCTAAGTGGTTTCAAAGGGCTATCCCTAGACCCCAACTCTAGGAGAATCAAAAGACCGATGCCTGTCCAATCAGAGTAACACACCCTCCTAGCACTGTGACAGGCTCAAGGATGAGTCTGTGACCCAAGCTGGGCCAATGGGGAGCCTTCCTTAGGACTTTGGTTGAAACCACTGGGAAACAGGTGCTCTCTTTCCACTGGGACTACAGCACTGGGGTGAGAAATAAGCCTGGTGATTGTCTCTGCCACCGCTTAGGGAAGGCCTGCCTGAAGAATAAGTCAACGCAAGGAAACAAGAGCTGAGACACGGATAGCAACGCATTTCTGACAACGTTGTCTAACTACGATCTGGGTCTAGCCCGAACTTTTCAGTAGGTATATGCCAGTAAACGTCCCTTTTGACGTAAGCAAGTTTGAAACGAGTTTCTGTCACTTGCAACCTAAGGGGTCTTGACTAAAATGGATGGTCACTTGTATAAACTGGCAGATTTGGTTTAAAGGCATAAAGAATCTTTGCTTTGACCCTGGGCAAGAAACGCCACCTCTTTCAGTTTCCATTTCATCCCAAGCTCCCAAGGTTGTGGTAGAGAATTAAGTTAATCACAAGGACGACATGAAGCACCTGGGACGTTCTTTAGCATTTGGAGGGCTTAATACATGTCAGGAAAGAAAGTAGCAGGCTATAGGAAACCCCCCCACACAGGCACCCCCATTTACTAGAGATAAACATAACAGTCCCACAATGCCGAGCCTGCGCATAGCTGGGCAGAGCGAAATGGCCATCAGAGACCCAAGACCAAGGAGGAGCAGCCAGAGCCCTTTCTTAAGAACCACAACCCTTAGCACGTTCCCAGCACATTACAGAGCTCAACACAGTCTCACGTCATCATCTGTCCCCACACCCCTATTAGAATGAGACTCTCAGAAGTACAAAGTGGCACAGCTTTTACCAGGGCCAATTTGGGAATGTCATTAAAATGGAGAGCCTCTTCCAGGAAGCCATCTTCCCGAGTACCCTCACAAATGCAAAATAACATTGATAGAAGAAATGTTGGTGGCTCCTAGTCATGAGGGAGTGATTAGGACCAGATTTACCACCCATTTTAAACAACTAAGAAACTGGACAAAATATATGAAACAGTGATTTCTAGACACCGGGCAACAGGCCACACAGAACAGTAATCCCTGCGAGGAAAGGTAAACAAGGTAGGTCCTACAATTGTCCCAGCTGGCTGCTTGGAGGATTTCCAGGCTGTGATACAGGGAGAGGAAACCCAAGCAGGGTTCAAGGGTCTCCCTGAGCTGAGGAGTCGGAGTTAAGAACTGGGGAGGAAAAGGAAGCCAGAATATGCAGGATGCAGAAACAGAGGAGAGAGAGGTGCCCAAAGGGTGAGCTCTAATTTTATAGCTGCTTTCGCACTGATCATTACAGGCACGTAAGAAAACTGAGGCTGGAATAAGAACCACCAGAAGGAACCTGGCAGAACAACTCTCAGAGCTCACACTCAGCTAAGACTAGTTCACATTCCCAACAGCCAAGTGGAGAACTCTCATAATATACAGGCCATCAGATTGGGTACTCAGAAAGGTCTGGCCTCAACAGTGGGGAAAAATCAGTGCTAGAAAGGGGGTTGGAACACCTTTTCTGTAAAGCGCCAGAAAAGTCAATGTTTTTTAGCTTTGTGGGTCATCGTGGAATGAAAACAGCCATAGACAATATGTGAACAAATGAGTATAGCTGTGTTCCATTAAAATTGTATTTATAGCACAAAAATAGGTGGCAGACCAGATTTACCTCATGGGCTACAGTTTGCCAAACACTGCTCTATTCTGAGGACTGCTCTGGTCCTACACAATGTAACTGCTGTGGCAGGCAGCATAATGGCCCCCCAAAGATGTCTTTATTCTAATCCCCAGAACTTGTGAATATGTTAGGATACATGCAAATAGCACTAAGCTTGCTAATCAGATGACCTTGAAGAGGGGGAGATTAACCTGGATTATCTGGATGGGCTCAAGGCCAAGGTCCTTCTAAGTAGAAGAGAGAGGCACAAGAGAGAGACAGAGGTGGCAGCATGAGGAGAACTCTGCCCAACCTTGCTGGCTTTGAAGACAGAGAAATGGAGCTAGACGCCAAGGGATGTGGGTATCCTCTAGAAGCTGGGAAAGGAAACAGATTCTCCCCTAGAGCTTCCAGAAGGAACACAACCCTGCCAACACCTTGATGTTAGCCAAGTGAAACCCATCTTGGACTTCTGATTTCCAGAACTGTAAGATAATAAGTTTGTGTGGTTTACAGCCACTGAATTTGTGGTAATTTGTTATAGCAGCAACAGAAAACTAATACAACCGCAGTAACCAGAACAAAGCACAAAAATATTTAAACGAATATTAAAACATCCAGCAATGAACAATGTAAAATTCACAATGTTTGTCAATCAAAAATTACTAGGCATGAAAGCAGAAAAACCAATTAATAGGAAGAGACCCAGAAATGACATAGATGATAGACTTTAAGGACATAAAAGAGCTATCATGAACACACTTTATAAATTCAATAAGGTTAGAGAAAGACACAGGAGACATAAAAAAGACCCAAATAAAAGTTATAGAGGTGAAAAATACAATGCCTGGGATGGAGAACAGATTAGATACTAAAGAAGACTTTTCTTGATGAACTAGAAGACACAGCAATGGAAACTATTAATGGAACACAGAGAGAAAAAAGATGGACAAAGATAAGCAGGGCATGGACATGCTGTGGAACAACTTCAAATGGTCTAATACACATGCAATTGGAATCCCTGAAAAAAGGAGGGGTGGGAGTAAGGAGAGAAGATATTTGAAGAAATAATGGCCCAACTTTCCAATTTGATACAAACTATAAACCTAAAACTCAATGACTCCCAAGCAGAAGAAACACAAAGAAAACTATTCTCAGGCTCATCACAATCAAATTGCTTAAAACCAGAACTAGAGAGAGCATGTAAAAAGTAGTCAAACATTTTAAAAAGACATAACATACAGAGGAACAAAGAAAAGAATTACACCCGATTTCTCATCAGACCCAATTAAAACAGAAGACAGTGGAGCAACACATTTAAAGTATTGAAAGAAAAATAAACGGTCAACCTGGAGTTAGATAGCGAGCAAAAATATCTTTCAAAAATAAAGAAGTATAAAAGCTAAAGGAATTTATCACCAGCAGACCAAACCCACAAGATGCGCTGGTTCTCAGATTATAATAGCCAAAAAACTGACAACACCCAAAATACCCATCAAAAGGGGATTAGTTAATTATATAAACTATTGTAATAGATCCTTAAAATGAATACTGAGCATGGATAAAAACTGAAGCAGATCTATTGGGGCTCACGTGGACTGACCTTAAGACATTCTACTAAGTGAGAAAAGCTAAGCTGTAAAACAATAGGAAAGAGTCACGTTTGTGCCTATAAATGTGTAAGAAAAGACATAGTATGAATATGCCACTGTCACTAGTGCTTACCTACTGGAAATGGGGCTTAGGAGGACGGGAAGCAATGTGAACGGGCCCTTCCCATTTGTATTCTTCATTCTACTTAATTCTCTGTCATCTGAATTGTCGTTTGCAACGAACATGTATTCTTGTGATTTCCAGTTAAAAACTTAAAAAACAAAACAGGTCCTTGGCTGGGAATCGAGACAAGCCCAATGGACAGACAAGTTCTTATTGGGCCAATTACTATTTATGACTTACTCAACTCAGGGCAGGACAACACCCATTCCTTCAAATAGTCTATTTCATTTTACCCTGAATTCCATCCTTGGGCACACGTCTTAGTGAAGGTCTCACAGAAGTCGACGTGAACGCATCACAAGGATGCTCACTGCAGCTGTGTTTAGGGTGGAGAGAAGTTAAGGCAACCTGGTTGTCCATCACTAAGAGACGGCTGGGTAAAATGGGGTGGCTGTGCTCAGAAGCTAGAAGTAATGTGATGGATCTCAAAACCCTGCACTTCAGGACAAAAGTGAGAAACACAATGAGATCTAGACACTGCAGCATTGAAGGAAACTTTTTTAAACATGCACACAAAACAGCAGCACACATTCGCAAGAGCACAGAGACGCAAAAAGATGCATGGTAAATACATGGCTTGGAGACGGGGAGGAGCAGAGGCAGAAGGAAAAGGGGAATAACAAGAAATGACTACATGAAGCAAGAAAGGATTGTAATCCGCCCAAAATGATCACGCACCCTAAATTGAGTATAATTAACTTAACCTGCTACACATGAGCTTAAAAAGGGGGAACAGGTAACATGTGAGTGATTATGTGCCGGGTGCTTTACGTGTGTTAACTCATTTAACCTTCATAATTAACTCTCTCACGGGATTCCCTGATCTCCAGATTATAAAAAGGAAACTGAGACATATAGAAAGGTTGGGCGATCTGCCCGAGGTTGCACAGGGAGGAAGTAGCAGAGGTCAGACTTGAATCACTGGCTAGGTCCAGAGGCTGTGTTCTTCACCCCCACTAGGCAGCCTCTGACTCTACCTACCCTCCTTACAATGAGAAAATCTTCTCAGAATCACAGAAATTAGAATTAGAGGCTGCATTACATCTCATCAGACCCCTTCACATGGATGCAAAAACAGGCCCCAAAAGGCATGGAGGAGGTACCTCGAGGCCAAGAAAACCAAGCCCAATTTCCTCCCTCCACAGCACACTGAGTCCCCCACTACTTCAAGACCAATTAGAAATGTGGAGAAGAAACAAAACAAAAAAAAATCTAAAGAACAGTAACTTGAAACAAAAAACATGATGGGTTAGGAAACAAGGGAGGGACAGGACAGAGGGCAAAACTTGCTTCCAGGTTTGTGACCCAGGCCCATAAACAAGAAAGCCCAGGATTCGGCCACAAGAAGGTGGCACTTATGAGCTACAAGACTCCATGAGAACTCAGTACCTTGGCTGGGCCTGCCACTCAGCTGGGATGGGGACTCTAGCCAGGGTACACAGGGCTTTGCTGGCCTGGGTTCGTCACGTCCTGGAAAAGCCCATGAGGCTCTGGCACGGACGCTGATGTATCAGCTAATGTCTCATTCAAGTTGTCAGCGTTTTGTTAGAGCCAATTCAGTGGGTAATTAAGGAAAAAGTTGGGACCAGATGGGGAAGCAGATGCTAGCTTAGCCATTAAGTACAGTTCCTTGCAAGTGTCTGCGAAAACGCTGTGCTGGCCCAGTCCGAGAGAGAGGGGCTGAAGTGACAGCAGCCCAGATAGGAGTGGGAGAATGGAGGTGCCCATTTTAAAGATAAAGAAACTGAGCGCAAGAGAGGTGAGGAGACTTGAGGGCTGTTGGAAGGATGACAGAATGGAAGGAAAGGAAAACCAGAAGCTTGAAAACACAGGGGTGATTCTACCCTGAGGAAGAACTGGAGACAGGGCAGGACCCCCCAGGCAGAACACAGGATCTCCAGACACAGGGGAGAAAATGATGCTAGGAGACAGGAGCCTGGTTCTAGCTTCAGCTCTGCCCCTTCCCTGCTGCCTCACCTCCCATAAGTCACTTTCCTCTCTGTGCCTCAGTTTACACATCTGTAAAATGGGGGAAAAGATTCCTGCACAGCCCACTCAAAGGAATGATGAAGTTAACCACTGTGCATAAGTGTTGCGTATAGGAAATGGAATACCTGGGTTTGGTTCCTGGCTTTCCTGCTCACTAAATGTGTGGCATTTCATTTAGCCTCAATTTCTTCATCTGTAAAATGGGAGTAACCGTACATATCTCACTTGTATGTCGTGAGAATCCAATGAGTTCGTAAGACTTAAAATAGTCAAAGGTACAGTGTAAGTGTACAAGTTACAACCCCTACTACTGATACTACAGAGCCAATAAAAAAATGACCACCGTGATATTCATGGAGCTAAGTCGAAAAGTATTGACGTATCAATGGTAAGTGAAAAAAATGGGATATAAAGTTGTATGTGCTATGACAGTTATATTACAAAGGAAAAAGGTATACAGAAAAAAGACAGTTAACATAGAGCAATGCTAATCGTGATTCTGCAGTGATATCACAATGATGGATTTATTTTCCCCTAGTTCTCAATATTTCAAATTTTAATATGTGAATAATTGTTTTTGTAACAAAAAGGGGGTGTTAAATACGAGTTTTAAATGTTGGGTTTTTTTCATTGGGCACCTTTATAGCACTAGCAGGACAGAATAAAAACAAAAGCCAAAGGCAGTGGTAACCTAACCTGACATTGAACCCAGACCTGCAAAAGGATGAAAGAGGATTGTCCTGTGAGACGGATGGCACGGGACCACTAACATCTCCTCCTCTCTTCCCCACCCCTAGAGACTGACCATAGCAACGTGCAAATAGGAGGCACTATTTATGGAAAGTTCTAGACCAGGTAAACTTGTCTAACATGAAGATAATCAGAATAGCAGCTGCCTCTGGGGGAGGAGGTGGTAACTGACAAAGGACCAAGGAGACATTCTGGGAGATGGAAATGTTCTATATTGCAGTAGGGGCAAGACTGACATGGGTATACCTATTCATCAAAACCTTCAGCTATGATTATCCATTTTACATATGTAAGTTTTGCCTGAAACAGCTATAATAATAACCACCGTCATCGTTATCATCAAGTGGGGAAGTAGGTGGAGATATAGATGATAAAAAAATGGCAACATGTCGATGACTGCTGAAGCTGGACAATGGGACACGGTGGGTCATAATACAACTTTGTTTACTCTGCATACTTTTGGAATTTTCCATAATAATTTATTAAATAGGAGGAAAACGGTATGGTGGTTTTTCCAAAACGTAAACACAGAATTACTATATGATGCAGCAATTCCATCACTGGGAATATACCCAAAAGAACTGAAAGCAGAATCTCGAAGAGATATTTATACACCTATACTCATAAAAGCATATTCATGATAGCCAAAACGTGGAAGCAACCCATCGACAGATGAATGGATAAACAAGATGTGGTCTATACATACAATGAAATACTATTCGGCCTTAAGCAGGAGGAAAATTCTGACACCTGTTACAACATGGATGAACTCTGAGGACACTATGCTAAGTGAAATAAGCCAGTCCCAAAAGACAAATCCTATATGATTCCATTTATATAAAGTAACTACTTTTTGTGGACGGAAAGTAGAATGGTGGTTGCCAAAGGCTGTAGGGAGGGCGCAGTGGGGAGTTCGTGTTCAATGGGTAGAGTTCCAGTTTTGCAAGATGAAAAAATTCTGGAGGTTGGTAACAGTAATGTGAATATACGTAAGATTCCAGAACTGTACACATAAAAATGATGAAGATGATCAATTTTATGTTACATACATTTTACAATTAAAAACTTTAAAAAAAATAAAAACGAGGCCCTGAAATCTAGAAGAGTATTTCACGCACAAGCCAACCACTGAGGAATTTCTGCTAGATGTTAGAGAGTTGGGTACAAATCAAAGGACATCATAATGGATCAACTAACTGCCACCTCCTTGAGATTCTGACACAGAATCAGTAAGATGAAAAACAAACATGGCAGGGCGGTGAGGTGGGGAGGTGTGACAGGACCTACAAGGATCCCCAAATGCAGGAATTTCTACAGAGAAATCCTAGTGGCAGCTAAGCTTTTTCCAGCTAGGGCTTTCCAACTCAACTCTGATCCCATCAGGAAAAAATCTGGGCACAGACCCCTGAGCGCTTAAGTATAGCTTCTCTAAACCAGGTGAAAGAACCCAGACTTCCTTCTCTGAGACTGAGATAACCTACAGCCCCAGCCTGGGCCCCCTGATTCCCGGCATCATTCATCTGTCACATAAACTTACAACTTCTGGCCCTCCCCTTTCAACTCAAGATCTGAAGAAGCAGCTACTGATATCACTTTAGAGTGTATACCATACCAAAACATAGCTTTCCTTATTTAGGATGAATAATTATCTCTTCTTTTTAAGAATAAATGCAGCAAGCAGGGGGAGGGCAAATGAACTAAAATTATGTAACAAAAAAAAGATAAGCATGCCTGCCACTCAAAATTCAGCGAAGGAATGTGAAAAACATAGTTTTACTCTAGAAAGCTGAAATAAATTGAAACACACTCTCCTTTGCACTCTCAAAAAAATTAGAGACAATGTCAGAACAGAGTAAAATGAAAAGGAAGCTCAAGGAATTGAAAAAGACTGCAAGGAATCAAATAATGCCAATGCAGAATTAAAACCAGCATCAGAAACAGTAAATAGCAGAACTGTCAGTGCAGGAAACTGAGTGAGGCAAAGGATAAACCTGAGAAGCACTTACAAAACTCAGAAGAAATAAATAGACTAACATAATCAAAAGAAGAGATAATTATGGAAAACAAATAATAGACAAAGATGGGTGTGTGTATATACATATACATGATGCCAAAAAATGTATACACATTTGAAGAAAATAAAACTGTATTAAAATTGTGATACTTAATATATGCCAATAACAAAAGATGAATACAAGTTACGTTTGACTTCTGCAATTACAAGAGGTGCTCAAAGTGGTTACCATCAGCGTCCAGATACTTCTGATTATGGCAAACTATTGCTTGAGCAACGTTGACCAAGTGTTCACTTGTATACATTTTTTTGGCACCCACACCCAGTGTGTGTGTATGTGTATGTGTGTGTGTGTGTTGTGTCTATGTGTTGTGTGTGTGTGTGTTGTGTGTGTGTGTTGTGTGTGTGTGTTGTGTGTGTGTGTGTGTGTATGTATGTATGCCACTACAAAAACAGATGAGACCCGTGGAACATATGGAACAAAAATTTTCCTACTATTAAGAGTGAAATCTGTAGACTGAAAGCATATACCATGTACCTAGTAAACTAAAACATAGACATTGCCTGGAATAATCTTCGAATTTCAAGGGTGAAAAAGCATTCCGGAAGGCTGGAGGTGGGGGGATGGGGAAATCAACCACAAAAGAAAAATATGGCCTCTGAATTATCTTCTGCGATATGAACATGACTACAGAATAGCTATAGAGTACTGAAAGACAAAATATGTAACTCAAAAATGCTCTAGTCATCTAAGTTGCCATTCACGTGAGAAGGAATCAAAACTATCTTCCCAGTTACTTAAGTACTAGGAATAATTAAATGAGAAAAAAAATACACATTAGGTATTATAATAAATATAAATAGACATACTAAAAGACACAGACACTAAGACCGAGTTTTTAAGTTTAAAAAACTACATGCTATCTGAAAGAAATATCACTATTTTTTAAAGGGCATACAGAAAGGTTAGACGTAAAATAAATAATGTAAAATTATAACAGGTAAATTCCAACAACAGAAAGCAGAAAGTGCTTTATGAAAATCATTAGAAGTAAAGGTGAAAACAGGAAATGCATTAAAAAATAGAAAAAGTGGAAAGCATAAAAAAAGGTCGAGGGCCTATTTTTACAGATTAAAGGTAATAAATCTATAATAAATAATAAAATGTAGCAGACTGGTACAGTTCTGTTAAATAAAGTAGCAATAAAATACATAAAGTAAAATATAAAGAGCAAAAAGTAAAATCAAAGGAAACATAGTATTGAAGGACATTAACAGGTTCTCAAATTCTTACAATAATAAATGGAAAAAAACCATACGATTAGGGCTCTACGAGGAATCTGAAAATGTAATTAAATAATGCTGATGATATGTGAAATTGAAAAATATATGTATATAGCAAACAATAAACCCTAAAAGTGGAAATTACTTTTTTTGCAAGCAAATGAAATATTTACACAAACTAATATTTAAAAAGGAGTCCAAAATTTTCTATAAATTACCAAAAGCAAACCTATATCATCACTGGCAACATTCTCTCACAATAAACTAAAAGTAAATAAAAATAAAAACTAATGCAAAAAAGGGAATCAGACAAAAATGTAAATGGTACTTTTATACAAAGGGAACAGCAAAACTAAAATTATACAATATTTAGGGGAGAAAATAGTAACAACACTTCACAACAAGGCTTATGGGATGTGACCAAAAATGTATTCTGAGGAAAATTCATTGATGAAGCACTTTTATTATTAATGAACAAAAAAATAAAGACCTAAGAACTCAATTCAAAAAATAAAATCTAAAGAAAGCAGAAAGGTGGGTTTATTTAACATAAATATAATAATTTGGAAATGTTTTAAGCAGTTAGAATTAACAAGTTACTTTAAATTTTTAAAAGGTGGAATGCAAAAACAATAAATAGGCTTGGATATTAGTATTCAACCAAAAGATAAAGAAAAAAAATACACTACAAGGAAATCAGATTAGGAAATATAGCCAAACAGAGGACAATTAAAAAAAATTGTTTTATGAAAGTACAGTTCAAATTCTTGATGAAATGGAAAAATTTCTAAGAAAATACAAATGACCAAAACTATTTCAGCAAGACAAAAAAAACAAAAACTTATTGAAGAAAGGATTACAGTGGAAAATAATTATTTCCAACAGCCTAAGATAGACAGTTTTGAAAGTAAGTCCTTTTCAACTTTCAAAAGATAGATAATTCCCATGCAATATAAATAATTCCTGGCAAGAACTACATATAAACATCTGGCATGCACGCTTAAACGCTCATTTCCTACCCTCTTACAAAACACTAAATTGTTTACACATGACAGGGCCTCAGAATCCTTCTCAACACAGCAATCTCAGTAGCTACCAAAAGGTACATAATTTGAAATGTATTTATCCTTGTTGTTCCAGATCACTGAAAATGATGGAAGCCTTTCCAATTTATAACCCACTGTACTAGCATAACCCCCATAAAAATGATACAAACAGCACACTAAAAATAAAACTGCAGGACAATCTCACTAATGAATAAAGACACAAAACACTGCAAAATAGACCTAGGGTGTATTAAAATAATGAAACACCATAAACAAAATGGGTTCTTTCTAGGATGGTTTAATATTGGGAAATCTATTAATATAATTCATCACATCAGCAGATCAAAGTAGGAAAACCATATGGCCATCTGGATACATAATGAAAAGGCATTTGTTAAAAATTCATCATTCTTTTTTCCCCCTCTCATTACTAAGTAGCTTTATAGTGGGGGATGGGATGATTCACACCCCACTGTAAAAAAAAAAAAAACTTAAATACAAAAAAGTGAAAATCACTCCTAAATCATACCATTCACCTCCACCTTAATTAAAAAAAAGAGAGAGAGAACTTAGCAACTCTGAAGGATGCTTAGTAATAAAGAATACATATCGGAAACCAAAATAAAACTTCATATTTGATTACAAAACACTATAATCCTTCCAACTAAAAAAAGAAATAAGACAATGAATACCTCTTATCCCTGCCATTATACAAATTGCTCTGGAAGGTCCAGTCAACACATAATGCAAGTAAAAAAGGACAATATTGCAGAAGGGAAATAAGTACTGTTTGCATATGATATTCTCACCTACCTAGAAACCACAAAAAACTATTGGAACTAAGAAGATAATATTGTAAGTTATCTACTAACAAAGCAGCCATATAAAAACCAGTAGCTTTTCTATGTACTTGCATTAATTAGGCAAAATATATAATGAGGGAAACGATCCCATTTACAATTGCAGTCAAAAATATAAAGGACCTAGACATACCCTTCAAAATAAATGTCCAAAACTTATTGAGAAAACTACAAAACTTTACTGTGGGTCATATAAAGGAGCATGAATGAGTAAAGAGACAGACTACGTTACTGGCCAGAAAAACTAAGATTGTGAGAAATGTCCTTCCTACTCAATTCAATGCATAAATTTAATACAGTCACAAAGAAATTTTTACCTTGGAAAAAAATTATTCTAAAGTTCATCTAGTGGAATATGAGACTAATGAAAATTTTGAAAAGAGAATAATTGGGAGAGATGTTTACCAAATATTAAAGTATTTTAAAAGCAATGCTACCAAAACAGGGTGGGACTAGAACTACCAACTCTTTATTGGATCTTCTAGGGAGTTCCAATTTGGTGAAAAACTAGTCAGTATGCAGCTGAGTCTGTTGGGTCTGTGTCTGTACTGTAACCTATTTCATTTATCTGCCTGTCCATGCCTATGCCAGTTCCACCCTCTCTTACGTAGTTATTACAACTTTAAGTTGTAATAACTTAAATTATTATGTACATTTGGAAAGTATGACCTCAAATCTACCCATCTCTTGGTCACAGTACTACAGTGAATTCATTAATCCTTTTTTAAGCCTTAGAACCGTCCAGCCATGGATTAAGTGGGGCCCATGAAGCCATCCAGCCCAGGAGTAGCAAATGTGATCTAGACCACCACCACACTGCCTTCCGAGTGGCAGACATCACTAATTTATTTCTGCATCTCTTTCCCACTATGACCTATCCACGAAACCAATACTGCTGAAATTCATAATGAAACCCCTCGGACATCTCTAAAGTCCAATCCCTTCATTTTATGGGTGAATGTGTTTTTATCATCATGACAATTTTGCAAGGCAGAGCTGAAAAGCTCATTACCTCATATTCTAGACAACAATGTTTCCAAGTGGGAAAAATAACACCCCAAACTCAGCTGAGGCCTGATAAGAGACAGAGCCCTCAGTACTAGGTCTCTTTCATCCATCCAGTCCTACAGTCCTTCCACTCTCTCTGTCTTATACCCCAATGGACTTAGTGGGCCTACACAAAGGTTCCATCTTCTGTGCAAGAAAAAAAAATTCATATGGAATTAGCCAGCTAGTCCTTATGTAGGATTTACCATGTGTCAAAAACTGTTCTAATGCTTTTAATATTTACCCATCTAATTCTCAATCTACCCATTTTATAGATGAGGAAGATGGCGCCAAAGGAGGTTAAGAAATATGCCCAGTCACGTGATCTGAAAGGGGCGGATCTGGGCATTGCATCTGGTAGACTGGCTATGAAGTGCCCATCCTTAGCCATTCTGCTGTATGCTTATCTAAGCAGGAACGTAGTAACGGTTTTTCCTGGGGCCAGAGCACCACCGTGTGCCACAGCACTTAGTCCCGCACTGCACACTCCTGCCAGACCTCACATTAGACTTGTGTAAAATTACACTGTAATGAACAACTTCATATATACGCTATTTTTATATTTTTAAATCCACTCCTTTGGATATATGCCCAAAGAGGGATTCTTAGGTGAAAAGTAGACCTTAGTTTAACACATTTCCATACTAAACACACGGAGGGGGGCGGGGGAGAGGGGGAAAGGGGGAGAAAGGGAGAGACGGGGAAGAAGAGAGAGAGACAGACAGACAGACACACTTGTGGCTATTTCCTTCATAGGCATTCATTGGAAAGGAAATACTAAACTCCTCAAAAAATGACAAACTGTTTTGTTGACTCACTTTATATTATAAACAGGTTCATGTTCAATTATGAAAACTTAGAATATATATGCAAAAGACATTAACTGAATATTCTGGTGGGTCCCCATAAAGGATAATCACATTTTGGGCAGAATTTTGTGATTCATCAGCTTTCAAAGAATTAGATTTACAATAAAATATACTCAACACTAAAAATTCACTAAAGATAAGTTCATCCTTCTTTGATGACTCATGCTATTTCATTGGCCCAGAATGCTCTTCTCCGTCCCTTTCCTGCCACAGACCCATCTTTACACCCTCAAATTCTATCCTGTCCTTCAAAGCCAACCTCAAATGCCTCTTCCTCCAAGAAATTGCCCTGGGTTCCCTTCACCAGGATTCATCTTTCCCTTCACCAAACACCCCTGGCAACCAGTTTTAGAGCACTGAACACTTTCTACAGCACATGATAGATGCCCGTAAACATAATTCATATAGATTCAGCACCTTGGCACCTATCAAGAGTCACACCCATAGTTGGGCCAAATAATTTAATGGATGGTCAGGGGATGGAGAAATTCAGAAGGTGTTCAGAATCTCAAAAGAGGAAGGATTATCATCCAAAAATGGGTTATCAACATAAATGCAGACAAACAAGTTATCAGAGAATTCTTGCTAATAATGAGATTTAAAATATTACTGAAAAATTAATATTTGTATAAGTAACTAATGCAAAGAAGAACATGAAATGAACAGATATCATCTTGGAGAGGTGTGGAATTATGGAGTCTTTTCTTTTTTGCATATATAGTCTAGGTTTTCTCACTGAACATGAACTCCTTTCATGATAATAAAGTCAATGAAACATTTTTTTAAATAATTTACTGTATTTCTTTTCCAAAACAACAGAAGCTGCCAAAGCTGAGTACCAATAAATAACCCCAAACAAGCAAGACATATGGAAATGTGTTAAACTTATATGTACCAGGTAATCTCTCTTTGGGAATATATCCGAAGGGGATGGCTGTAAAATACCAGAATATTTTATATATGAAGATGTTCTTTCTTTACAGGGCAATTTTATAAAAGAAAGATTAGAACCAACCTAAATGTTAAATAAACTATGTTCACTCTCATCTGTGAATATTACACAGTTTTGAAAAATAATACTTAGGAAGACAAGGAAAATATGGGGGGGAAGGCGGGAGGCAGAACTCTAATACAGTATGAGTCAAATAATAAAAATGTGTTTACAGAATAACTAGAATACAATGCACCAAAATTTTAATAGTGACTGTAAGGGGGCTAGAATGTATTTAGCACAATCTTTTTATTTCCGAATTTTCTGATTTCTCTGTATTATCATTAGGTTACTTTAATTATTTAAAAATTAACTTACTAAAACAAATGTTACCATACATCTAACCGCAGCTGGGGAATAATCCATTTAATAATACCTGTTTCAAATAAGCCATGACTGTCGCTTCCCTTTCAATTCAACAAGCACATACTAGCACTACTCTGTGGTAGGCACGATGCAGGCAGAGGTATGTATGGTCCCTAAGGAAAGATACCTATGCGTCCATGAGACATAGCATGTTGTTAAAGGAAGTCCATAGGCTTTGAGTTTGGGCAGACCCAGGCTCCAACCTTCGCTCTGCCACTTCCCAGATGTGGTAAACGAAAGCACCAATTAGCTAGCTATGTTACCTACCTAACCTCAATGAACCTCAGTTTCCGTATCGACGGATAATGGCCCTGAGGCCAGTCTGAGTAACAAGGAGTCTGTCCGATGAAGGAGCCCACCAGAAAACTGCCCCAACTTGGTGAGCACCGCACATGGCAATTTATATGCTACTTTATACGCCTGTTCTCTTTTGCTGCGACGTTGGGATATGTTTTCCTGTGGCTTGCACTATCAACAACAAAGATGTTTTGTATGCCATACTGTGTAACATTTTGTAATAAATTGTTTATGTCATCAATGCCATTAGATTCTAATTTATCTATACTTAAATCTAATTGATGCCACTTAGCATGTTTTGAGTATTTTTTGCTAAAATTCAATATAATGGTAAATTTGTTACCATATAACAAAAGTTTAAAATAAAAATGTCATTTATGTACAAAGCAGCTCAAAATGTTATTAAATGCATAAAATAGTCAAAATATCAATTTTTGTTTTTTGTGGATTTTTGACACATTTTGGGGAAAAAAAACTTGAACTCAATTAATGCAATGAAAGAGTTAAGACATGATTCTAGTGTTAAAGTTTATGTTAAAGCGATCAAATTAAAACAGTGTTATACCTATACCCCCAGAGAACATAACAGAGTCTAGAAATAGACCTAAGTATATGGAAATTTAACCTAAGATGAAGATGGCATTTCAAGGAGTTAAAGATGGATCATTCAATTTTGGTGTCACAGCAAGTAGCTCAGCATTTGGAAAAAAAATAGAGCCTGATTCCTCTGTCCCTCCTCTAAAGCAAATACATTCCAGATAGAGGAACAACTTAAATATAGGGAAAATAAACCTATACAAAACAATAGATGAAATAAGAATGAATATTTACATAAATTCTTTGTTTTGTTCCCAGGTACTTAATATATAAACATTTCTATTATGAGTTCTCATACACATCTCACATGGTATACAGGCACAAGTATTTCCTGAGTGTACAGTAGAACCCCTTATCCGCAGTTTCAGTTTCAATTACGCACAGTCAACCACAGCAGAAAATATTAAATGGAAAATTCTAGAAATAAACAACTCATAAGTTTTAAACCGTGTGCCGTTCTAAGTATATAGCATGACGAGCTCTCCACAGTCTGACAGCATTCCGCTCCATCCTGGGAGCGGACAAAGGGATGACGTTGAATCATCCCTCTGTCCAGCATAGCCACGCTCTCTCTATACGCTAGCCGCCCGCCAGTCACTGAGTAGCCGTCTGTTATCATATCGACTGCTGTGGCATCTCAGTGCTTGTGTTCAAGTCACCCTTATATTTGTTCAAAATGGTCTCAAAGTGCAAGAGTAGTGATGCTGGCAATTTGGAGATGCCAAAGAGAAGCCGTAAAGAGCTTCCTTTAGGTGAAAAGTTTGCACGCATAGGAAAAAACATAGTTAGAGAGGGGTCTTGGGCATCCATTGGGGTGGGGTGGGGGGTCTTGGTATCCCCCACAAATAAAGGAGGACTCTGTATGTTCCTAGAAGACAAACTGTTGATTTGTTAGGTTACATAAATGTTTAACTTCTGTTTTTACCATCTTAACCATTTTAAGTGTATGGTTTGGTAGTGCAAAGTACATTCCCAGTGTTGTGCAACACATCTCTAGAACTTTCTCATCTAGCAAAACTGAAACGTTATACCCACCGAACAACATCTTCCCATTTCCCCATTCCCGTCAACCACCATTCTACTTTCTGTTTCTGTGAGTCAAACTACTCTAGGTACCTCGTAGGAGGGGAATCATGCAGCATTTGTTTTTCTGTGACTGGCTTAATTTGACTTAGCACAATGTCCTCAGGTTTTTCCATATTGTAGCATGTAACAGGATTTCCTTCTTTTTTTAAGGCTGAATAATATTCCATTTTATGTATTACCACAATTTATCCATTCATTCATTAATGGACAGTTACTTCCATCTCCTGGCTATTGTGAATAATGCTGCAATGAATGTGAGTGTACAAATATCTTTTTGAGATCCTGCTTTAAATTCTTTTAGGTATATACCCAGAAGTAGGAATGCCAGATCATATGGTAAGTCTATTTTTAATTTTTTGAGGGACTGCCATACTGTTTTCCACAACAGCTGCTCCAACAGTACATACACAAGGGTTCTAACTTCTCCACATCCTCACCAACACTTACTTTGTTTTTTTTGATAGTGGTCACCTTAATGGGTGAGGTGATAACTCATCGTGGTTTCAAATTGCATTTCTCTAATAATTAGTGATGTTGAGCATCTTTCATGTGCTTGTTGGTCATCTGTACAGAGAAATATCTATTCAAGTATTTTGCCCACGTTTTTTAATCAGCTTATTTTGCTATGTATTGTTGAGTTGCGGGATTTCTTTATATATTCTGGAAATGAACCCATTATCAGTTATATGATTTGCAAACATTTTCTCCAATTCTGTAGGCTGCCTTTTCCCTATAAATTCTTAATGTGGAGAAATCTTTTTAAGACTGACACTAAAAAAAAACTATAAACAGAACCCAAAACACAAAAATGTACACCTTTCATTTCACCACCACCACCACTAAATAACATTAACAAGGTTAAAAAAAATAAGTCTAGGGGGGAAATAGTTGGGACCTAAATAACAAAGAGTCAGTATCTCTAAAATCCAAAGAGCTTTTTAAAAATAATAATAAAGGAAAAGACAAATACCCCAAGAGAAAAATGGGCAAAATGCTTGAACAGGCAATTCACAAAAGAAGAAATGTAAATGGCTAATAAAAATATACCAACAGATATCTGACCTCATTAATTTGACCATCCAGGACATCAAAGATTAAAAACACTGGCAATACAAGGTAATGACTACAACGTGTAAAATGGGCACTGGCAATCTCCTAGTAGAAATGTAACCTATACCACCTGTGGAACGTGAATACGCCGTAATTCAGCACTCAGCCTTCCAGAGAGTGATGCTAAGGAGATTAGCATACAAGTGAGAAATGTCACATGTAAAAAGATTAGAAATAACCAAAGCCCAGTAGGGTACTGAATTTTGGAGCATATATACAATAGAAATACAATATAGTTCATAACGTGATAATAAAGGTCTCCATTTACTGATAAAGATATCCATGAATTTAAAAAGAAAAAAAGTTACAGACGAGCACATAGAATATAATCCCATTTGTATTAAACCGTAACCATATATATTTAAGTATGCAGAGAGGTAAGTTGAATAAATAATGTTCATGAACATGTAAACAGTGCTTATCTCTTAGTGGTAGGATTTGGGTATTTTTTTTTAGAGGATAATCATATTCTTCTGTACTGCTTTAAAGTTTTTGTAATGAACGTATTATTTTTATAATCAGAAGAAAAAAAAAAGAACTGATTTCCACTCTGAAAAAAAAAAAATAGGCATGGAGAACTAACTCTTGGACAGCCATTTCACACTCAGAAACCAGTATGGAGACAGACTGAGACAGTGTGGTCAGCAGTCCTGAGTTGCAGTTCTGGCTCTGACACTAATTAACTGAATGACCATGGGCAGTTATTTAGCTTTTTTGTGCCCTGGATTTCTCACCTGCAAAACAGAAATAATGACGTACGTTATGCAATTATTTTGAGGATAAAGAGACTAATACTGAGTAGGTTCTTAATAAATATTAGTCTCATTCTCCCACTTGAGCTCATTATTAAAAGCACTGAACTATACCTGGCACTTACTAGGTACGCAAAGTGTGTCAGGTGATTGAATGGGATAGATGAGTGGGATGGACGGACGAACAGTCATATGGAAGGACAGATATCTAAAGGATGCAAAGATGAAATGGGTGGATGGGTAGAGAAAAGGCTGGATAGGTGAATAGCTAGACAAACTGACTGATGGGTAGACAGATGGCATGGCAGCCTGTATTTTCCAAATTTGACTACATCAATATATATCCCATCTCACGTGTTCAGTGGGATACTGACACAACTCCATAGAGAGCTGGGGCACATCATTGCAACTGCCTCAACCAACAGACTGAGATGAAAGTTATGCTGCATTACTTCTAACACTAAGTCATGCTTGACTCTGTCTCTCTTAAAGAATATGCATTTCGGAGCCTAAAGACTCAATATAAAAGTTAGGCCATATATTAAGCCTCTGTACTGGAGAGACCACACGGAGATGACAGATAGATTAGATAGACAGATCTCCAGCTCTTCAAGTCTCCCAAGCCCTGGCACCGAATATGAGAGTCGAGAAGACTTTGAAGATGACCCCAGCCCCAGCCACTATAGGACCTCAACTAGAGAGAGACCCTAAACCAGATCAACCAAACGAGCTATTCCCAAATTCCTGACCCACTGACACCATGAGAGACAATAAATAATTACTGTTGTCTTGAGCCACTAAGTTTTGGGGTGATCTGTCACACACAGCAATAGATAACCTAACACAGATGGTGAGATGAGAATATGTGGGTGGGAAGACGGAATGATGCTGAATGGATGACGTCTCTGTGAGGAGCCCTGGAAATCTGCAACATCTGGCGCTAATGTCAAGCCTTGTACACCTCTTGTCTCTTCCAATCGCCTCCTGCTACCTTCCTATTCCAAAGCCTTTCTCACCTTAGCTGTTCATACCTAGTATCTCTAAAAGCTGGCCCTCCAAGCTCCAACTCTCTGATTAATTGCCCTCCTGCCCCTGAACAAACTAATAGCACATGCTTTCTTTTTCTTTTGTTTTAAGCTTTTATTGGGGAAGGGGAACAGGACTTTATTGGGGAACAGTGTGTACTTCCAGGACTTTTTTCCAGGTCAAGTTGTTGTCCTTTCAGTCTTAGTTGTGGAGGGTGCAGCTCAGCTCCAGGTCCAGTTGCCGTTTTCTAGTTGCAGGGGGCGCAGCCCACCATCCCTTGTGGGAGTCGAAACCGGCAACTTTGTGGTTGAGAAGGTGCGCTCCAACCAACTGAGCCATCCAGGAGCTCAGCAGCAGCTCAGCTCAAGGTACCATGTTCAATCTTAGTTGCAGGGGGTGGAGCCCACCATCCCTTGCGGGACTCAAAGAGTCAAACTGGCAACCTTGTGGTTGAGAGCCCACTGACCCATGTGGGAATCGAACCAGCAGCCTTCGGAGTTAGGAGCATGGAGCTCTAACCGCCTGAGCCACGGGGCCGGCCCCTAGCATATGCTTTCTGAGACCATGTAGTCCAAGACCTTGTTCTCTAGTAGGAGAAACTGAGGCCCAACGAGGGAAAAGAAATTACTCCAGACCATGATTGAGTCAGAAGCAGGCTGACACTAGAGACCAGGGCTATTTCTCCTCCAATAGCCTGTGGGCTCCAGGTATCCCCGAGTTTGAGTCCTGCCTCCACCACTCACTGCCCATGACGATAGTCCCACCAGGGCAGCAGGCACCGATGCAGGCCCTGGCGGGGCCGTGCCAGAGCTCTTGGCTCCAAATATACCTTACATCTGTCTGGGCATAAATTTGCATTCTAAATCCAGGAGGTCCTGATTCCAAGTATGTCAAATGTAATTAATTACAGCAAACCTTCTGCAACT